>NC_087372.1:18368873-18688039 GCF_031761385.1 Necator americanus | reverse complement strand
CCAGAAATCAGCTACGCCAGAATCACGTTAACATCACACTGACACCTGCCAGCCGGAACCTAACCATTCAAGTGTTTAAAGGCATCATTCCACGAATCTAGGGTGGTGCGAATTTTAGGTGGACTAGCCTATACGGGGTCGTAGATTATGGGGAGGAGGGGATTCCGTCCATTTCTTCCTAATTGCCGTAAAAAACGGATGATGTGGCGCATGCAGAAGGCGGGCGCGCTCCAATCAAACTCGCAGAAAATAGCGCCCCGGAACGTTCGAAGCCGCATCTTCCAGGCTGTTTTTTATAGCAATTGGGAAGAAATGGACGGAATCACCCTCCTCCCTATAATCTAAGACCTCCTATAGGCATAATCCACCTGGAACCCGCACCACCCCAGAATCGTGGGGTGATGCCTTTAAATGAAGCACAGCACTAAGTGGAGGAGGAATGGAATAAGCAATTTCATGTAACTTCTGGAGAGGAGCCATAAATACGCAGAACTTCAAAGAGAGCTTTGTTACGCTGTGTGTGTGCACTAAGTAGTCTACTTGAAAACGACTTTTCTTGAAGAAATTAAATAAGTGAAAAAGCGAATGTGAAATGTATTCGTTGGTTCAAATTGTTTTCCCGGCGACTGTAAGAAATAATATCTGTCATAGATTTTGTTTAATGCACTTAGACGAGTATTTCAGAAAGACAGAAAGTCAGAGAGTGACAGAACTACGTTTTTGCCTAAAAGCAATAAGTACTCAATGAGAAAATGAGTGACAATAAAAGAGTACAACAGTCATTTACTCCTCAAGTGCAAGTCACGCATAAACTACGTTAGAGCGTTTCTCTTATGAACGAAAAATAGAGTTCCAAAAAATTTCAAAAATGACTTCCATAAAAAAATAGAGTTCCCCTCATGAAAGCGCAACCCTTATGTGGGGAACTCTATTTCCATTTTCAGAGTTAGTCAGTGTATACAAAGACATAACGAAAATATCTTAATTCTTATCCTATTCTAAATAGAGGGTGAGGGAAAATTATCGGACACATTTAAAAGTGCTACAAAAAATGAAAAGCGGCTATCTAGAAAAAACTGAATATGTTTCTGAAAAACACATAGAATGCTGTTTTGTTCTAAAGGTCTAAAGGTACCGTGATCATCGATCGGCCCATACTTTTATGAGGAAGATGGTGCAACGCCAGCTGGGGTGGTGAACGAAACGCTGAAATGTTGGGACTTTTGTGGCCCCATTCGTACTCCAAGCATGTCTGGGCTCAACAAAAGGGTGCCACAGCTCACAGAGCACGATGACCCCTAGGCATGTTCAAGGAAACGTTCTCCGGGCCTTTAGTCTTCTGAGAAGAGGCGTAAGCTGACCAGCAGGGTCACGCCCATGAGACTTTTCAATTGGGAGTACCTAAAGCGAAATGTTTTCAAAAATCGTTCTCAGTCCCTCGAAGATTTGAAGAACAGAATTTGGCAGGAAACCGAGGCCATTCTGGCTGAACTGACCGGAAAAGTGAGGTCTTCTTCTGGTAGCGTCCTCAGTACTGACAATGACGGCCACTATCTGTCAGATTTTTAGATCTCAATGAAGAAAACAGAATTTCACGCACTGTTTAGAATTACAATAAATTCTTTTCTGTTTAGATTCTTTTAATTTTTATAGCGCTTTAATGGGAGATCATTATGCCTCCTGCAATAGATATGTAACATCATTAAGTCATAAGGATGGTCTTCTTACATCTTTAGTCTGGAATTTCTTCCAAAAATCCCTCACTTAGTTATGTAGATTTTTTAGAGAAGTCAATTCAGGAAGGACCGGATTCAAAAGCTATCAAGAAACGCTGCCGAAATAAATGACATATCTGTGAACTGACATAGTTGCAAGAGATGCATATTTCAGATTCATGGAAAGGTTAGAGACTGTCATTTCTCAGAAAAGAATCACTCAACATCAAAAGGGATCAGAGTGAAAGAAAAGTAGTCAGAAATTGGTGTAATATGCAGGAGTGATCAATAAATAAACCACGCCACTCATGTTTTTCCGAAATTTGAAATTTTTTTTTAGCACAAATCCAAAATAAATTACACCTTCTAGCGTTATTATGAGTGGCAACTCATTTGTATCTTTTGGAAATCTCGCACTATAGTTATAGAAATTTTCGTAGAAGGGATATAGTCCTCAAATTGATCCATGCTGACCCTCGATAAACCATTCTCTCAAAAAATCAGGAGAATAAAAATTGATGGGGTATCATGGTTAACTTCAGACCATGGAGCAATTAAGTTCTTGACTTCCAACTCCCTTCGCGACTTAAGTAAGATTCGGGACAATTTGCGTCGGAAGACTGGAAGAGGATGTCTCAAACAATACTGCCTGCAATAGTCCCCAGAGAGGTTTTTGTGCTTTCTCTGTGAGAGGAAATGTCTCAAGAAATATCTCTGGGATAGAACCGTACGTACAGCTTCGGCCCTTACAAGGTTCCATCCAGTTTTGCAATTCCCTTTGTGTCCACACGAGAAAATCATCCGTTACAACCGAAAGTGCACCTTTTTTCTGTAATGAAAAAGAGAGAAATAGCTAAACAGGAATATTCTTAAATCCACACAATTTGACATGAATCGCTCTTTACAAATGGGAGGAAAAATCCTTAGTTATTCGTTAATCACTGATCCTAAAACGACTTTCTGTTAGTTTTCGTGACTACCAATGAAACGATGGGAGGGGAGCTCGTTCAACGTGACGCACATTCAGAAAAGAGAGGGACATTCGAAAGAGCATAGAAAAAACTCCGACGAACACTCTCAAGAGGGTCTGGCTGTTCTTTCAAGAACGAACACAAAACTCCTCGTTAGAAGATGTATTCGACCGTTTACACTGTTCGTCCAACGGTTTCGTATTTCTCTGTTTACTCTCACAACTGATTTACATGCTATTCAGTGAGCGGAAGCGTTTCGTGAGAGGGAAGTTTTACGTTTTACGAGCGGGCAGCTGAGATGGGTACACGAGGAAAGGAAACATACTGTGCTGTTTCCTCTGTCGCTTTTTCATCGCCGCCTCTTCTTTCTCCCTAAACTTGAGTAATTACAAACTTGCAACCACAGCAATGAGACAGTAACGTGAAAGCGGTTCTCGTGTCGTTGTAGACTCACAGCTTTTGATGGAGACCGTAAAGCATCGAACGTAATCCAGGTTCGTGCTCTCGCGGACCATGACTCCTTCTGCTTCCCTGAAAATGACTATCTGCCACGGTTCGCCCACAAATCCCACCAAAATTGAAGAACCACAACAAAAAGCGTTGACCTGAGAGCGAAAAGCTGTAAACTAGGCAAATGCAAACTAACTCACGCACAGAGACACAAGACAACACAACACCACTAGCCCTCACGAACCAACCTTTGTGAACAGTTTTATAATGCTCTCCATGCTGCGAAGCTTCCGCACCTGCACTGTATCCGTCTTTAGAATGGGGAACATTAGAATCAACGCCACATCTTTATGTAAGCGTGGCTTCTTTTTCTGCTGTTGTTTCACTGCAGCAACTACGGTGATTTGACAGAAATCGACTGCTCAGACAAACTCGCGGACGAGAAGACCAGAAAGAGAAAGAAACAGAGAGAAACAGAGTATTTCGGCTATAATCCTGTCTATTGGCTCCTGACTCTTGTGATTGGAAGAAACAGTGACAACGAAAAGTAGAAGAGCAGGATTGGATCAGTCTACTACTTGGATGGGGGGAGGCCCCTTAAAGAATGCGAGAGCCAACCTTAAGGGCACTGCAAGCAGGGACGCAATCTTGTGAAATTTCGCATATCAACGAATGCGATAGTCAATCGCGTTATTGATACAAGAGATCTCCAGTACCAGTTGCTCCCGTCACCATTTTCTTTCCGGTTTTCTCGAAAGTTTGTCTGAGGAAGCAATGTCTTGAGCACTTATGAAATGATAAAATTCGCCCGTTCTATAGCAGAAGAGGAGTATTTTTAAGTGATTGCCGAAACCAAAAAATTCAACAAATGCTGTAAATACGCACCAGATGTACCGAACGAATATAGCGTTAGGAATTATTGTAGATTTCAAATAGAAGTTGTTTTCAAAAGCTGCCGGCAAGGGAAAGACTATGTCGAGGTAAGTGGCGGAAAACTCATCTATAGGATGGTGGGCTCTCTATACAATGTGACTGAAGGTAAGGAGGTCTCACAGAATTCTACCGAAGTGAGTTTTGCTATTGAAGAACCAGGGTAGTGACTCAAGAAGGAAGCGCTAGCCCAGTGAAACAAACAAACTAAACTGGCACTTCTCGATTAGTTTGTATCAGTGGAAAACTGAGGCATATTTTCAATATGTTCGATGGGTGCGATAGACAGCCAAACATCTGTGCAGCTAGCAGATCGACTCGATTTCCGTTGCTGGATCTGAACTTATGAAGCGCTGCTGCGGTAGCTCACTAATACCTCATTGTTCATGAAGGGCTCGGGTGCTGCTTTTTTTAGGAAGTGCGAGGAGACGGGAAAGCGCATCAACGAACAGGTTTCAGTACTTCGATAGAGTTCATACTGGAGCGTGATTTCTAAATTTCCTTCCCCCGTCGACATGATTTCTTTCCAACTTTCGTCGCAAATTAGAATATTACCGAAGAGAAAGTGGAAGAACGTAAAAGGAGTACAGATTAGATTGGGCAAACAAGTAAATACAGATTAAAGACAGAAGGCAGTCATCAAGTAGATTTTGTAAAATAAAACGAGTAAACATAAACAATGAACGGTACCCTGGATACACCGGCCGCTTCCTCATTCACAGTACTGTCGATGGCAGGGGTGGAACGCGACCGTCGGCTAGAGGCAGTACGACGAAAGGATCCATCTCGCCGTGTCAGCTTAATCACAACAAATCACCTCGAGGAGACGATAGAAGACGTGAAGCGAGCTCACATGACCATTTCCTTTTTCGTCGCTTTCCGGCTCATCCACTCGAATGGTTACATTCGATGTCATCGGAGGGGACTCGTCTCCGGTGAGAGACTCTTCAATGAACGGACATGAAAAACATTTTGAGATAAATCGACAGCATTTACAGCGAAATTTTAACGATGACAGTAGCACATCCCATCAGAGTTATACTTAAGAGAAAGCAAAATTCTCGAGAATACTTTCAATAACTCCGCTGACGACAGCAGCAACATTTGTTTGCGCGAGATAACGTAAGAAAAACGAATCTTTCCAGTTCTGTAATGAAGTCCGTTTATGTTTAGACGCAGTTTGATGCAGGCTTCTTTCGGCAACATTTCATCGTGTCAGCTGAAAGAACAACGTCTCTGCGTAGACGAATTTTTTCAGCCTCTATGACATTACCAATTCCCACAGTAATTGTATGGACAAAACGCAATAAAAGGTGTTTTTTTTCTTATGTTTTTGAAGAAGTCTCTCACGTTCAGATGTTTTCTCAATCAATAGTGATATTCTAAACATTTTCACCGTGATTTGCTTTTTTCGCTCCTTCATTGATTCTTCTGCAACTTGCAAGAAGAGGGCCCCTTTTTCAACTATAAGATGTTAAGGTGGATAAACTTCCTGTCAAGTTGCGAAGAAAAATCAAGCCCTAAACTAATATCCACACTTCTTGCAGAACAAAATAATCGATATGTCGTTGGAACTTCACCTAGAAATAGCTGGCAATGCAACGGCATGTGCCTACATTATTTGAGGTGTGAGTAAGCCACAAATCTCAACTCTGTGCATGTCCACTACTTTGTCAACCAAGATTCGAGTCGGAGATTGCGAGGGTTCACCTCGTCAGGATATTTCCAAGCAAATTAAATGCAGATCACATGGATGCGTCATAGCGAAGATGGTCGCCATGAACTGTCGACAAGACCGCAGACACATCGGATATTTTGTGAAAACTCTACAACACTAGTGCGAAATGAAGCACGTACCGTTTCACGTACGGATGGACTTCAAAAAGTGCTGTTCTTACGTAAAATTGAAAAAAAAGCATATTTTTAGTCAATTGCTCTACTTATTATTTATTTATTTGTTTATTACGCTCAAAGGCGTGCCAAGAGTAAGAGGCAGGGAATGAATACAAATTCACTAATAATACAGTATTAGTAGTGAATTGAAAACAACTACCTTTGCTATCAATGAATTTGTGATACCTAAAAGACTATGTTTCAAATCAAGCAAACTTTAACTTGATTCGATCCAGGTTCATTTCCTTTTTAATTTTCTTTTTCTCCTTCAGTTCTCTTTAATTTGATTCGACTCTCTGGTCTTTTGAAGTCTGATTTAAAAAAAAATCGAAATTAATATCCATAAAGACACTGCTTTTGGTTTCACTGATAAAACAGAAGATGGAGGCTACAGGTAAGAAAAGGTGTAGGCCATAGTTTGACGAGGGAATTTGTTCCAATCCAGATTAAGCAAGAGCGCGTAGTGCTCGCAAATAATGCGATCACGAAGATGTGATGTAACAAAAGTGACACTGATTCACGTCGTGCGGAAAAGTCGATTGGTCTTGTAAATCCTCCGAAAGTGAGAACCGTCCTAATTAGCCAAAGGTTTTAACCCCATGGTTCATCAATGTCGAGGTCCCGACAGCCTTATGGAAGGACCTTATGAAGTAGACAAATAAAAAGAATAACAGAATATTACAGTCAAGGCTTATGGTGGTGCAAACACGGACATTCGAGCGGACCACAACAAAAATTTTCGATCTAAGACTGAAGTAAAATAGGATAGTGATCCAACACCTTTTCTTGTGAAGTCACTTTTTTCCTAGTTAGCCACAGACCATAAAATGTGAGTTTAAAAAGCTGACAACAAGAGTGAAATGTGCTCAACAAGAATTCAACTATTCTCGAAATTATAGTTACAACAATGCAAAACAATGAAATGCAAAAACAGGTGATGTGAGGAAGAAATAACTATTTGTTGATATGACTTATTTATTATTAAGTAAATTCTGTTGTTGGGTTGCGGCTGAATTTAATAAAATCGGAGGACAAACAACAGAGCGAGTTCGACTGGTTCACTGATTTTTACCTTACCCGCTGCACGAGAGATAGTACCCCCGAAAATCTTTCTATATTTCGCTGAGAAAAAGCGACAGTCATTCTGGTTTAATATATCCTCCAATTTTTGAAACAGAGAGGATTATGGAAGTTCCGTCAAAGGTCAGTTTGACACAGCAAAATCGTTGTGCATCGTTCTCAGAGGCCTCTAGCTAGCCTTTCTCCTCTTGTTTGCGTTTTTCGTTACAACCTACACCTCTACTACATATAGTGACATAGTGAATGCTAATAAAAATGACTTCGGGATATTCCACAATTTTGCCGTTTGATTAGTATATCAGAAAGAAACTTATTTTTACTTCATAAATTTTAAGGGAATAAGACGACATAAGAAGTTCCTGCTACGATCACATGCTCTGGACTATCTATTTCGTGACATTATATTCCTGTTTTTGAGTAACTATGAGTAGAGGCTGCACAAATATTTTTATTTTGCGCACTTATTTTTCAAAAGTCATTCTTCAAGCCGACTGGAAAAAACCTAAAGTTTCTATCAAACAAATGATGTCTTTTGCTCGTAGGCATATCGTCGATTGAAAGATTTTTGGAACTAGAAATGATATGCTATGCAGTGTGAAGAATGCAGTCTCGTTACGAATAAAAGAATGCAGGATATCTATGAACTGTGTGGTTGCTACAGTCATTTTCAGAGTAAAAACGACGATATTTCACAGAAGAGCCATCGCGGAGGTTGCTATGACGTGAATAAACGGGAAAGGCTTGGGCGGAAGTGCAAAACAAACAGTGGAAGCAGGACATGGCCTATTCGCTCATGATAAATTCATCAGAGCAGGTCATCAGTGTGCATCAAAGGAAGTTTTGAGAAGTAGTATATGATGTGAGAAACGTCGGAAAATTGGGAAGGATGAGCGCAGCGCAGTTGATCGGTGCATCGTTGCGAAGAATCACTTACGAAGGGATCTGAGGGAAAACAACACTGAGCGAAAAACCGCAAAGGTAAAGAAAGTCCCAACTATTTCAGACTTTATGCGGATTCACTGCGTTCAAAAAGTTTGAAGAAAAAATCGTATCCACGCTCGACCGAAAAGAAGCTGACGGATGTGTCTACGCGTCGGCGGTGGGTAAGATCGCAATAGTCGAGCATGTGAAGTGGTGCCACTTGAACCATCCAATAGAAAGTCGGCGCAAAATCGATTACGACAACATTTTTTTCTCTTTCGATGGCACCCCTTCTCGTAGGCCTGAATGAGCCTTTTACGTCACCCATCCACTTCTTCACATCATTCCTCGTGGTCGAAACCGCGGTTAACTCAAGCTTGACCGACAAATGCCAGAAATAGCAAGCTAATCACCTTACGCAGCGGGTCCACACGAATTCTTAAAAATCGTATCCAAAGAGTAATCAGTTAATTCAAGTTAAAAAGAACCTTTTTTCTCCATGGAAAGGAGACGAAGTGAGTCTTTTCGAGTTTCACTGCTCGTTACAATTGCCAGTTTCACCTGAATAAAAGTGCACTTGTTGAAGCGTTTGAATCCGTGCTTCGCAGGTACCACACGTTTCCGAAATAAGATCATAACGGCATCAAGTACACTTGAGGAATAATTATATAAGCCATAGAAACGTTTTTCAAATGGTAGAAGTTGGAAACGATGGGTTTGGAGCATAACAGAGAGAAAATCCGACAATGCAAAATGAATCAATATGTGAAAATAATAAATTCGTTGGTGAGATTAGAAAACCACTGGCGAATAATATGTCTAGATTCTTGGAAGCGAAACGAACCTCAAGAAATCAAAAAAGAAAGATACTCTGGGAATGAGGAAGATGTGGGAAGAAGTGGAGTGCTTAGCAGGTGGGCTCCACCGTCGGCTTTGTTTGTGCCATGGTTGGGTCAAAACGACATGAAGCGAATCCATTCGAGGCGGTGCGGAGTAGAGAAGCACTTAGGACCGAGGGGACCTTTGTTGCCACCACTCATCGCTGCAATTCGCGATGGTCCCATCTCGATATATCGCTTTACTCGACTATATACAACAGAAACACCTACGACGGAGTTCGCACAGGCAGCATCAACGTACCTACGTATTTGTTACTGCACGACCATGCTTGTAGTTGTTCTATTCGGGTAGCTGTCTAGTTTATCCATCTATTCGGACTCAGTTAGCATTAGGGTGGTTCGAAACCGCCCTAGTGCTAACCACGTTCCTCATACTTTCGGGGAGGATAAATTTGTGCCAGACTTGTCTGCGAAGGTAAAAACCTTGACTTGACCTATTGGCTCAAGTCACCCACTGTAAGGCTGCACATACGTCTATAAACCCCGAAACGATTCCGAATTGAAAGTTAAACGCGTAGGCGCATCACTATTGGGATTGATCATCGCCGTCTACTTTATCCTTATTCTTGTTCATTTTCGATGCCGCAAAATGTGCAATTCAATGCAGAAGAAAAATGATAGTATTCCTAGTCAAACTCTATTCAAGCTGAATATATCAAAAGGATGAATACTGCAATAAAATTGAGTGCGAATAGTCCTAGTTGTTGCGAATAGTTCCACACTTCAAACTGCACAAGTAATGGCAAGTGTTGAGTAAGAGCAATGAAAATTCAGTTATTTCTGATATGTTACTTCAAGAATGGAAATGAGAGTCGAGAACGATGAAGGTATAAAGCAGTAATATAAAGAGTGGTGAAACCTGCTCACACAACTTCCGTGGTGTTGTGGTGCACCTGTTGGAATCAGATCTTAGAGATAATTACGATTCAAAACAAGGTTGAAACATTTTTTCATTTCAGTTCTGGTTCAGAAACGTCACCTTGATCTGGTATGAATCGCACACGTAGACGTATAGTCGGGTCAAAATGACATGAAGCACGGTGCAGCTGCTTAAAGGCATCACGAATCTGGAGTGGTGCGAATTTCCGGAAGATACGGCTTCGAGCGTTTCGGCGCACTATCTTCCACAAGGAGTTCGATTGGAGCGCGCCAGCCTTGTGCACGCGCGCATTTTCCGGACCGTTTTTTTACGGCAGTTAGGAAGAAACGGACGGAATCACTCCCTCCCCATAATCTACTATCCCGTATACGAATACTCCACCAGAAATCTGCACCACCTCAGATTCGTGGGGTGATGCCTTTAAGCGGTTGCGCTCGAAGCAGCGCAATGGAGATAGCGGTTGGAATCGAGATGGGAACATCGCGAACTGCAGCGGTGAACGGTGTAGCGGAGGTCCTCACTCGATCCTATCCGCTGCTCTCCACCGCACCTCTTGCAGCGCAACCGACTAAGCAACTGCACCGTGCTTCATGTCGTTTTGACTCTTTCATGAGTGATGATCGTTTTCAGTGGTTCAGAAGAACTGTCATTAGATAGCAGCAAGTTACTGCCGACAGAAAACTAAGGGACCTGCCATTAAATCGTAGGTACTTCTCATTTGTCAGTGAAACACCTACGACACACTTACTGAGACGGAATTGTGAATAATTACGGAGAATTAATTAAGAAGAGACCTATTTGCTTGAATAAAACGCATACATAACTAAGAACACTCTGAACAGACACAGACGGGTAGGTATAAAAAGAAATTCATTGGAAATATTCAGAAATCCCGATCCCAGTGCTGACACCAGCAATGAAGAGCTAACATGGCCGTAGGTGCACCAAGACAATCTTGCGATGAATCCGCATCTGGCGAGAAGCATGGCAGAATATTGAAAAAGAAGCGAATGATAAAGTAAGAAAGACTAGTGTAGTGCAATTAATTTAGATTAAAGGCGGCATACCACGAATATGACGATGTTGGGATCTTTTCAGGAAAAGGTAGGGTTAAAATTGTCGAGTAGGGAAAAAAAGAACGAGCGGAGCAAGCAATTCCTCCTGATCAGTCTAAAGAACGGCGTAGGAAACGGCCTTTTTGCACTTATAACATCTCTGGTCGGCTCGCTCACAGGTGCGGCGAGTGGACAAAGGTGCGCTTTATAACGTACCTTTTAGGAGAACTCGCACAAAAAAGCCATTTCCATGACGTTTTTCTGGACGACTAATCAGAATTGGGAGTTATCACGCTCATACTCATGATCTACACCGCTAGCCCTGTCTTTTCCCGAAGATATCCCAATATCGCCAATTTCGTGCTCTGCTGTCTTAAGGTTGCTGTAAATCTGTGATGTAACTAAATCACTGAAACTCAATCAGCATGTTCGTCTTATAGTCTGAAGCTGTTGTCCTCAGCTTCTCCGGTTCTTCGCCCATGAGTACGGCTCTGTACACCGCCCTCACGATTAGACCTCTCTGGTGGATTTGCACACTCGTGGTGGGCTGGAAATGAGGGATCAGAAAAGACCTTTCTTGGAAACCCCGCAGAAAAAATGGCAGGTGAGCTAATCTCTGAAATCCGGGATATACTAGCTGGGCAGTATTGGAACCAATATGTTACCTAAAAAAATTGTGCTATTACAATCCTAGTATCTTAACATCTTTCATTGTGTATTTTGAAAAGTAGCAAAAGGGACGATGACACATTCCTCTGATACACGTGCTCAGTGGTTTTTAAGAACAAATTGTAACGAAATTGGTTCTCAAAAACCACTGAGTGGTTTTTAAGAAATGGTTCTAAAATAGATGCATATGGAGAAAAAACGCACGAACTAAGATGGGATCAATGGTTATTCCATGTTTTGCGCTTGTTCTGTCATTCTCGAAAATTACATCCGAAACGTCACCTGATGTAGGAAAAAACCGAATATCAAAAGATTCCGTGAAAGCCACCTTTAGGTCTACGCATCGTTTGAGAGCCATATTAAATAACATTCTCATGATCGCTTCCGGCAGCTGACATATGATAATATTCATGACCAAGTGATTCAAAACACATTAAGCAGCAATAAATAGAAAGGTGATGGGCTTGGAGCCTCTCTTTTAGTGCATTAGTGCGATGGTTCCGCTGCACATGCGTGGCGCGTGGTCTATAGTTCGAAACTCAGCCCTCGGCCAAACAGGCGCTTCATCTCCTTGATTGGAAAACTTGCTACCGAAGCTGTCTGGGTAGATAAACCTACTGCCCTGATACAATGGCTAGTTCCCGCAAGTTGTTGTACAGCCGCACAGTATTCGTAAACTTCTACGATTCTGAATTGAAGTCGGTTCGGTTGGCGGCGCATCCCAGAGGAATTGATAAATGCCAAGTACTTCATCTTTGCATCTTTTCTCTTCCAGCAAAATACGAATGAAACGGAAGGAAAGGTGAGTAGTTGTTGAAAAGATATAGACGTGTTCATATTTCACTAAACATCTTAGAAAATATTCGTACAACATAGTGCAACCAACCAGCATTGAGTTAGATTAAGTTCAATCATGTTCCCTGGCTTCAGAAATCCGAGCGACGCCGCAACATTGCCACAACTGAATACCTTGAACGGACTCGTAAGATCCATGTTCAGATTTCAATGGGATGGAACTTATAAGAACAGTAGGATTCTTCTCTCTGCGTTCTCTGCTATCATTAGTGAAATCAACGGCTCCGAATCCCGATGACAGTGACAGAAGAGCACTCTTTCATACGAGGATGCGAATCTGAAGGTAGTCATAGTCGATTTAGCTCATCGCGATAGGGCTCATAGGAGATATCATAAAAGAGGTTGGTTCCTCCTCTACTCCTTCCCGACCAAATCACTGACGTTTGTTTCTGCTCGGCTTCATTTTTTCTCTCTGTGACTGTTTTCACTTCATCCATCACCATCCTCTCTCCACCTGTCACTTCTTGTTTGATTAAAATGTTTATCGATGCTCTATTTGTGTTATCTCGTCTTTGAAATATGAGATTCGCATTTGAGACATAGTAGCGCTTAAAAACGATCCAAGGGAATGTTTGGTGCTACGGTGCTCACGGGCAGCATGCACCGAAATTGACGATGTTGGTATCTCTGCAGGAAAACATAGGATGGCGGGATGGGGATGGAGGGGGTAGACCACGAATATGAGCGCAGAATCGTCCAATTTTCCCTAATTGTGCTGAGAAATGACATGATCGAATTCTTGTAGGAGACTCCAACGAACAACTTGCAACGCAATGCGAACGCTGACATACGCTGCGCGTCTGCCGTCTGGTCGTCGTGCCCAATTCAGTGCCAACGCTTGCGTACGTAACACGTTGTTGTTAGGCTCCTGGTGTAGGGAAATTTGAACGTTTGAAAATGTGAAAGAAAGAACACTGAAAAAATTGAAAAAGAACACTGGGCACTGGAAGATTTAATATTCCTCTGGCCCACATCTAAGACTTGACATGTGTCATACAAATCTTATGTCTCAAAATCGGATGGAAACAAAAAACATCGATAAACATTTTAATCAAGCAAGAGGTGGCAGGTGAAGAGCAGACGGTGATGAATGAGGTGAAAACAGTCACAGAGAGAAAGTAGAAAAAAAAATCCAGTAATAGGTCGGGAGGGATGGATGCAAGGACTAAAAGAAATACAAACGGAAAAACAGGACGTGTTCTATTTCTGTTTTGCTCGTAGCAGAATCGTTCTCTGTTGAGGAGGTTCTTGAGGAGAAATCGAAAGGGACATCGTGGAGAGGATGAGGAGGAGAAGATAGAGAAGAGATGAAGAAAATGAAACTCCATCTCAAGCTTTTCCCTCAGGTTTCCTCACAGGTCAGATTCGTGGTGTGCTGCCTTTAACAGAGAATGCACACCTTCGTGTAAAAAGCATGACTTTGTTTTTAGGTAGGACTTATTGCGTAGTTGTTAAGTAGATATTCAAGGAATTGTTGATTTAGTCGACACTTGCGTAGTCAACAAGAAGTAAAAGAGTGTTAAAGGTAGAAACTAATTTTTTCTTCAATGACTTTCCCAGGGGGTAACGAGGGCAGAATCAGAACTGAATATCAGGAGATGCACAACAGTATTGACAAGTAATCGGAGCTTATCATGGAGCTGGATAGACAAAAGGTTCCGGCGCCCTGTGGGCATTCTCAGATCCTTCTGCACGTTTTTGTAGCACGTTTTTTGCAACCGTTGTAGCGTCTAAAAGAACAAGAAAAAGAGAAAAAATAGATCCTCCTAGTGAGTCAGCGAGCTATTGGGAACAGGATCAGTGTTTCCACCTCGTCACAGGAGATTTGTTTGAACTGCCGTCCAATCGAAAAACAATGAAAAGCAGAATCAACGTTGAAAATTCGAATGATTGCTCAGGTGTATCGTAACTGAGGTGGCAGCATGCCTCTGAGAGCAACTGATTTGATCAATAAATTGAAAGAAAAACACGGCCGTCCTTGACTCGAACAACAAAACTGGCAAAAGTCGCCTTGTCAAGTCGCTGATGAGAAATCTTCACCTGATCGTCAACAAACTCCTGGCGAAACATCCGTGCAACTAATCAATAAAGGTCGAGTAGAAGACTAAAAAGACAGCCACACAAAAGTAAAAAACGATAGAAACGGAGGCTCTCTCAGAGGAATAGGAAGATGTAGGAGGATACACGCAGCTTTAGTAACTTCTGTTTTCTTCTACTTCCTCAATACGTAGTTACAGACTTGTTTCCACGGTTAGAAGTTTCCGCTTTTTGTTTTCTCGGCTTGCTTCATTGTATTATTTCTTTCTAACATCGTGTGTGCCATTTTGTGTGTTATGTAGGTCAAATTCTGTCACATGTGGAATAATTAAGTGAATAGAGAAATGAATGGATGGATGAACGAATGAATGGGTGAATGAACGAATGAATGAATGAATGGATGAATGAATGAAAGGGTAAAATCTATGAAAGAGTCGAGAGAAAACACGAATGCTTGAAGTATATTAGGAAAAACCGCTTGAAGGATCGATAACGGCTTATTCTGTAGGTTACCAAATTCATACCAGGTCAACAATTTTGGAAATCCGCACGCGGAACTCCTACGTATGAGATAATAGATATGAAAATGTGGAAGTGTAGAAATGTAAGAATCGTGAACTACTAACGAGAGTGTAGCTACGACTATTGTGTTCTTCTATACAACATTTAACCATAGGATACCTTTCAAAAGTAATGATGCTACAAGACTGACGGATTGTATCATCCTACAAATGATGCAGTTTTTCAATTCAATACAAAGTGGTGGAGGTTTGGAAGGGTGGCATGGAAAGTCATGGAAAGGATTGGATGGAAAATGTCGAGAAGAATGACGAGTATAATTTAGAACTTAGAATGTTTTGTTCATATCAATATAATATATATTCTGAAAATAGAGTTATGCAATATTGCATTATTTATGGGATGACCCAATGAGAACAAGAAAGGTTATCACAGTGGCGCCGCTGAAACCGTATTTGTTTGATACATGGAGTTTTTTACGGATTAATACCTTACATTTCTTCCTGTCGTGATGTTCAGTTTCGACACCGAACGGTAGTCTCTATGTACGCAATTCAAAAGCAAGCAGCCTGTATGATTGAAGAGTTTAAGAGCATTCGTGAGTTCTATGCTGTGAGGTGAAAACGATACCTCAAAACCTAGAAACGTTACAATATCTTAAGTACTGAAATGAGTTTCTGGTTGCAATTGCATCACTAAATTGTTAACCAGTTGTTAAAGTTACCTTAACTAGAGTTAGTTAACTAACTCTAGTTAATTTAACTTTATCCAAATCACACGCTCATATTGAGTTTTCTGAGGCACGCAAACCTTTGATCTTTATGTAGATCCTTAGGTCATACCTTCAGACAATGATAGCTCTCCCAGTAAGAGGAGAGAGAAAAAGAAGGAAAATTGATTGACGATAATTGCGTGTGCAAACACACGAATTGTAGAGTCAGCCACAACTAACATATCGTCGTTTTCACAACAGCCTGTGGAAGTCGCGGCATTTTTAACAAGAACCATGGATTCAGACTACAAACGTAATCAACTGCAGCGCCTCTCGGCTATCGGATTTGTGTTGCATCATGCGAACTCCCTGGCAAACCAGTATCCACAAATTCCTGAGATGAGAAGAAAGGAGAAAATTCGTCGTTACATGTTAATGAAATGAATCTGAGGACAGTGACGCTGCAAGGCACACATTCGCTTTGTCTGGTGGGAATCGTTTCGAAAAAAAAAAGATAACAAAGGAGAACTGCTGCAAAATCATTCTACATCCAGCTACTTTTATATCGAGATTCAATCGTGGATGCTTTAAGGAGTCCTCACGAGAACAAATGAAGCAACAGTGCGTAGGGAAAGGAGAATAAACACCTTCACTGAGGGGCAGAGGATAGAAGTCATGCACCACTCACTTGAAGCAAATAAACAACGAAAAAAACACTCCGCACTACTTCACTGCTGTCTTGCGTGAGCAAATCTAACATCTATGCGGTCCTCTCACACATCACTCAATGAGAACACTGTGAGGAAGTACATTTGCGAGATTTCTGATATTATCTCACGTGTGGTGAAGAGAGGAGCTATTCTTGCTAATAACTAGGAGGAAGTGAAAAATTGCGCTAGATTCGCACATCTTACTGCTCGGAAAAACCGGGGGGGTCTAGGTTTGTGACAGTCAGAGGGATAGAAAGCTCCGATGGCTTTCATCTAAGTTAAACCATCGACAGTAAAGGGGTAACCGTGACCTCTTTCCTTTACATTACACTTCCCTGTGAAACTTACATTGAGCCATTAAGCTATTATTAACGGTGTAACATCTGGTTTCTCTCAGAAGAAGTTTGTTTGTACCAGGATTCGTAACGCAGAAATTGGGAGTACGTTTCTTAGTTCTAGCAGAGTGTCGTTCCTCTGAGTCGAAGGAACGGAAGGCTTCGCTCAGAGGATCGACACTCTGCTAGTGCTAGTACAATCAACGACGGCGTGTTACGCTGCTAGTTCACAAACGAGCTCAAATTTGCTTAATTGATTACTTGCGAGTCTCTACTAAATAAGGAAACCTAAACCAATTTTTTAGTCTACGTATGTAGGTGTGCGTGTGTATGTATCTATGGGTATATTGAAAGAACATTTTCGTCCAAAATCAAGCCTAATCACCCTCCCACACCAATAACATGCACTGGAATACGACCGGTCCCCACAGCTAACATAGAATAATGTTCTAATATGAAAATGTTCTAATAATGTTCTAATATGAAAATATGTCATCATCACACTGGTAGAAATAAGGGACCTACGTCAGATCACATGCTACTCACGTCAGATCTACTTGCTACCATTGAAGCGACTGCTTCCATATGCTTATCAAATTTCAAAACAAAGGATCTGGCAAACATGCTGAGGCTAACCTATAGAAGAACGGACGTATTGAGGCGCGCATTTCTGCGAAACGCCATCCAAGTAATCTTCCTCCCTTTATTTTATTGCTTTCTGACTTCGCTGCCACAATTCGACGCCATGGGGCTCGTGTCACTGCTTTCTCGCGCCAACCTCCCAACCCAACTGGCGCCGTGAAACCCGTTTCATCCTATTTTTCTGTTTTCAGGGGATCCTACGGAAATTCGACGTTGTAGAACCCATCCGACTGCCTTCTGACTCATACATGTGTGACCCTTCACTCTTTGGCAGAAACATGTGACTGCCCAACTCAAACACGACGAGGAAAAGAAGAGTTGAGTACGAAAGTTTGAAATACATTTAACCTCAGCAGTTCTTCAACAACTTGAAAAAGGAGTACTGGAAACTTGACGATTCTTAACAACAAAAAAAAACACACACACAGAACGAAGTGATAGACACAATCCATACAGTAAAAAGTTACCAAATAAACAAATGCTGAAAAAATTGAAAAAGATGGAAAAATTAAAAGATAGGAAAGGAAATATCGCAGTAATACTGAGCATTCCGTTTCGTCTTTCGTCGTTCGTTAATGCAAACTTAAATGGACATTGATAAAATGAGGTGCGGTCACATGTATATTTTTCTGGTTGCCTGTTTATCAAGTGATGCTCACAGTGAGCAAATTTTCTCATTTAATTCCTTTTTTCGCTTTTATTAAGCTCTTGAACATCATCAAATGTGACCATAGTATAAAGACGCAATTGCTGTTTTTAAATATACAAAAAAGGAACAGCTCTGAAAATCTTTGGAAGAAAATAGCTCAAAAGAGAATGCTACAATTTTGAGAGTTGTAAATGACCTAAACAAATCGTCCAACCTATCTGTATACTCAAGCAACTAACCGCTTTTACTAATTCGCAAAATTCGAGGTAGACTGTTAACAAAGATTTTACATACGGTGAATGCTAATGGATATAAGGTTTTGCTATTTTTATGTACTATTTTCGTGATACACAGACAAAAACGCAAATTAACACGCAGAGAAAGCCCGTTTGAAAGCATGATTGGTGAGAATGACATTCGCAGAGGATTGAAGAACATACAAAGTCTTTGAGACGAGCCTAGTGCAATGATTTGTTTACCTTCTTTCAAACACAGTTGATTGTGTGGAATTTCCAGAGATGAAGTTTCCAGAGGGCTTTTCGAGGCGTAGATTTAGCTCAGTTAATCAATTCTAAGTAATCTTCTCTTGAAAGTCAAACACAGAGCTGTTCGCTGATCATGATCATCAGTAATTCTCGCACAAACAGGAACAGTCGACGAGCCGATTTCGTCCTCTGTAGTTTTGAAACGATGCTAAATGGAATTTAAATGGAGATACCTGTGGCACTTCTTTAGACTCGTTCTTCTTTGTGCTGCTCCTAGAATCTTCTTCTGCCTCTATTTCGAAAGATCCTCCTGCAACGCTTTTCTGCAGCTAGCGTTTGCTACTAACCGCTCAATGTGCGATGCACTCGGATCGAGCCTCAAAGCCCTTCTTCTTCCCAACAATTCCTGATGGTCTTCGAAATTCAATCTAAGTTTGTCGCGCGTGGCTTCGAGACACGTTCAGTACAGACTCATAATCCTCTGAGCAGCATCTCGTGGTCCACGTTTGGGTCCTCCTCGATGTGCCAGTCACCTTAATCTTCATTCACGAAAAAGAATTCCTTGAGAGGGGCGAGCGGCTGATAGCAGTCCGGCGAGACGATTGCCGCTTTCATTCTGGTCCCCCAGTCAAAATTTTCCGATCCTGCACTTCTGTTTTGTAGCCCTTCCTAGTTTTGCGTTGAAATTCCCGACGAATAAATTGTAGAAGGACTTCCTCTAACTCCTCAAAAACGCCTCCAATCCGGATTCATCAGCTGCTGATATTGGTGAGTAGCAGATCATGATGCTGATGGGTTTTTGGCGCAGAGGGCGAAGGCGAAGAATGGTCAGACGAGGTGGCAGGATCTGGTCAGAATCGACAAGATGGACGACATATGGGTGCACAACAAAACCATCACCACCTACATTTCGCGATGGAATCTTCTCCCCACTAATGGCGAGTGTACCGTCATTCATCTGTCGTGCGTCGCCCCTTTTGCACTTGGCTTGTTGCAGAGCAATCACGTGAAATTTGACATGCTCGACGTGTGTCGCCTTGGTCCCGAATCAAAGACGTCCTGAGCAATCTGAGATTTGATCGCTTCTCACCGGTCGCCACACCTTCCGACGTCTGAGACGGCAGGACCCAGTATGTGGGTACTGAGGCAGTGAATATCCTGGAGTGGAAAAGAAGACTTTTCCCCAAAATAAGCAGCTCTGCCAGCTTAGCTCTCACCACAGGTCGTTCGCCCAAACTGTATGGATCAGGGAGCTACCTTGCAACATTTTACTAAGACGGTAGTGAATTTTACCAGTGGTTTACTCTTAGCTAGGCTTCCGATTCCGAGAAGTCGGAATGTCGTATGTATCGAACTCCTTCTCGGCTTGTGAGTCCGTGCCGGAAGACGAGCCTCCGCTGTGCATCGCAGTTCGACGCCCGAGGTCACCTCCACGCCACTATGAGGCGGTAAACCGTTGTAGAGGACGATCCACAGTTGAAGAATAAAAACACATCAAAATGACAAATGGAAAGGAAGCAAAGAAAACGGTCGTGGTAGTCTTCAGCGATGTAACACTGTCTTCCTTGAATGTAAAATATGTGCTTTTTTGAAGTTAAGGAAACATTGCAATTCCAAGAGCGGTACCGTTTCTGAGAAATGATAAGACGTTAATACGCTGACGAGAGCGAGCTTTTTGAGTTTCGCGAGGCGTGAGCCAAAATTATTATTTTGCGTCCACTGCACTGGACCAGTCGTAGGTTCTATTACTCGGTATTTTGTGTTATCTCCTTTCTTCTTGTCTTCGATAGTTTTTTTTTCTTGTGATAGTGCATAAATAAGGTTACCTGCGTAAAAACGTAATGTTTCGTACGACGTGGTGCATACCCAAACCCATGGGTCGCATCGTAGTTAATATGTTAGTGAAGTCGAAGTGTTTATGATAAATTCCAAACATTTTGAATATTCGTTTAGCAGAAAAGGACTAAACCTAGTTTTTAAATGTAATTCCTAAAAATTACAGTAGCCGTCGCCGTGTTGCGTGCTGTGTCGAGGGGACGCGTTATGCAGTGGGCCGGCCCTGACGATATCATGAGTGCTGACAGGACTCGATGGATCAGTCGTTCCATCGTCACGACCGAGCGCAAGTGATTGGGAGCAACGAGCAAGCAAAGCGTCGTCACCCACTTCGTTCAATAAGGTCAATTCTCTGACTGCAAGCCCCTCATGGGCTGGTTGCAAATACAGAGAGAAGGTTACATAAGAAATAGGGAAGTCAACGATGGTAAAAAAAACGAATCTTGGGTGAAGGACGAATGTTTCTAGTGATGGACGTTGATGACAGACACGTCTGGGAATGAACAATGATTATTTTTGTTAAGGGAAACGCAGGCTCACCCACTGCGAAATCAATGTTTACAACAGCTGTGGTGTGAAGACAAATGATGAGCGGCAAAGTTTGCTAACGACAAAACATAAGAGAAAATTTTTCATGGCACCACTTGATGACGGAATTCATGATGTTCACGAAGTGGAACAGTAAAAAAATGTCGCGGCGAGTTCCCCTCCGCTTGTTGTGCAAGCAGTTTCGTTGAATCCAGAGAGAACTGTGGATTAAATTAAGAGAAAAAAGAAGTGATGTTAGAAGCATCCACAGGTTTGGTAGCCACTGACATTGACATCCACAAGCGTGGGTTTATGTTTTGAATCTCTGGTGTGTGCTTCGTTTCTACTCCTTTTCGTTGATGACTCTGTCTCAATTTAGTGTCTCTCATTCCTTTCTAATCACTTTGTTGCGGATAACGTCCTTGGAAAACCTTTTATTTCAAGCATATTATATTTCTACATATCATATTTCTACTAGGATGAGATCTCAATCTATGATATAGTTTCATGTCCAACGATCCACCAGCTTTTTGAGACGCATGCCTCAGCACTGTGACGTCTGCGAGAGGAAGAAATGGACGACCATAGTTCTGGTTCAAGACGTCTACGTCGGAGGAACCACACAGCAAGAAGTAGAGCTTTTCATCCCAGTTCGCCAATGTTCTCAGCTTCGCCCTGAGGACTGGCGTTGTCGATGATGACGAAGATAAGCATTGATGCAGATGACTTGAGAACAGTACAATTTACTGTGGACCAGGCAGAAGGAAATCCGAAGTATAACGTCCTCTGGGAATCCCACCAACTAAAGATTAAAATCTTTTTTCTGTAGCAAAACCTTATTTGAGCTGTTTTTGAGGTGGTTTGCCAGTGTTGCGTATAGTTGAAATACAGAACTGAACTCTCGTCTCTAGTAACGATATCTTTGAGAACGTGCTTCATGTGTGGGTGTCTGAGTAGGAGTCGCGCATTGTATATGGTTGGGTCAAAACGACATGAAACACGGACAGTTACGCGCTCGAAGCGGCGCGGTGGAGCGTAGCGGTTCGGATCGTGTAAGGATCATCGCTACTGCCACCCATCGCTGCAGTTCACCATCGTCCCACCTCGATTCCGACCGCTGTCTCCACCGCGCCGCTTCGAACGCGCAGCTGCCTACGTAAATGTCCGTGCTTCATGTCGTTTTGACCCAACTATATATGTGGTATTTAGCAATGTCGAGATAACTATGTAACAAAGATCGATAGGGTTGTTGACAGTGATTTTCTAATCCCATAAATTGTCGTCGTCGTTTTGGGTGTAGTGGCATTGAGATTCGCCTTCACGGTGTGGAGTCTCGTTGTCCGAAGCAGCAGAGGGTCCAGTATGAGGTTGCTCTGTTGGGTTTCTTCTAACCAAAAGTACTACATGACACTATACCAATGATGGATCGTAGGTTGGGAGGCGGAGCTTTTTTTGAATATAGTACAAATGTAGGCTTCAGCGGTTGTCATACCAGTACTGGCTTTGCAAAAACTCAAAGCAGGCGATGCTTCGCAGATGAGCTTGTTCAGATGAAGCTACAGCTGTTTTGCACTGATTGGCGCCTTTACATGGCGCTCGAGCTGATGTTTTAAGAGCCTGCTACCATACCGCACTATGGAATTATTCTAATTGTGCATCTCAGAAATTCCAGAAGAAAGGGGGTTTTATTCATGACTTTTTTTCAAGTCAATAATGTTGTCAATATTTGAATGAGGTTCATATGGAGGTTTAATAAGCATAAAGAAAGCCGTCAGCAAAAATCTGATTCAAGAAAAATAAAGCACGACAAAATTTAGCGTTGCATGGACTGTCCTGAAAGGATCAACGGATTTGAATAGTCCGAGAGCTACTAGTATTACTTTCCAGTTTCTCTCTGTACACAAACCGCCCTTCGAGATACTCAGATTGCCGACCATTTACTGTTTTCGGTCGTCGATAGCGTGAATAAAAACACGCGCTGATCAGAAAGGCACGCAAAAAAGAACAGAAGCCTTAAAAGAGGATTAACATGCGGTAGAAACTGCATAACGACAACGAATAAAAATAACAATAACGAATCTGCGAAGTTCGCCTTTATGCAGACGTGGGTGTCAAGAAAAGCCGGGTGAAATCCCTTTTATATCTGTGTTTCGCTGTGTTTTTCCTATTTTTTGAATGAGATTATGATCAAGTGAGCAAAAAATTGTAACAACAGTTTTTAACTGGTTCCGGTTTTTTTAAAAATTAGATGGTAGCGACATATTTAGCGTAATACTTATGCTGGAAAATTGGAAGAACGAGTTAATTCAGCGGAAAGAGCTTGCTCTAAAAGTTCTAGGGGAATTTTTCAACTCTGGTGAATGGGTGAATGTCATTTTTCTAAAGTCAGAAGGCATCGCACAGAAAGCACTAGCACATTTATATTTGTTTTCGTAACAGTTAGTGAGGCAATAACAAAGCCTCCCTTGTCTGAATTCCGCGCAGAAAAGATAGTTGATAAAATCTATTAGTCTACCAGAATTATTTATTTAATGTTTTCAGCAGTCAAAACCTTGATCTTGAGATACAGAATAAAGTGTAGAAATAAAGTTCGTGGCGTTAATCGATTCGCTTCTGATGTGGCACCGCGTTCACTTCAAGTCAGAATCGTTTGAGGTTCAACGCGTAACTAGGCTATACAGTGGCTAGCTGATGTGTCAAGTCAGTGTTTTTATCCTCTCAGACGAGTCTGCTACCTATTTATCGACCCAAAGGGATGAAAGGTCTGGTTGGCGGTGGGGCGTAATCGTACTTCCGTTCGATCATACTGCAGCCACAGATTAATCTCTTACCGACTGCGCCATACCGCCCCCAATCTTAAGATAACCACTGGTTATTCCAGGAGAATGCAAAACAATCCACTTTTTTCGTTATTTATGAAAACAAGGGGAAATGAAGAAAGATGATCTTAGAAGAATGAAAACGTATGAATGAGATTCGAGCAAGTGTTCGAAAATAGCACACATCATGAGAGATAGGCGAACGAAGAGGCGTTGAGAACCGCAACCTAGCTGCAACACCTGTGCTACAACAAGCATCTACCTACTTTCGAAGCCTCAGTGACAAGAGGGACTACGTAATAAGCAATAATAATAAACAACTGTTTAAATAAAGAAGCAAAATTCAGGGACTGTTCACTAATTTTGCGAGTTCTTTTTCAGTTTATTCGTTTCGGAGTTTACACCACTGAATGTGACGTCACCCTCCAACACCTGTGGTCGTAGTCATTGCCGTCTCCTCTTAACAAATTGATCTTTTTTCTGCCCACCTCAGCGATGATCCCCTCAGAACCACAAGACCAGACCTGGAAGATTTTTTTTGCAGAAAATGTGTGATAGAGTGAAATGAAAGTGTGAAGGGTAGCGTAAGGTAACGGAGATAATTTTTGAGCATGCAATATTCAAATTTCGCTGACCGTAAACCATCCACATGACAATATTCGAGATGGAAACTTCGTTCATCCGATGGTAGAAGATCATTATTCATAGACAAACCGCAAATTCGACTAAAAATAAAAACATTCTTAAGAATTCTTTCATTCTAATTTTACAAAGAAAGAACAGCACCTCTTTTTGGTACCTTCGGTGGTCCCGGAATGGGAGAAAATGGTGATTTTAACAGGTTCCTAAAAAACGATGTTCTTGTCTTTTTCTGATGTCTCTGATTTGTCCTTGAAGAATTCCGGATGAGAGAAAATTCCAATTATTACTTGAAATGTGAAATTCAATGCCAAACCTTGGAAATCAAGCGATAGCAATATTCTTCGAGCTCGTCCTAGCTGTTGTCAAAACACCTTGACTAAACTGTGAAGTTGCTTCAAAATAACGAAATATGAAATAAAACCGATTGGAAAACAACAAATGGTTGATAGTGGCAAATTTTCTCTAAGCAAGCTCCTTCATTTCGTTGTTCCTCAGAGCATTAGTGACAGAAGGCGACTTCTTGCAATAAGACATAAAAAGGTTCAGAACTGCTTGATGTTTACGAACGCATGCCCCGTAAAATGACGCTGATGTATCCAGTTAGTGTCTCCTTATTTCTCAGCCAGGTCTGAGTACTAAATCACTGACTCCGTGACGACAATGGTGTATTTGGCCTGGGACGATTTCGAACGATTGACTATGCGCCCAAGACAGCTCATCCAGCTTCCTACTGCTGCGCTACACTTGTGCTACACTATTTTGCACATTCTTGCAATAGGAACAAATTTATTGGTGCTTATTTCTTCTGCATTTTCAAAGCACCAAAAAAGTTACTTTTGCTGATAAAACATTTCTTCGTTTACCTTCAAAAACAGTTGAATAGAAGTTCTGTTGCTTTTCACCCTAGTTGAACGGTTCTGTAGTAGTCTGGTCGTTAAGATTTTAAACGAAATACCTTCTATAGGCCGCACGTAATAAATTTTTGGGAGAAAGCAGACAGAAGCATTTGAAATTAATTACACACTGCAAGGCTGCTGAAGAAAATTCGTGCAACTTTTGTCTTTTTCTTTTTCTGTATAAATTCCCGGAAAGCGAACTTCACTCTCACAATGAACAATGCCATTTTCTTAACTGACACAAAACACGGACGACTGTTTGTCGCGATTACAAAAGAACTGGTTCTTCTTACAAAATTCTTTGCTATTCATAGTTGTGGCAGAGGGCGGTCTGCTACATTAACAGTTCCTTCCAACAAAGCGCGTAGGTTAATTATTAAGTACTTAAACGCTTGAATACCATCATCAGAGTAGCAAAACGTTATAAATCACATACTGTTTTCAATGCTTCTACGGAAACGTTAGTTGTAGATGAAAAGACTCGAAATACTGAAGATGTCATGCCCGGCAAGACTTTCCCAGCCGGTCCGCGAAAAAGATTGCCAATAGCAAAGTATCACGGTAGCTTCCCCGTGCCAGCCGCAGGGCTGGCTCCGAGCCCTTTGGTGCAGTTCCTTTCTTTCCTTGTGGTGTGGGTTTCGCGTTGTATTCTCGTATTCGAGCACATACCATCTTCCACTTACAACCGCATATACCATTGCTGGCTGACACGAGCTCGAACTGCATACCACTCACCACTTGAAGCCGATAACCCCTAACCGCAGGCCATCCTGACATGGCCTGATCGAACTCACGTGAATTTGTTGTGTTGCGTATATCATATGTGTACCACTTAATACCAAGGCCTCCTGGGTTGAGGCATAAGGCACAGGGGGAGGCCATTGAAAGGGAATCGGGGCGGGGGACGGGACCCTTGTTTTGTTCGGAGGGGTTCTGCCGCCGTGTGGTGCTCAGCGCGAACCCTTCCGGATCAGGGTCCTGTCCAACGAAGTCTGCAGCTCCTCTTCGTAGCGCACCGGAGGCACAACAGAAGACCTTGAGCCACAGCTGAAGCGAGCTAATCAAAGCTTTCAAAGTCAAAACATTTTATTTTTAGGATTACTGAACACTTCTCTGCAGCTTAAGGCAAGTCACGTGCTTTTCATCTCAGTGCTCAATAATTAGCTCATCGGATGAAGGATTTGCTGGATTTATGTTACGTGTTGTTATGTTCGTTGTATTATGTTAATTATGTTATTGTTACTTCCCAAGAATTTGGTCTCCGCGTATAAACCCTTTCTCCTTTGAAGTATGGCTAGCCAGGATCAACATTTTTTCCAAATCCTTGGCTTGAATTAGCAGTCAAGGAAAATTGCTGATTATTCCTTTGCGTCGTCTATTGGGAATCTTCTCCTAACAGAAGAGACAATGCAGTAATTGCTTTTAGTGCGAACAAAACCAACGTTCCAGGTGTAGAAGAGCCTAGTCGTGAATAACTACCGAACTCTTTTGGACTTATTTGAAACATGAAAAGTTCGATTTGACTTATTCCTAACCTTTCACACTAAACGAACTCAACAATGCAATTGCTTGTTGCTGTCTACAGAGTGGATTTGAACTTAGACTCTAAGCAGCTGAAGATAACATTAAAATTTGCATCCAACAGGTTTTTTGTGTCTATATTTGTATACAAAGTGTGTAGTTTAATTTCACTCCAAACTATAGAATCATCCGGCAAATTATCCGGCATAGTCCACTACTTCCATCACCTTCCAAAATTATGATGTACAGAACAGTAGTGTTAATGGGATGACTAAGACTTACAATCTTATTTAATCTTGCATGCAATTACAAAAGTATAATACTTCCTACGGAATAGATGTTTACCATCATTCTTGAGCGATGGCAGGTCCGCTTATTAAAACGCAAAATGGAAGTAATGTATGCCGTACTCTTTTCTTGCTGCTTCTATATTTAATATCTGCATGAGAACACCTGTGCTCTCCAGTTCTTTTCTGAGACACGGCATGAAAAAGCACCTTAAATTGCCCTCTTCATGCACTCCATCGCTCATTCATGTAACTCTGAGGAAAATGAGAGCGTTCTTTAACGTTTCTTACAGATGCTGCGGAGAGTTTAAACGATTTGTTTATATTGTTTCCGATGGTAATTTGAAACTGTGTCATATTGTTGCTTATGAGATGTGTTGTAAAAAAAAGCAGGCAGCGTTTCAGCACATCAACTGTTTTTTCTGTGGTGTTGTTGTTGCTTGCAGGAATGTATTAGAGGTCCTATCGGATCTGCTTATAATATTTGCTTATTGATCCCTGTCGCCTCACATTTCAAGATCTCAATTTCAAAAAACTGCCGAAAAGTAAGAGGTAAAAACGTGGGCAATAGATTCAGTGAAAGGTACGAAAGGCCGAGCGAACCAAATCAGTGGTCAGAATTAGTGAACAACATAAAAACTTTCAAAAAAAAATAATGTTGTTCTTGCGGATTTCGTCAGAACTATTGAGCTGATTTGGTACGTTGGAGCTGTTCTAGATATTCTATGCATTCTATGTGTTTATCTACGCAAGTAAAGGGAGAACTGTAGAGAAGCCTCCAGCGGACTTTTCGCAAATGTCTCCGAGACAGTACGTATCCAAAGAATATTTTTGGGACTCCAACACCCCTCGACGAAGCCAAGCTCTAGTCGTTTATGAAGACGCAGACAATCATGATGGATGCTAAATTGGCTATGTAGGCACTGATTACTGCACAATCAAACAAATAAAAATACATAACAATAACAATGACAAATATAAATGCGTACAAATTGACTACACATGTGAACATGAATGGAAGAATACATTCAATTCGATTTTGTCTAGATATTACCTTCAAGAAGTCTAGAAATCTTATCAAATGAACTTTTTTCGTTCAAAAGGTAAGAAATTCGAAAGATCTCTATCTTAGGCACCTGTCTTCCCATACTATCAGCTTTTTTTTAATCACCTTCCTGTATTTCTACTTCGTATTCACCTATTCATATCTGCGAACCTTATTCGTAAGTTTGATACAAGGACAACCTTGGCTGCAAAAACTTTGGAACCTACAAGATGTCGATGACCCTCATCTTCCTTACTTTTGAAGATTGAAATATATCATGCTTACAACGAGAATTCCCATATACGTAGTTTGACGCCTTTATATGCGTATTCTTGCTTCTTGCGTATTCAGTGAACCTGCTCAAGATTCACCCCGTCGCTAACTGCTCACGCAAGGCACGATGTTCAGAAATTCACAGAAGCCACTTTGCCCGCACTCCAAGTAAGCATGGCTCCATTGTCATTGTTCCACACGCCCATTCGTTCTCATACTATAGTTACTTGGACCAGAAGAGATCAAAAGAGTTACTACAATACATACATACATAGAGGTGATGATGGAATCTCTCAGTGCCATTCAGTTCATAGTTGCGAGTTTCATCTCGATGTCGCTCTACCTTCCTCTGTTTATATGTTTCTTCATTTATTCAGCCTCATTATTTCCATAGTTTCACTATCATGCGCTCAGAGGAGAACGGAATTTCCATTTAGTTCTGCATTGGCCAGAACACCAGTCCCAAGTTTTATGAAAACAGTCTCTATCATATAATATATATGCATATGTGTGACTTACTTGACTTAATCGGCGGGCTGATGTCATCGCCTGACGCGATTACCCGCATCTTCGCCGAGGTGTGCTGTCCTTAAACACAGCTCTGCCCAACCTTCTCGATCTTCTGCGAGATCATGCACAGAATCAATCCATTCGTCGCTATTCCATGTTCTGCGAAACCTTACGTCTCGCCTGAACTGCCTATCCACGCCGAGTGTCCTCAGGTCCTCTTTTACCACCTCAGTCCGGAACTTCCCTTTCCGGACAGGTGGCTTCTTCCAGCTCGAACCCGACGAACTCTTCAGAACTCGTTGGACGAGGCGATGTGCCGGTCTCCTTAATATATGAGCAAAGAAGCGAAGACGATTTACTTTAGCCGCTTTCGAAGGCGGTGCAAGATGTTGATATCTTCCACGTGTCATCCGCCGGTAAACCACATCAATTTCTGCGTAAAGATCTTCATTGTGGCATACCCTAGGCCAAAAGTAGCCAAGTAGCCGTCTAAGCAGCTTTCGTTCCGTGCAGTCAAGCCTCTCCATAACCGGTTATGGTGCTGCCCAAGTCTCCAATCCGTACATCATGATGGGGCGAATTGCGGATAGGTAGACTCGCAGCTTGACTTCGTTGGTGATGGGGGTCGACCACAGACGTTTCGTTAAGGAGTTAAATGCAGAAGTGGCCTTAGCGCATCTTTGCTGAACATCTCTCTCGTAGCTGCCGTTGTTCTTCAGCATACAGCCCAGGTAACAGAACTCATCGACGAGTTCTATCGGTTGTCCGTCCACCCTGATTCCCGTTCGAGGTCTCGAAGAGATCCACATCTGCTTGCATTTATCAGGGCGTAGGCGTAGTCCGTAGGCTGCAGCCAGTTTCGATACAAGGTTGACAACATGTTGAAGTTCCGTGCCGCTTTCCGCGAATATAACAACATCGTCGGCGTACTCGAGGTCAGTCAAAGGACACCCTGATGGTGCTAAGACAATGTCGGCAGGACACTGGTCGACTGTTCTTCGCATAATGTCGTCGATGGCGAAATTGAACAGGAAGGGTCCTGCCACTGCCCCTTGTCTTACTCCAATTACCACTTCAAACGGAGTTATACATCCGGCTGGTGTTCGAACTGCAGCAGTTGTTCGTTGATTCATGTCATCAATAAGCGAACGAACTTTCCTGGTACTCCATCGGCGCGAAGCGCGTTGAGAAGACGGCCTCGGTGAGGAGAGTCGAACGCGGCTTCAAAGTCCAGAAACGCTAGTTGCATTGGCTTCGAATACCGCTGCCAGATTTCGATCACTCTCCTGACGATGAACACCTGGTCAATCGTAGATCGGCCAGGACGAAAGCCAGCTTGCTCGTCGCGCGTTGTTTCTTCGCGATGTTTAATGAGTCGGTCCAGGATAATGCGGTCCAGGATAATCCAGTACCTTGTACATAACACGCAGCAAAGAGATTCCTCGATAATTCCTTGGGTTCGTGACGGATAACTTCTTGTGGAGGGGAATTATGATAGCGTGTCTCCACGAATCAGGTATCCTTTCGTTTATCCATTTTGAACAGATGATCTTTGTCATCTCACGAATCCTAAACTGAGGAAGATATTTTAGCATTTCTGCGCTAATCCTGTCGTCTCCACCAGATTTTCCATTCTTCATTTTCTGAATACAGACCAGGACCTCCGACTAGGTCGGTGGCTCCTCGTTAACCGCATATGTCGGTCTATGAACGTGTTCGAGTTCAGGAGCTGACTGTGCTAGCCGGTTCAGCAAGCTCTTGAAGTGTTCCTTCCAAATTGGAAGGGTTGCTTCACCGACAGCTACACTTTCTTCAAATTTCTGCAACAGAGTCAAATCTGGTAAAAAGGAAATATTGACGAAAGCATTAATAAGGAAAATTTGATAATCATTTTGCTAAAGATGTTAGTACAGCATTCAAAGAATATTCAAGCTTGATTTTACATCTATAATGCGCCGGTATCGCAACAATTTGAAAACATTATCTTAAGCACTAAATCTTCTCTGCGGAGCATATACGAGTCTGACAGCCACCTCGTGGTGACCCTGCTGGTAATAAATGCAATAGGACGTTTGATTACACACTCTGGACACTTGCGAGCTATGTAACTTGCACAGTTATATGTCGGAAGTTATTCACATGTTGCAAAACGGTGCTGTCGTCCGGTACATTGCCAAACCCCATCCCAGATAGATTGGTAGCACCTCTCCTTTACGCTACGCTGAACTGCAGGACATTTCCGACTCAGACTTGCTAGGGTTACTCGATGTCTGTGGGGAGCTCACGTGGGACGCTAATGATATCGCCTTTGTGGGCTAAGTATACACTTGAGTATACGCTGTGGGTAGGTAAGAGCCACATAACTTGCGCGTTATGTGGCGAAAGTTGGGCAAATATTCCAAAGTGCTGTCGTCCAGCGTATTTATAAACCCAACAGATGCGTCAAACACCTAAAGGGAGCATGGAATCTTTACTAATAACAGTCCTTTTCAATACACAGCACTGCCGGACATTGTTGACTCAAGGTTCCTTAGGTCACTGGATGTCTATAGGTAGTTCACACGAGACACCAAATCTCGCAAGTTGTGGAACAGTAAAACTAAAGTAAAGTAACAGTAGTGATTCCGCGCGAGCTGTAGATTGAGAAGGTATAGTGGAACTATGCTCAAAGATGGCACGCCTGATCGAAGACATGTGTATCTGCGTCAGGCGATAACACCGTCCGCTGAGTAATTAAAAATGAACCTTCTTTCTGAAAACGATTGCTGCCGTTTACAGGTGTATAAGTTTCGAATTCTGTGCAAACTGTACTTCGAAAATATTAGGCAGGGCCATGCTCAAGGATGACACGCTTTGGCGGAGATGAGGTTAGGTGTCATCCCATAGATTGAGTGAAAGAGATCATTAATTTTTTTCGTCTTTTCCTTCACAGTCAACATATGTTAGGGTCAAGACGACGTGAAGCACACTGCACTTGCGTAAGCAGTTGCGCTCAAGGCGGTGCATTAGAGCGTAGCGGTAAGGATCGAGGGAGGGCCACTGTTAGCAGCATTTTTTGTTGCACTTCGCGGTGATCCCACATCGATTCCAACGTTAGCTCGACCGCAACGATTCGAGCGTAGCCACTTGCGCAACCGTACAGTTCTTCATTTCGTTTTGAGCCCACTATAGAATCACCTGCTGACATGAAATGGCGTGGACATCAACGTCATGACGACAAAGGCAGGGGTTCAATGTCAGATTACATAGACTGCTAGCTACAATCAAAGCGGTTGTTTGGGCAATTTCTAAAGTAAGGATTTGGGAAAGCTGGCAGGGAGAATGCACAGGGCTCGGATATACGGACGCGCCCATTACGATGAAGGACTGCTTTTGCTTCCATGAAACGGTCCACACCGTCTTGTTTACTTTCTGCCAAATTCTCGTCGAATTATTGAGCGATGTTTCTGCACATCGAACCCTTTTTTGATCCATTTCTTATACCTAAGCACCTTTCACTACGAAATCCCTTACAGTGATTTCAGGTGCACCAATTCAAAGCCCTACTACCCGTCTCACTGCAAGAAATCCGTTAATATACAGAGAGATAATAGCGAGATTAGTCTGTTGCACGTGCGTGAGTGGGTGAGTGACTGAGCAAGAGAGAGAAACGAAAGGGAATATGCGTGTAAAATTAGGTTTGAACATTCTCCTAATGCAGCACTGCTTATCTTTCCTGCTTATCATTTGTGGTTCGTTCTGTGGCATCCTCTAAAAGTTCGCCTGCACTTTATGTTCAGATTTCAAGAAATCCTTTGAAATATAAAACGGACTCATCCCAGTATGGCTCTTCAAATTGCGCAACTTAGATGTGATTACTTCGAAACATCATTAATTTGACTGGACGCTCAAATACACGGGTCTCAAGGACTATTTTCTGTTTATCGTTTGTTGCTAAGTTTCTGCTCAGAACACTCGTATATTTTCCTGTGTCCTAAGTTTTCTTACTTGTTTTATTGAATGTTGTGAACCACCCTGAATGCATAAATAGAAAGACACTTTTTCCACTAAGCTCAATTAGTGGCTTTCCAGTGTGACTTTTCCTTTCTCTTACACTCTAGGAAAAGATTGACAAGAGCACTGCATCAACGACTGCAGAATAAAAGCACGGCTTTTATGGACTATCTTGGAAAATTTGTTTGTTTGTCCTTGTTATCTTTTCTTCGCTATTATTTTGTAATCACTTTGTGAGCAGCAAAAATATAATACTTGTTTTGGAAATATTTCATCTTAAAAATCTATGCTCCATCCATCCCGGCAGGAACCTTCGCCTTTCCTTGAAACCATGAAAAACCTTGAACCCTGCTGCATATACGTAGCTGGGACGCACAGTAATTCCAGATGGAGTTGTCAAATAGTAAATGGAACCGTTTTATGGCCGTGATAACTGTTTGAGTTGCGTTTCATCTCTATGTGCTTTCCCACATGTCTATTCCCCTGCAAGTTTGCCTCATTGGATAGGTAACAATCTTTCCTCAGAAAATGGAAAAGCACATGCAAACAGCTGCCTAAGTATGTAGTAGCCAACAGTTCACATGGTCTGCTGTGAAACTTTGTCTTCATCGTTATTAAATATGATGGTGACGATAATCACATCATTAGCATTAGTTTTTGCACATCATTATTGTTCGAAAAACGGTAGAAACACTCATTCTTTGAATAATATTCCAAAAATGTAGCGGTCTCGAAGGAACATAGGCATAAAATCAAGTTTGAAAATTATCAAAAGGTAATGTTGTAGTTAGTTGGAATATTACTATTAATTTTACAAAAGGAAAAGGAAAGCGTTGCCAAGGAAGAGACAAATTAAATTCTGTAGCAGAAATTTACAGAAAGTGTCAGTGTTTTTAACCTCTAGTGATCAGCAAATGGGAGCGCCACAAGATAACCGAAGTTCAGAGTGGTCATCTTATGCAAGGTCATTTCTTCAAATCGTAACCTTCGATACCGCTACATTTTTGGAAGATTATTCAAAAAATGAGTAGATATCATGTATATGAATTCAAGTACTCAGCGGTTAGTTTAAATCAATTGAAATGTACATGCTGTACAATGGGGTTTCAGAAGTAGTGTACAAGAGGCTGGGATATGTGTACATAGTTCGTGAAGCATGTGCCGGAATGGCGCTACTGTTCATTAACGTCCCTTTCCTTGCTTGGACTGAATCAAAGAATGAGTGTTTCTACTCTTTTTTCCAACAATCTATATCACAAATTGAATAATATCCAAGCGTATTGATAGTGTTAATATTAAGAAATGAAAAATGTTTATATACTTGTGAATGGTAAGTAAGTTTAATTAGTGCAGTAATCGCTTTACTTTTTATTCGCAAAAGAAAAGTAGAACGTTGAGCCATTTTTTCTTTGACCAAAAATAGTAAATTTCCCAATCTCCTCACGAACTGTGCGAAAAAAAAAACGAAACCGCACTGATTTCACCGTCAAAGTCGACAAACTGAAACCAGATTTGTCTGGGAGGATGAAAGAGCTGACTTTTTGCGTTCGCTGCCCCTCTCTAGTCGTCGTAAGGTTGTACACAACTTCCTGAACTTCAGAGATTCTGAACTAAACCTTTTTAGAACAGTATCAAATATACATATGTTACATATGTATCCTGCACATATTGTATGCATTATATGTTATATATACATACAATACTATATATAGTATATATACAGTATATGTACTATATATATACATATATATATATACAATACTATATATATATATATGTAGTAGATATACTCTATAGGATAAAAAAAGGATAAAGTCACTGACGTATCAATCCACTTGGGATGCGCCAACGCGTTTTACTTTCGTAATCGTTGAGGTTTTGGAACGCGTGTTGGCCTATACAATGACTTGCAGGGGCCAGCCGATGATCAAGTCAGTGTTTTTATCTTCCCAGACAAGTCTATTACCAATTTATCGACCCCGAGAGATGAAAGGCTTAGTTTGCCCTTAGGCGGTTTCGAACCCTCGACCGTGTGGCTACAACGGACCTCTAACCGACTGCGCGACACCCGCCCGATATACTACATATAATGCATATATGGCCAACAGTTCGCTTGCTTTAGTTTTTTTCCCAGACATCTGTGCATCAATTTACGAGAATTTTTCTGGAGGTTTTGACTTTGGAATTAACATGTCATACATCTCCCTGACTAGACAAACACAGAATCTGCTAATAGTTTTTCCCAATACGTCTACAGAGGTACGACAATTTTTTCATGCTTCATTCAATCTTTTCCGTTGCACTACCATGACACACTGGCAGGTTCTCACTCGATGTTGTGTTGTGTTCTGTTGTGTGAAAATGACACCTTATACAATGCTGGTTAACTTGAGAAATGACAAGTGATGTGCCATCTGCCTCGGGACATTTTCAGTTGTTTTAGTGATACACTGGAGGCAGGCATCGAGGTAGGGCAAAAAAAAAATTCCCAACACTAACAAACTGCTTGTTTTTTAGAAGTCATCTCATATTTTCTCTCATAACCATTTTCCTCCACGCATATAAAATCATGTCGAAAATGAATTGAGAACACTTATTTAGACAGAGCCGTGCTGTTCAAACAATTTGTGTATTATGTCAGTTTTTGATAATCATAGAAGATTCTGAAGCTTCAATTAAAAAAAAAAAGATTCTCTGCAATAGCTGGATGAAATAACTTGAACGTACCCACTATAAAACGTTTAGTTATTGATTTGAATAGCATACATTGCTCATGGATGGGAGCGCTGTTGCTACAAACTTTATATGTGACCACAAACGGAAGAAAAGCAGCATTTTTCGTTACCCTTATCTAAAAAAAAATCAATGTATGACGTTCTTGTTCCGGAATTACTCATGCCACCGCTGATCAACAGTCCTGTCGGTCCATTTGCTCCCAAGTCTCTAATTCCTACTAATTTTCTCTCTTGCTTCCTTTAGTTTAGCATCATGAATCAGTTGTTAAAATTAAGAATGTTAATAAATAAAGAATGTTAATTTTCTTCTAAATTCCTTGGAACAATAACGAGTTTTCGATTCATCCATTAAAGTTTGAGGCAAGAACTTTACCAAATGAAAGTAGAGATTCGCATTTTATTACTTCGATGGATATTTTCACCACGACCTTGGTTCTCATCAATATAGGACCAGCCGTCGTTCTATTGCATTCAACTTCAATTTTTCTTTATATCGCTGATTCAGTCTTACACCGGTGCAATAAGTGTCAGAAAGGCCTTCGAGTCCATATAATACGGCGACGTTGACTAAACAATGAACTCCCCTCTCAACCCCAATGTTTGCACTAACCGATCGATTTTTGCTATGGTCGTAACGACCTCCTTAATTCCCGGTTCGCATGAGGTCTGCGCATAATGGTGCGCAGACCCTTGTCTTTGCTGTTGTCCTTTTCGTAACCGTGTTCTTCGAGGTTGTTTTTCGATTTTTATCTCACCTGGGTCTGGGGGGTCAGTTTGATTGGCCTGTTTCGAGCATCAGTAGGTAGGATCTCTTGGTGTCTTCAACAACAAGAACATGAACACAATGGTGAACCAGTTCGAAGAAATCTCAGGTGGTTTTCAATGTCGTCACGTGCTTCACGGGCACTGCCATTTCTCCGCAACTCATGATGCATTTGGACTCTTTTGCATGGTTGGACAATAATCGAGAGATTTGTAATAGTGTCGGTCAACTTTCTTAATCCATAGGAAGAAATTTCTCCTGTACTCTCCGTCCACTCAGACTACTATTTAGCCTAAATTTGCAATTTAAGGGAAGAACCCAAATAAAGCTATTCACAAATCTCTGGACCCATTCCCTCAATTAGCACTTGACTTGTAGGGTGTTGCTCGTTGTTAACTTTGAGCCTTGGATCTCCGAAATGAATCCATCCTTCCTTTCATTAATATTCGTATTTTTATTTATTTATCTTTATTTCTTGTTTTATTTCTCTAAATTCGTTCTACATTGGCGTACGCAAAGTTCAAAGTACAAATCATAACAGGAACTTTGCCTCAGGCGTAAAAAAGAAGATTGCGTGAACCAAACTAACGGTTAGGAAAGTGGTTTTGAACTTGTTGGTGGGGACGCATACCACGGGGAAAAATGAGTCATCTCCGCCGCTGTCGTTCGGTAACGGCCATAGCAACCACTGAACTGATCGCCTTAAACCTCCCAGCATTCCCTCCTTTGTCTCCCTTTCCTTTTCGTTTTTTTCCCGCCTTTGAAAACCTTTCGTTGGTTTGTTGTCACATTTATATACCGCTTTCTACGCCCACAGAGTGCGCTATCCACTTCTTTGAGTTCTTTTCCCTTTTAATAACGTTTCCAATTGGCCGTAATGTCTCATCTGACCTGCAAACTGATGTTCTTCTTCAGGCCGAGACCTCTTTCTTCCGAAGTCACACTTATCGCGGGAGTTGAATAGATGAGAATTATTTGTTATTCTGGGTTTTGTTCAAAGGCGAGCAAAACGAAGTGAACAGGAAGAGAGGGGTCTTTATGAGCGAACATAATAGCGCATTTATACAACAAATGCAGTGCATTAGAGGTACGGGAAAGTAATGTTGTTCTTGCCATCTCAACATGTTTTTTCAACTTGAAATGTCATTTCTAAAACCAGAAAAACTGCATTATGACATTTTGACATGCATGTAATTCAAGCTTTGGAAAAGTATTGATGGAACAAAGGCTACAAAAAAGCGTTGTTGACGTTTATCCAGCGACACTGGGTGGCTGTCTGTAGGTGCCGAAGGGAGTTTCCCGGCCGAGATAAGGTGATTTTGTTGATTTTATTTGAGCGAAAAGCGACACTGATTTCCATTATCAATAATACTATGCAAGAAGCGAATTTTGGTTTTTCTATTTACTTAATGACCAGAAATTCAAAACGCTTGACGTCAAGAACTTTTCTTTCGTTGAAAACTTTCTGCTGAGGGCGGTTATATCGCCTTTGTTTTTCTTAGTGTTTGAAAGAATAATTCGCGTTTTCACTTCATTCACTTGCTTAAGAGCTTTTGAGAATAATGAGAACTTTTTCTATGAGCAGGTTTTTCTGCCACCGTTTGCATCTCGAACATTGTTTGAGAACGCTGACAAACCACAGCAGCACCGTTTTTATCATCATTTATTCACTTCTAAGGCTTCGCTTCTCTTCCCTGTGCTCATTTTATGATTTCCTTCCTCTTCTTTTCTGCTTGGATGTTTGGCGTTTGTTTGTTTGTGTGAAGTAGAAATAAGAAGCCAAGTTCATGATACGATAATTTGTGAGGTAGACTTAAAAGGTGTTCAATGCGTGTGCTCACTGGCTCACAGTTTGAAGAAAATAGGTTCGTTCCTCATACACTCATTGTTCTTCCACTCCTCATTGAGCGTCTGCGTGTTTTCTGAGCAAGCAAACATTTCCTGTAAGTTATTAAATGTAATCAACGAAGTGGTCCTTGATGTCTGAGCAAATGTTGGTAGCTAACTTACCAGGGAAGTGAAGCGGTCATGAAGAGCTCTCTGTCGCTTTGCCGTTTTTTTTTTTTTCGTTCTTTTTTAGTGACCAACCAAAATAGGAGTGACCACTCAATTTCAATTAATTGAATGCATTGCTAACCCATCTGTTCAACATTGTTATTGAGTTTTGTATGTATTTTGTTTGTCGAAAATGCAAACTTAACTCTCCCTCATTCCGGAAACAGCAGCACGCTCATTGCCGCTAAGCTGTTTTTACGGTCCTTCTCTCTCAACGCGACGAGAGAACTCACGATCCGCGAGCAGAGCAACTATTTGGACGCTTTGTGGACTTCCTGCGGAAATCATGGAGGCAACCGGCACCCGGTGCCCTGCAGAGCTCGCAAGTAGTGCAACGAACTCTCATGTGGGAAAAGTGCTAACGTCGCTCGCGTTGTTTTGTCCTTCTGTGGGTACGTATTATTTGACGGAGCGCTTCTTTTTCTTCATCGTACGTTTCGCAGATCACAATAAACTATGTGAAAGCGACTTTGAAATAAATATGTTTACTCATTGTGTGAATAGGAGGGCAAGTGTGGAACAGTATTGAGAGGTTCCGCAGTGTTTGCAATTTCGGTTCTTCAAGACCGTCTTGGGCAAATTAAGGGTTTCATGCTTCCTGGGTCGATCAACCGCTACCAAACTTCTCTTGTTGGATAAGAGCATCGACTTTAGCACTGGTTGGCACCCGCAAATTATTGGGCGTATAGGGTGTGTGTAGGCCTCACCGTATGCCTTTTACGGTTCTTAACTAAAGTGGGACATGTTGCGGCACCTCAAATCTTATCATCCTTTCTTGCCATCTATTTTTCATCAAAACTCTCCAATTCTACGGGTATAATAATTTCTCTTGCCCTGATTTGATACGTATCAAGTGAAATTGATTGAAAATCAAACTAATCATCAACACTATTTGTTTTTTAATTGACACACGACTCATTATCTTCTGCCAGGCGTCGCAATGCTAGAACTTTTTTGGAGATAGAAATATTTCAAAAGTAGAATGTTGTTTTATTTTAAGCATGGCAAGAGGTTTTAGACAAATTATGCATCCAACATTGGTCATTGGTATCGTTGATTTTTCTCGTCATAAACCTCGCTTTCTTTCCTGAAGTGACGGAGTCTGGTTTTATATCTTCTAAGATGTTGCCTCTGTCCAAAGGGAGATCTGGCAGTTATGTAGTTGATATGGATTTTTATGGATTTTGAGAGCATAAGTTTACTTTGAGTGAGCGGTTTTGCGGACTATGTTAACTTCGGTTCGGCTAGCCTTGTTCTTTTCGGCAAAACCATGATGGAATAAAACGCTGAACTGAGTTCACAGTGTTGTAAATTCGTTGAAAATTTGTCGTTCGCCTTTCAAACACCATGTAGACGTCTATGCGTTTTGGATTTAGAAAGATTCTCAATTTCAGACAGCAAGCAATTGTAGACGTTCAAATATCTTTACAACTCAATATATTTTTTTCTATGTGATGTAGTATTCTCAATTCAACGTCTTTTATGTGTGAGGAGAAAATTCCCATTTCTGTGAAACATCGTTCAAAAAATGCGAGGATTATGGATGACTTCTTCCCGATCATTTAGGTTATTTTCAATTTTGAATCTCTAGCATTTTAAAAATCGAAATTAAGGCGCTTAGAAACAACACAACATTCCCCTAGTAGCTGTTTACTCGATGCTCTTCTTGAATTCTACCAGAGTGCTAGCAGGCGTCGAGAAAACATTATATTTCCTTTTCACGCAACTTACTGGCACCTTGGAATTCGTAAGAGACGGATTCTGCTTCTCCCGCGGTCACGGCGTCATATTGATTCGCCTTCACGGAGACTCTCTTTGTGTATGTATGAATAATTGTTGAGAGGAACTTAAATTGAAGTCTCCTATTTTCTAGACAATAACCTTAAAGTGTGCTTGCTGTTTGACATTGTTTAGAGAAGTCTAAAATTTGCGACAAAACTCATAAAACACAAGTTTGGGTGGAAAGTTCTGGAAGTTTCCTAGCTCGTTACGTCACTTTCAACTGCTTGTTGTAATGTTTCCTATCAATTAAGCTGCTTTGAAGTACACCTGTTCGGGTTTCGTAGTTCAACTGCCAGTCTTAGTTGGTGCTAATCCATTCTGCTCCATATATTTCAAAGAATTCATGAATAGCTTCAAAATTGCTTGGGAAATGTCTGGATTTTCTGCATTATTATACTTCCTTGACACACGTACCTTGCAGGAGATTCATTCTGTTGCTCTCCTCCGATGCTTCTCAAACTTTTTAATGCTTTGTGTCTGCTTCACTATTCTTTGATTTTTCGCAAGGCTATTGCGGTGTGTTCTCGTACGCAAGCGACATAATTATGCATATCATTTACACAACATGAATCAAAGGCCGATCACTTTGACGAGAGTGACGTTTCATGGATGTATCTACATACAATTTTGTGTATGAGAGATTAAATGTTTTCCGCAATGTAGCACTCGGAGTGATCGTTGCCTCATTTCTGAAGAATACCGCTAAAACCACTGATTAACCAAGTCACAATCTCCATAAGAGAGAGGGGATACGGGATGAAAAGGTGACTATGTAGTTTATCACTTTTATTTATTTATTATTATTTGTTAATTAATATTACATTATTAACTAATTGATTATTATTATGTTTATTTCTTCAAATGCATGAATTTGAGTCTGATGATGTTTTGAAGAGAGGATTTAAAGGCATCACCCCACGAATCTGAGGTGGTACGGATTTCAGGTGGAGTATTCGTATACGGGATCGTAGATTATGGAGGGTTAGTGATTCCGTACATCTCCTAATTGCCGGAAAAAACGGTCCGAAAGATGCGGCGCGCACAAGACTGGCGCGCTCCAATAGAACTCGTTGTAGAAAGTAGCGCGCCGGAACGCTCGAAGCCGCTTTTTCCGTGCCGCTTTTTACGCGAATTAGGAAGAAAAGGACGAAATCACCCCTTCTCCCTAATCTACGATCCCGTGAACGAATACTCCACCTGAAATCCGTTCCACCTCAGATTCGTGTTGTGATGCCTTTAACAAAGTGGTAGAAGAGGCTTTGCAGAAAACGAAGGGAATGTTTTTGTAACCAAAAAAATCAATAGCTAGCACCGGTCCTGCATTCTCCTTACATTTTCCGTATCGTCTTCAAGCTTATTATCCATCCAGAAATTATGTCATTTTCGTAGTTCAAGTTCCCATTGAGGAAGTTTTTGGACAGTATTATGCGCTTTGATTTTTCTTGGGTGGAGAGACATTTTATACTTTTTTTGGAGATAATCGCTTTTGTTGTCCAGAGCACATGAAAAAAAGCAGCCAATCATTGCTGCATTTCCAAATAGAATGGGTATTTTTACACCGATCGTTATTATTTCTATTTATCACCCTTCACATCTCTATGAGAACAGTTCACTTTTTTTCCATCTTTCTTTAACTTAACTATTAACTTAAAGAAGCATTCTCAACAATTTCCATGGAGGCGGCTAATTTTACAGAGGACTCGCAGGTGCAATCAATTTCTCCTAACCGAACCAATCATTTCACATTATTCAGGTCTTGGCGAGACGCTATTTTTTTTTCAAACAGGCTACCTTCTAGATGTTTCTATAGAGGCCGCAAAGCGCTTCATATTGCATGTATGAAATCGAGACGGCCTTGAAGCGCATTTTATTATACCGGTGGAACAGGGTGCCACTGTCGGCTACATTTCTCTTACGCTATCCTGCTCATATACCCAGTGCTCGCATCTACTACTGCAATGAAATTGAAACGTGACTTTACAATTTAAAATTTGAATCCATTACGAAGAATATTTCCAATAGGTTGGTAGTGGTATAGTCGACTTTTACAACGTCTGCTTTCACTGAATAGAGAAGTTGCATCAAATTTTGTTTGCAGAATGGAATTTCTATTGCAGAAACTTTAAGGCAATCGCAGAAGCCTTAGGTGACTAAGCTTTGCCGAAAAAAATGCTTACAAGTGTTAAATATAATTACATAATTACATAATATAATTTATAATACAATTCCAAGAAGCCAGAGAAAGTGTTCAAAAAATATGGTTTCCAATCGGCCAAAAACACCAACTGATGAACAACTGAAGAACATCAGCTCGGTGCTCAAAAATCGTCGAATGACTATTGCTGGCATATTTGCGGCGTGGATTTAGTGCGATACAACTCCTTTCTTCTGCACCATGATAACGCGCCGTCTCACCCTGCACTGATTGTTCGCGACCGCTTGGCCGAAGTCTCGACCATGCATTCCACAACCGCCGTTTGGTCTAGTTACGTGTGGCTTATCGCCATGCAGTAAACTGAAAAGGCAGCTCCTGGGACACCGTTTCGAGTCCATAAAAGGGATTCAATGTGAGTCGTTGTTCGAAGTGAAGGGCATTCCAGAAGTAGAGTTTAACAACTGTTTTGAGAATTGGAAGAAAAAAAAAACAAAACTTGGTATAGTTGTGGTTTTTCGAAGGGAGACGAAATAGAAATCACAGTAGTAAATGAGAGCATCACTTAAAAGTGTACATTTTTTGTGATGCGAGTTTTTGAAACCAATTTTCAAGATAAGCATCTAAATTGCAGACCCTTATTGAATGAGTTTCCATTTATGCGGGTTTACTGTTTTCAGAACAGAAGCCTTGAGGGATGAAGCGCAGGGCGTTCGGCTTGAATTAGTCTACTTGGAGTGCGTCAAGCGACTGATGGTCAACCGATGTCTCGAGTCTTTTGTGTTTTAATCCTCTCAAACAAAAAAATTTGCGACGAAAATTTGTCGGCCTAGGGGAATGTAAGATGCTTGGCGGCATAAGGTTGTTCCGAACCGTTAAACGTGCAGTCGCAGCAGAAGACTTGTGACCATGTTGCACCCACCCCAACTTTGTCTCACCCTATGCCCTAGGCACGTCTAACTACCGGAAAAGAAGCAATATCATGTGGTACGACTGGTCTCTTATAAGAAAGTCCAAGAAGCCCTTATTTCCATGCTTCCTGCCAATGTTTTGGTGTCTGCTTGTATCTTTCCAGTAGACATCTCAGATTCGGGACATGTATCCCATGGATGCCACATGCGATACATATGTAACTGTTTGCTCTTTAACTGCATTTCTGCCAACGGTTTTGTTGAAAGGCGGCACATAACGGAGGTTCGCTTCTGATGGAGTCTCTTAAAACAAGAGAGCGTTTGTATTCTCTTTATTGCAGACGAAAAGCATAGGAAGGAGTCAAGTATGACCAAGAATTCTCACGGTGCTCGCAAAACAAATCGTAGGAGCGTTTCCTACGAATCGATATATAATGAAGATTACTTGTGATACTTGTGTCGGTACCCGAACACAACCGATTACCGACGACCACATCTCGATTGAGCGTGGCGTTTTTATTCTTGGGCTAAGGTGGCAAGAGAGGGACTTGGCATTGACACCATTTCTGACCTTGCGAGGACAGTACTTCAAACTCCGACTACGTGCTCTACCCTTTTGCAGAATTCATCAAATTCCACATCGCTACTCAGAGGGTGGTCGAGACAAGTGAGGCTGTGCTCGACGACCAACTGAGTGAAATCATTATCGAGAAAAGGTCGGGAAAGTGTTGACTATTTTGTGCATCCATCTGTTGATTAGTTCTTCTGACCATCATTCTTCTTTGGCCCTTACATTAAAATAAGTTGTAGACTTCTAGGACCAAAGTAATCGGACTGCAACAAACATAACTACCAATTCGCCTGAATGGCATTTGATAACTTTACCGTGGTAATTCTTTCTTATGACAAGAAGTCAGTGTGCATGGAGATCACCCAACTACGCGACTTGGGCAGCGGGTAAAAAGGCTCCGTAGATTTTCGAGCGTGTCTCCGATCGTGTCTGGTCGGAGCAATTAGCGATGGAGAGTGTTCCATGGAGATTCACCCTCGTTGCTACCTAGATAACTGAATCTGCCTACCTACCGCTGATCATACGTTGGTTCATTGGCTACATTATAATCCACGAGGCAATAAATAGTTTTGGAAAATCAGACATATCCACTGGAGTTTTCTGGTGAATATTTTGAGGAGAAATATTCTGGAGTAAAGTGATTTCAAGTTCGTAACAGCACCAGAAGCAAGAAAAATCTTCACGAAAAACATGAGAGAGAAGCATCTAGCAACCTCAAATCATCTATATGCAAATTCTCGTCAAAAACAACGGACATTCCAGCTTTGAAAAGTAACGGGGAATGTTATCGATATCCTGTAACTAGCGTCAATAGTAAAATCGTAATTCTGAGGAGGGCGTCCGAAACTACTCCATGGACTATTTTCAAGAAAACCAAGCTGTTTCTTCGAAAACGGAATCGACAAGCTTGTAGCCTCCTGGAAAGCAAAAGCGCGGAAGCTTTAAAGCTGGATGATAAAACTGCGCTCGTTGAAGATTAAACTAGTAAAGTTTCCCTTTAAATCAAACCCAAACTTGGGCGATCACCTATTATCAGGCACACATCACTAGAACTTCTGCCATTTTCTTATATCCATCCTTTTATCTCAATGTGCATTTGAAAGTGGTGTTTAGTTACGTCACTTGTCGTATACATAATAATTGGATGTTTGGAACATGAAGACGAGTGGATATGGAAGGATAATGAGAGATGCTTCATTCTTTTTTTCAATCTCCATGTTGCAGTATGGCGGTCTCTGTAGTCTACCGTCTTAGAGAATTGAGTAATTTCATGGTAACATTTCCATCAGTTTCAGTAATACTAATTTCACTATCTCTAAAGATAGGAAGACTTATAATTGATGCAGCAGCTACTTAACCAATGCTTCAGCTGTGGCAGCTGACATTATTAGCTGACGTACTGACACTTAGGTGATACTCGTTAAAGCGTCACAACCCACTCTTTTTAATATTAGTACTTCGTATTTAACTAAATATTAATATTGATATCTCATCACATTCCCACACATCACCGCGTAGCCCCACTTCTTATCATTGTTTCTGGAAAAATAGATTGGTGTTCTCACATCTCTGCCGCTGCAGTCTGCGACTACCAATATCGGTGGGGTCCACTCAGTTAGGATCCATACACCCTGTGTTTCGTTGTTTAGTTGTTGTAAAATCGCCATTGAAACAGTCGTTTAACTTTCGCACATGATCTTGAATTTGTTGCTCAGATGAGTGCGATTCACATATCGGACAGCGATCGCCAGCTCATCGACGACCTGAGGTCTAAAATTAAGTATGAACTCGAATTAGTGCCGTCGTATTCAGACGATTTGTCACTGCTTCGATGGCTCGTTGGTTGGGATCGAAAAGTAGGTTGGTTGTTATTCGAACTCGGATTCCACCGTTCAAGATTCAGTGTCAGGTGTAGAGATGGAAATTATAATTCAGACATTGTTGTGCCGAAAATTCGATTTTCACTTCGTGCAATTCATGCGCTTGGATTACACAAGGAGGATATGTCTACACTGGAGAAGGTTACTGCCAAGTGCGACGAATGCAGCAAACCGCTTCAGTACTTACCCGGTTCGTATTATGTAAAATCAAAGAAACGCAGCCAAATAACGTGAACACCTCTGAACGACAGCAATCCTTTGCTCGCAGAAAGGTTTATTTTTACTTGCTCGGCGGATGGTGTTATCCTCTGACGCACATACATCTTCGCCCAGACGTGAATCCTTGAACATGGGTCTATTCTACCCTCTCGATCTACAGCTCGCAAGAAATCCGCCCTTTTTGTTGCTGTTCCACATGATTTGGTGTCTCGCGTGAACTGCCTACAGACACCGAGTGGTCCGAGGAACTCTTTGTCAGAAGTGACCTGCAGTTCAGCGTAGCGCAAAGGAAGGCTGCTACCAATCTCTTTGGATGCTTCGGTAGTGTGCTGGACGACAGCACTGTTTTGCAACATTTACTCAACTTCCGCCATATACCTGTGCAAGATACATAGTTCTTACTTGCCAACAGCGTGTACTCAAACGTTCTGTTGCATTTTTTTAAATTTTATTTTACTTTAATACCAACAGGACCACCACGAGCAGGTAGCAGTAAGACTCGTATACGCAGTTCTAGAAAAGTTAAATTATCCGAAATTCTAAACCGAGCTACTGCAACTTGCTCATAGTGAGTTCTTAATAGTTCCAAAGACAATGAACCACGTATCCGCTACATTGTTTCAGAGAGTATGTGCCAGAAACAATGAGACTGCTTCGATAAAAATCTACATCTTGAATATCTTTGCAAATGCACCTGATAGCCTTCAACACAGGCCCCTTGAGCATCGATACACCCCCTCCAGCGGTTCTCCCACCGTTCGCAAGACTTTTTAAAGTCCTCCTCAGGAATCCTGTTCAAGATTAGTCTCGTGTCACAAGATGGAATCTCAGCAAATGACTCACTAACGCAGACCTTCCAGGAGCCTCTTGATCTTTCGGTAAAAGAAAGGCCCGGCGGTGGCAGACCGCTTGACCTTCTTTTGTTGCGGATCTTTTGTTGCATCGCGGGGCTGCGGTAGCGTTCCCAGTTTTTCTTTCCCAGGAAATCCCTCACAAACAGCACCGTGCGAGTGGTTGCATTGTCTTGATGAAGTTGCTAGAAACCGAGTGTACTTGAACGGACGCGAGCGACACTTTTCATGAACCACTCGAACACTGCTTCGTAGAAAATAGCGCTGATGGCAATCCCGGTTGTTACAGACTCTTTGTGAATTTTTTTTTTGATGTCGACAGCCTCCCGGAGTGTTCTTCATCTGCCGTGCGCTCCCTATTTTCTTTGAAAGCCTTATCTCATGTAGAAATTTTGGCACGGGACGGAGTATTTCTAGTAAATTAATAGCACGTTTTGAATACGTCTGTAGCGGATTTGTCTACCTTGACGCACAACGTGAAAGCGTAACGTTGTCCCGAACATCCCTGCCTCTTGAATCGTGATGCGATGCAAAACCAGCGTTCGGCTCGCCGGATCCTAACCCTTTCAGAGGTAGGAGGCAACTGAACCAGCTCCCATTTTTCCTCTCCAGAGCCACTCCTACACGATAAGGGCTCGCTTCGGTGTGGCTGTAGAAAACCCGCGACGAAAATCACCAAATTACTTTATGGAAATATTCTGTGTCGTCAGAAAATCAGCAAACTGAGCTTTTATTGCGTAACACATCAATAATAATAATCAGTTGTTGGATTCTGCTCGAATCAACGAGAACGTTCTATTAATTTTTGAAGAGGGAGTAGTGCAACCTACCTGCTGAAGTTTCCACAGGATGGGATGGAAAATAAGGGTATGCGACAGCAATCGGAAACGTATTGCTGTACTTGCGATAGTGGGTTGCTAAAAGTCAGAAAATCTGCGGTGCACTTCCCTGAATTTCCAATGAATGTAAGGCTGACCCGTTTGAATTAAATTAGCTTGTTCAGTTTATCTGTTTTCTTCGATGGGAGAAGCGTTATCAGATCGAACCTCTTATCATATACTCAATGTGCGTAGTCTTCAGTCAAACATTCTTAATTTATCGCGCAGAAAAACGAGGTGATGCTAAAGCCTCCACATTGTGTAGTTATGAAACGCTGCATTTTATCTCATAACATTCTACTTTCCATACAGGATCGCTTTTGGGCTACGACAAAGAGGGAAATGTGATCTCATTACAAATGATCGGTAGGCTGGATGCAGCCGGACTCATGCCATGCACTCGAAATTCTGATCTATATCGTATGCGAATTGCTGAAAGCGAAGGTGTGATGCAAATTATAAGGTAGGATGACTCAAAACGTCCTTCTCGATTGTGAAAATGTTGACGTCAGAAGCCGGAGATCAGTTGACAGCTAGAAAATGCAATTTTTTTGGCTTGTCTATTAGGGAATCAAGGAAAGAAAGTCAGTTTTGGAGATCCAACTTTGAAAAAGGTCCTTTCATTTCTGATTTCTACATTTAAATTTATCTTAGACTTTTTTAGGGCACTTGAGAAGGAGCATGGACGACAGTTTGGGACATCTGTGATTTTTGATCTGGATGGACTCAGTTTTGCCCAGTTGGACATGCAAGCGATGAAAGTCGTCACTACAATGTTAGCACAATTACAAGTGGGATTCCATCTTTATATGTAGACGATAAAACTCCTTTCTTCGCAAAAAAAAACCAGTGTGGAGGTGATGAAAATTAATATTAAGTAGGTCCCAGTAGATGGTATCATGATAGATTGCAACTGGATTTCTCGCGGCTGCAAACTTAGGCAGCTGCTTCTCATTTATTTGCGTAACTAAAGATCTACAGAGACTAGCTATAGAACATTAAAGAACACAACAACACTCTCCACAAATCCAGTTCTTATTTACCAGATACTTCAGGGCCATTGAAGACCTCACTTTGCACAACTCTTTGCACCCACAGTTTTGGCGCAGTGAAACGCTAAGTAACGCACACTTAATATTGCACCCTGCAAGAAAGTTGAGAAGCGACATATTCGTCACAAAGCTGATAATGATTTTTAGGAGATGTTTCCTGACGTTATACGCAAGATATTTGTTATTAACGTTCCTTCTTTCATCCAAGTTCTTTGGGGAATGGTGTCTCCATGCTTGGCAAAACAAACTCAACAGAAAATCAGGATACTGGGAGACGACTGGAAAGATGTTCTGCGGGTAGGCACTAAAGACAGAAATTCTAATGCATGAGAAGACATGCTACATGCTTAATTTCGTTCTTATTCGGAGAATTCAGGAAGCGATTGGGGAGGATGTTTTGTATGAGAATTGGGGTGGGACTCGCAAAGCAGACACTCCTTACGGTCACGTGCGGACTGGTGGAAAAGTTCCATTAGAACTACGGTGAGTAACTATCTATTAAGGGAATCTTTATTTATCGTTCATATTTCTTTCATTCATGTCTTCCAAATAGGTACAATCCATCGAACGACCTACCGGCAGACCGACTTCAGAAATTAGTCGTATCTGCGAAGTCGGTGAACTTCGTCCCGATAGTTGTAGAAGGTAAGTTTCAGGCCCGCAATTACATTATTTGATAGAGCTCACGAAATAGAGTTCTACAGTAGATGTTGTAGTGTCTGCAGGTGCTACACCCTCCCTCAACCTTTTCATGTGGAAAAGGAAGAAAAGGATCAGTTGCCACTGGTTTCTCATTTCTATCCAAATCAAACCTTGAATGCTGATTTATGCAACCCGAAAATGAGTTTTCAAGAATGTAGCGTAAAATTCGAGGATGTGCCAACTACGATCAGTTATGAGCGATTGTTCCAGTGCACTGTGCATGCTTCGTTCTTAAATAATCTTGAATGGGACGTGTGCCCTCCAGCAATAAAAAAACTTTGTAGATCACCAAGCTGGACGAAAGATAAGCTGGTGGTGGCGGCTTGAATCCAACGACATAGGTTTTGTTGTGTATCGCGCAGCTCCTGGCAAGGAACAAGTAAGCTTGTGTTCAGTGCGAGAAGAGTCCATATTCTCATGCCTCTGCTTTTCCAAGTCATTTAGATTGCCGAAGATGTTGACGATTTCATGGCACATCCGAAATTTAAACTGCAAACGGATTTCGTTCCTGAAGATGGAGAAGTAAAAATTCTGATTAATTTTTTAGTTTTGGTTTTTGGCTCTTTATTTGCTATTCACTCACTTAATTTTGTTAATTAACCAGAACAGAAGTTCAACATAGAGGCGACGTCGAACTTGTTCAACCCTCAGCGTGGTGCACCTTAGGTTACCGAAATGAGAGGGTAAAAGAGAGAAAGTGTCATAAAGTGTCTGGCGTTAATCAATCCTCTTGAGATGCGCCACCACGTTCACTTCAATTCAAAATCGTTTAAGGTTTACAAACGTGTAACTGGCCTATACAATGAGCTGCGAGGCTACGCGATGTGCCAAGTCATTGTTTTAGTCCTTCCAGACAAGTCTGGTTCCAATTTATCGACCACGGTAGAATGAGGGGCTTGGTGAGCACCAGGGCGGATTCGAACCTCCGATCGATCGTGCAGACAGCAGAACATCTTACCGGCTGCGCTACATCCGCGTGACTGTAAATGTGGATGGGAATGGTTCACAAAAAATATGAGAGCTATTGTTGTAAGAGTCGCTGTCCCAAAGCCAATGTAATTTTTCCAACTTTTTGATGACAACAAATTTCAACAAGCGTGAGAGGTGTTTCAGCATTAAGTTGCAGTCGCTTAGAAACAACATTCCATGAAATTGAGGGTATTCGGATCTCTCCAGGAATGGATACTGTAGTGTGTGATGTCAGGGGGTGTAATTTAGGAGTATGTGCTCGACCACCTTAATGGAACATTCAGCGGACAGTCAATGGCCTGTTAATCCTGTCTCCCCACTCCCTCGCAAACGCTGCAAAAATTTTTATCGATAATTGCTGAGTGCCTCGTAAGCGGATTTGGTGCGACAATACTGTTCCTCACGCCGTTTTTCCGCACAGCAAGGGAAAATTCGAGCTCATTTTTTGTGAACTATCCCTATAACACTACGCTGCGACTTCTTTCGTACAGTCGCGAATGTTCTAAGCCTATTTGTTCATTGTACACCACAGATTCTCAAGTCTTTAGAAATTAATGGAGTTATCGTGCCATATGTTTTCTTGACCTGAATTTTCTTAAGCGAATAGAAATTATTAAGTAGAAAAACTTTAATTACTATTCACCATGCCAATGAAAACAATTTGCTCCATTGAGAACGTTGAATATTTCTACAGTTTACGGGCCGTCATTAAGCGGTCCCCAAACCGCAATTTTTGCATTTCATATCAAAGTCGCATTTTTTGGACGATGTTGACTAAACCTTAAAAAAGCATCCTGCAAATCTCTGAAATGAAGAATTTGCATGGCATATGAGGATCCAGCACAACTTTTCTTTTTTTTTGCACAGTTTTTTTTTCTCATTTTCAGATACTTGCCGAAGAGCCTGGCGTGTACAAGTTCGTCTTCGACAACACCCACAGCAGACTCCGCTCGAAAACCATTAGATATTGCATAAAAGTGAAATATTGACCCGGCGTAAATGACAGCAACATTTGTTTGTGTGTTATTGTTATGCTCAGTGAATGTACAAATGCCTACCATATGTTACATGTTTACATCGCCAGTGTTAAGGTCGAGGCCCAGAGGCACTGCAAGATATTTCTAAAATTCAAAGATTTGAAAATCCTAAAGCAATGTGCTATCTCACATCGACTTTTTCCTGTAAATGTATCCCAGTTTTTCTGTTGGAAAAATCCAAGAACGCTCAATCGGTCATACTGCTAGCGTTCTATGTGTTTTGGATGATAACTCTCGAGAACCCGGATAAAAAACCATTCGAGAAGAACTGGGAGATGAGTTCAAGTTCTTTGCTGTTGAAAAAGAGCTAAAGATTACGTTAAACACACCAATTAGGTGGAATTCTCAACCGAAATGCCGTATGTCATGTTATTTATGTGAATTATGCTGTTGCAAGTGCATATTGCTGCCATTGGATGGGAGAGCTCATCGAAAGTCAATTCATCAGAAAGTGTACAAGCTGCCTCGTTCGACCTCACGGTTCGTGAAATCATTGAATTTATTCTGAATGAAGGATCCTATTCTTTTCTTGGCCTCGTTTAAATCTTTGAGCATCGCCTCTGTTTCAGTGGTGTTTTTATGAAAGAGAACGATATCATCAAAACAAAACAAAGGTTGGAGAGGAATCTTCCATCAACACGTATGCTCCTCTCTGCAAAAAAAAACAAGTGATTTCATTTTCTATTGTAATGCAGCCGTGAACAGCTTCGGCGAGACAGTATCGCATTGTCACACTTCATCTACCACTCCAAAAAGTTCCAGAAAATCTATGTCGAAGGTAGTTGTTTTCTATTTCTTTTCAACCTTCCTCATACTCTGGGGAAAATACGTGAAGTCATCAGCCTCTTTTCCATTGGTATTTTGAGGGCTCGGTGGAAGAGCTGTATCTAATGGTGCAATGATTGTTGCATTCGGCTAACCTCTTCACATATGACGCCTGCCTTGATCGACCAGCAATAACAACATTGCATTCGTTTCTACGCTGTCAAAGGTTTTCTCATAGTCAAACAAGGTAAGGACAGGGTACAAACGGTGCACCCTCTATGACCCTTGACACGGTCTGTATACAGTTGGAACCCTGAAGGAAAGCATCATACTCTTGAGGTGACCCCAACTCAGCTTGAATGTGGTGTACGCAGCTGCAATTCTGACGTAAAACAGCTTGTTCTTGAGATTGGGTTTAATAAGGCGTCCTTAATATGTGCGTGATCTTGGTGATCACTTAGTACACTTTGTCAACAAGCATATTGGATGGTAGTTTCGAAGGTCTTCTTGCTTATGGATAAGAATGGTTCGGTCTTTCACTGGTCTGAGATCCTTTCATTCTGACAGTAGAACCTAATGTGCGCAGATAAAATTACATGAAACGCATGACAAACCCAAAGAAAGTCTGCAGATGTAAAATCAGGTCCGCAGGCTGCTCCAGGCTTCATGCTCTTGATCGTGACTCAATTTCGAAGGATGAATCTGTGGTGGGACTTCACTAGTGGATCCATAATCCAGACTGACAGAGGAGTTGACAAACCGAAAAGATTGAAGAGGAACATCTCCGTAATAGTTTTCATTTCACGACGAGGAGAAGAGTGAATCTCCTTTTCGTTTAACAAGGCTGTTAGCAAGGCTCAACAAAATTATATTGGCGGAGATCCCTTCTTCAGACTTGTTCTTCCCTGGTCTGCTTCCAGAATATCCTTCTGCCTTTATTTCGGAAGATTCTCCTGCAAGGTCTTTCTGCAGCTAGCGTTCGCTAATAACCGCTTAATGTGCGGTGCATTCGGATCAAGCTTCAAATTCCTTCTTTCCAACAATTCCTTAATGGTCTTCGAACATCGATCCAAATTTGTCGTGCGCAGTTTCAAGGCACGTTTAACGCAAGGTTGTAATCCTATGAGGAGCAGATTGTGGTCCACATTTAAGTCCTATTAGATGTGGCTGTTACCTTGGGAGAAAGAGTCCTCGCGTAGGCAATCACCGTATACAACTTTTCAACTTTTTCTTCTCTCGTTGTCGAAAACAGACTTTCTTTTCCATCTTGTGGCTAAGTCCATCTTCCGGACAAACGACAGGGTGATCAGAACCACTAAAAAAAAGTAGCTAGTACGACCGAAAGGTCAAATAGACACCACCTTTAGTAAGTATGTGATCTATATCCGCACGAGTCGTGCCATTGGACGATTCTCACGTCCACCGACGATAATCTTCCTTCACGAAACAGAATTTCCATGAAAGGCGACCGCCGTTTTCATTCACGGTCCCCTGATCCAAGTCTATCGATCCTATATTCTTCTGTGGCCCTTCGTGGTTTCACTTTGATACCTATGACAACGAATTTGTAGGACGTCTCGTTGCGAATCACTTCCTCTGGCTTCTCATCAGCTGCTGATGTTGGTGAGTAGCACTTGCTAATGGACCTTTGGGGCTGAGACTAAGAACGGCCAAACGAGGTCAGAGAATCTTGTGAGAATTGGCAAGATGAACGACACTTGGGTGCCCAACAAAACCGACACCACCTACGTTTTGCGACGAAACCTTTTCCCTGCGAATGACGGGTTTATCATCATTCATCTTTCGTACGTCACTCCTTATGCTCTGGGTCTCTTGCAGAGCAATCACGTGGAATTTGGAACGCTTTGCGGCTGCGGGAATAGCATGTAGGTTTGCGTCTGTGGACACTATTCTCGCGTTGTAAGGACAAAGTCTGAGGTAGTCTCCGTAGCGAATCGTCCACATTTCCTACCGCTCGCCATACCACGGTCTCAGACGGCAGAGGCCAGTTCGCAAGATGTTGAGGTAGTTTTGTGTGCTGGAAGGGGGGGGGGGGGGGGGCAAGAAGACTTTTCTCCCATTCTAAACGGCCCTCTCATGGCGGGATTTGCTTTCACCACAGGTAGTCGCCAACCTATATGAATATGGGAGCCACCTTGCGACATTTCCCTAAAACGATGGCGAATCCTAGCCGCAGTTTATTCTTTGCTAGGCTTCCGAATCTGAGAAGTTGGAATGTCGGAGGTGTCGAACTCCTTCACAGCTTTGAGACCCTGCCAGAGAACGTATCTTCGCTGTGCATTGGTCGTCCAGTGTCATCTTCACTCCACTATGAAGCGGTAAACCGTTGTGGAGGCAAAGGCAATTTAGCGCAAACATGTAAATAATCGTCCTTGTCTGTGAGCTCAACTACTCTCAACTTCTAGTTCACGTAGTTCTTCGTTGAAGTAAAACAAATTTGTGATACTTTGCTTCCCGCACATTTTGTGATATAACTATCACAAAATGTGCGGAAAGCACGCGAAGAATCTACACTTCTGAAAGAATTCAGATGTCTAGAACAAAAATCATTCAAATAAAATTATCACAAATTGTGATTTGCGTTAAAAGCATCATCCCAGAAATCTAGCGTGCTATGGATTTCCATTGGGGTATACCTATATCGGGTCGTAGATTATGAATAGAGAGGCGGTTCCACTCATCTCTCCCTGCGTCACTGTAAAGAGATGGCTTCGGAATGCGATTCCTTACGACGTCCTCTATTGCAATGCGCCACCCTTGCGATCCGCCTCCGCCTGCGATTTGTCGAAAATCAATTCGGACATTTCATTTCATTCGACGAATCACAGAGAGAGATGAGCAGAACTACCTCTGTGTTCATAATCTACGACCCGATGTAGGTATACTTCAACGAAAATCCATACCACGTCATATTGTGGTGGCGCCTTTAAGCAATGAATAGCAGACCATAATTGTGTGCTTGCTGTCTGCTACGTTTTTCCCCCATTGCAGCAAGACGTTTCTAGTTAGATTGTTTTACGAGTAAACTGTCAGCTTTAAAGCCTCCGAAGTAAAGACAATTTCTTTAATATTAAATGTGTTACGTGACTGATGCCAATTGAAAACCGTCTTAGTTCCGTCTCATAATCCGTCAACACAGTCTGTAATGAAAGTACCAAATTAGGTTGAGAAATATGTCATGAGAGGTTTTTTTTCTCAAGGTGATGAAAAATACACATGGGAGGAGCATGTATTTCCAAAGTATTATGTATCATCCGATAACGAATTTTTCACTGAACAAGGAAGTCATATTGTTTTTTTTTAATTTATTGATACCTGTTTTTCCAGACCATTACTATGTAGCGTCACGTTAATAGAACGGAGCGTCCCCGATCTTCATTTTCACCGTTAGCCGAGGTGACACATTTGCTGCAGTGGTTAGTGGGATTTGTATTGTGCATCAAATACATCGACTGATTTGTATTATGCACCCAATACATCGAATGAAAGCTTCAAAAAAAGGCGAAAACAAGTTGTATGAGCAGAGAGGAGACACGTAGAAACCAATTTGAGACATAGAGAAAGTAGTGAACAATGAGAGGAAGTTGTTGGGAACGATGGAAAGAACAGCAATGGAGAGCATACTGTTGGTTAATCAGCACCATTTCCCTTCTTTCAAGGAAACAGGAAAGAATGAAGTTCCTCTCAATCCGCGACAATCATTGTTTGATCTGTTTTTCAGTTCAGAATTCCCAATCTTGAAGCACGAATGCAAAAGGCGAGCGCCATTTCGAAGCACTACTCCTTTTTCAGACACAAGTCACCAGTCTTATCTTTAACGGCCTTATCATCTGGAATAAACGGAAGAGACAAATATTGTCCAAAACGGTCCATTTTGTCCACTTGACACTCAACTTTAATGATTTGAAAAATGAGAATCAGTAGAATTAAAAAATAAAAGTGTCCTGTAAAAAGTGGATTTTTTGAATACATTATAATAGTATGGAAGCACTTTTTATGTGCCTTTTCCATGTTGTAGAAGCATGCTGGCGACTTATTCGTCAACGAGTAACTGCCACTGTGTCAAATGTGAAAGCAGATGTAATGCTCCCGCTCGTCAGATGACGTTGTCCATTCTTCCAATGAAATGAAATCAAACACAGTTCGAGAAGTCATATCAGTTTACATCCCTTGTCAAAACTCAACGTAAGTTGGTTACTTAATGAAGGAGGCACGGCTTCACATGCTTCACACCAAGAACCATTGTCGTTGCGATGTGTCCTCCTATTAAAAGGTGTTAGCACAGTTAGGTTGGCTTTTTTTTGTTGGTTTTTTTGGTGTTTGGTTTTTTGTTAGGTTGGCTTCTGTTGCAGTGTACGGTACTGCTATATGACACCACAGAAATAACTCCATAAAAAACCGATGTGCTTCTAAGAAGCTTTATCAGTGCTGCGGGAAAAAGTTACTTTTGACTACAGCGAAGCTAAAAACAATTTCCTTAAGTTTATATGGAATTGCGGATGCGAAGTGCGAATTGAATATTCCGAAACGATCATAAATATTATCAAAGTGGAGATAACATAATAAAATGGATTAGGAATGAATCACACAAAACAGAAACAGAGATACATAGATTTAATAAGAATTTCTTGACATTAGAAACATCTCAAAGAAAAGTACTAATGTGGGAAGACGAGTCACTGCATTCTAACAGTAATATTTGGTTGCAATTTCTGGGTTCGAGTATCAAAAGGTAGTTCAGATGTTGATGTGTCAGAGCGCTATACAATGTTTTTTTCTTGAAAAACTACATAATCGTTAACGAAGAACTACTAACTCTCGTCAAGGACAAAGAATAACCAAGTTAACATTTGTACCCTGTGACAAAGCCCACCGTAATATAGGCCGTGGTATAGGCAGTGATAAGTGAGACATTTTTGGCAGAAATTTCTTCTGTTTAGCGATGGCTTGTTATCTGTGCGATTGATGAAGCGCTCATTTCACCACCTTCATACATCACTTACTCAGTTCTGCCCTTTTCTTCTTCAGAAAGATGTCGGGTTAAAGAGTCGTCCTCCGTTTCTTGCTCCGTAGCTTTTTGTTTTTTTTTCTATTTTTGCTTATTCGCCATGTTTTTTCCACTTTAATTGCTTGGATATGTACTATCTAGGTATGACCGCAAAAAATATTTTGGAGCGCAAGGTGGCTGATCCAGAGAAGTAAGTCATTCGGATAAAGTAAAAGAGTAACTTTCTGAAATAAGATGGACTTAGTACATGGCAGAAAAGAGGAAATGCGAGAGAAAAGTACTGTAGAAATAAAATGAATAAAATATTCAATGCCTTACGCAACTTACATATCTCATAACTGCACAGTTGCTCAATACCTGCAGTGTTTAGCAAAGTTTAAGTTTTATGATGCGTTAAAGGCATCATTTCACAAATCTGAGGTGGTGCAGATTTCAGGTGGAGTATTCTTATAAGGGACAGTAGATTATGGAGAGGAAGGTGACTCCGTCCATTTCTTATTTATTGCCGTAAAAAACGGCCCGGAAGATGCGTAGCCGCAGAAGGCTGGCACGCTCCATTCGAACTCCCTGTAGAAAATAGTGCGCCAGAACGCCCAAAGCCGTATCTTCCGGACCGTTTTTTACGGCAATTAGGAAGAAATGGACGGAATCACTTTCCCCCATAATTTACTATGCCGTATACGAATACTCCACCTGAAATCCGTACCACCTCAGATTCATGGAGGGATGCCTTTAATCTTCGATCCCGTATACGAATACTCCACCTGAAATCCGTACCAGCTCAGATTCGTGGGGTGATGCCTTTAACGCAAATAAGGCATAAACAAAACCATTTGCTCGAAGAAGAGAGGTTTTAAACTTTTTGCTCAAGGTAATTGATTCATACCTACATCATGATTAACAAATTTTCATGGCTGCTTGCTGACGTCACGTACATATTTTCATGAGATGAAATCTCAATCAAATTGGCTAAAACTTCACATATTTATGATATACCATGTAAGGTTTCTACTTTCAAGATTTTCGACAACTCCTACAGCTGAATCTGGCAGGGTTTCTCTTCCGGTACTGGTAAGTTACTATTTTGAAGACGCGTGGATCAGTAGAGAGTTTGATTTGTGCTGTTATGGTCACTTTTGAAACGATAAGATAACAAGTGAATAATGACAAACACTAGACTCGAATGGAGTGTGCTCAAAAGGTACAAAGCAACTTTCAGCTGGGGTATGAATCCCAACTTATCTTGAAAAGAATTTCCAAAGCGGCGTCTGATTACATTACACTACAATTACACTGATCTGTTTGAGTTTCGTCCGACCCACGTAAGAATTAAACGTGAGAGTACACTTATTAAAGTGGCTACATTTCGCTCTAGAGTTTTTTTTTTCAAATTAGCGATCCGCTTTGTGGATTTGCTGAATTTGGGAAAGAGAAACGGGACTAACATTTTTCCCACCCATCCTGTAAACTCCGTACCTAAATTGGAAGAATTTCCGCTGCATTTTGCCATAATGCTGCATGCAGCACGGATATGCGCTGCATTGAATTGAAGTTGAAAAACTTTGACGTTTTCCGAGGCAAGATTCAAAAGTTTCTGGAAAGATGGAGTTATTAACTATATTATTAACTAAATGTTAGAACAACGTGATGAAAGAGGGAATAGGACAAGAAGGAAAACTACATTCAGTAAGCACGGATTTTACAATGTTCTTCCAGTTTCGTTATGCGACCAGACTCGACTTTTTCCTCATGTTTTTCGGTGCTTTGCTAGCTGTCACGCAGGGCACCCTTAACTCTCTCTCATCACTCATATTCAGACATCTGATGGATGCGCTCATTATGGGTGAGTATGTACAGATAATTTACTTCATTAATCATTTCCTGATTCTTGATATCAGCAGCTTACCATTGAAGGTGAATTCGAATGGAATTTGGGAATTTTCGACGACTATGAATTCTCGCAACTCGCGATGAACGCTGTATACAACTATTCACTATTCGGTGCTGGACAATTTCTTCTTGGATTTTTTTCGGTGAATTAAAACCTTCATGCTTTTCAAATAAACCTTAGAAAGCATGTGAACTGCAGATGTGCTGCTGGCACACAGTTTGCCAGCGACAAGTGTACCAAATTCGGAACCGTTACTTCGGAGCAGTTATTAGGCAAGATATGGCCTGGTTTGACAAAAACGAGAGCGGAGCACTAACGACACGGATGAGCGAGTGAGGATTTTTTCACAATTCTGGGAACGGAGTTCTAGTTTTTTCCGAAGCATTTTTTTTCTGCTGAGTTTGTACCAGACCTCTACTCAGCAATTGTGCAATTTCTTACCACGCTGAATAAAAATGAGGTAGATGTGCTATGAAAGTTAACACATTAGAAAATACCTCTATATGAGAGTACCTATCCAGCTATCCTACAGCTGAATACTACAAACTAGACTTCAAAGAACCTGTGAGGAGTCATCGAAACTCAAAGGGCCTATTTTCAAGAGTGTCCAACTTCAGAAACACTTTCTGAGACTATTGACGAGTATTCATTTTTATTTTTGAATGCATTTCGACGCTAAGATTACCACTGCTGTTTAACAGAATATTTCATTTGTGTACTCAAATATGGCAAGATTTCAAGATCGATAGTTTTTCTAAGAGCGCTACGAAAAATGTGAACTCCAACACTTTTGTAAAGGCAGCGTACTGCGAATCTGATGCAGTGAGGGAATCCACGGCAAGATGGAGTTGTACATTGCGGGATCAGGGGTGGTGCCGCTCACCTTTCCCAGTCGTCCTAAAAGATGGCGTGGGAACCGCGTTTATACGAGAAACGTTAGAACGCTCCTCTACTATATACACGTTCTGGTCCCCTCAGCAACCTATTCGTTGGTTTCACTTGAGTACGCAGTCGAGAAGAACTCGCTGGCTTTCGACCGTGGCGCAGCTGGATGCGGCGCGTGTACAAGCGTGGAGCGTCACAACCAAAATCGTAGGGGAAAAAGAAGTTTTTCACGGTGTTTTTTTTACTATGATGAGGGAGAGATGAGCGAAACCACCACTCATCATATATAGAGTTTGTCCATCAGGAATGCATATCACGTCAGATTCGTGGGGATGATGCCTTTAAACAATTTTGTGTTGTAGTCCTGAGGAAAATAACTGCCCCACCTCGATAGCACTCAGCCCTAACTGCATTGAAATTTTAGCCTATTCCTATATATTCTGTGCAAAAATAGATGACGTACGAAACTGATAGGATTGCGAATGAAACGAGTACCTGTATATAATCAAAAACAGATGCCATCATCTGTTTTTGATTATGTACAGGTACTCGTTCATCTTCATGACATATAATAACGGGCCTATTCTGTCACGTGTGTGTGTGGCGCCAGATACCTATAGAAGCGGGTGCGACGGGTCCACCGGCGTCAGATTGGCGCGCCGGCGCCAGACACCTCTGGAAGGAGGTGCGACCGGTCCACTGGCGTCGAAATTTTGCGCGATAACGTCGTGAGCAAGACGCAAAAGATAGGTGGTCGCAGCCGTTTCATAGCCGTGGCGACTGAGCGCTTTGCTTTTCACCTCTACGACTCCTCCGCGTGTCTATTTCCTTCTTCGTTCGCCTCAATTTGGTAACAAGCCGTTCTCAGAAAGTGGGTACCCGCATGCAAACGGCTGCTTAAATATTAGCAAGATCTTTATGTGATCTGACGTGGAACGTTATCTTTATCGGTAGGAAGATGTCTTTCACGTCATTTTATGCTAAAACATCTATCTTTAATAACTGTTTGGGGAAAACAGGAGGAAAACCCATATTTGATACTTTTAAACTTTGTCTAGAATATATTGGTATGAAGTGTTTGAAGCTGAAGTTCGAATGTTCTCCAAATGTAGAACTGACGCGTTGAGAAAGAAGACTATGAAAAATCCTTCGTTTTTAGTTATAATATAAAAAAGGAAGAAAGATTGTTGGAGATAAACAAGTCCAATTTCACAGAAAATGCCACTGCTGTTAATTTTCGTTGATTAGTGAAGGGAAGCGAAGCGAACACCATAGAAAGTCTGAAGTCCGGCTTTAGCCGGATGTTCAGACTGGTAAATAATAACGCGCTTAGTCTGTGAATGTGTACGTAGTGTGTGTGGTGTGTATGTCATTGTCAAGAATAATATGATCTGGTAATTCTAATATTCCGTACATTTTGACTATTAAGATGCGTATGTGGTTTTAAACTTTTAAAGTTTTGAATTTGAATTTTTCCTACTATGGTGAAGGACATGTTAATTAAAACAAAAGCGAAAAAATAAGGTAGCAAACCAAAAGAACTAGTGCAAATCGTAAAATAAGAGAAACACCGCAACGTTTTAATAACCAGTCTTTAGTGGAATCGATCGGATACGAGACGGGATTGGTGACAAACTTGGCGCAATGTTCGCCTATTTCGCAACGTTTATCGCTGGGATGAATGTTGCTCTATGGAACAGGTGAATCTCTTCCAAGCGATTCTGCTAAAACCAGGAAATTTTTCTCTTTTTAAAATCTGGCATACTTTCAATGTTGTACGACCTTCATGGTTTGCAAGCTTACTTTTTGTAGAGATTTTCTATCATGAGTGACAAAGTCGTTGCTCGAATAGGAGTTATCCTCCAGAGCAGACTGAAGCCCAACTGAATTACACCTCACCGAACACATTCGGACGCAACAGTATTTGCTACTGTGAAACGTTTGGACCACATTTTATTTGTCCAATGAGATTAGAGAAATATGATTAGTTTGATCTAATATGAATTTAGTTCTATGTCATACTTCAAGCAAACACAGTTTATGGAAACATCTGAGCTGGAGTACTGTTAGCAATAGTTGCTGTTGTGTGGATGTTGTCATGTAATGTTATCACTTCGCATGCACAACGAAGGTGTTTGCGTATAATTTGTCCGTTAGGTTCATGTTATAGCAATTAATATTTTGATTTTGAGATACAACGTAGGAGCGCTATCGTATTTTTCTCATTTCTCACGTGGCAAAAGTGTCTAGAAAACACTGTAACTTATCGGTGTCAACTTCAAGTGTGTAAATCCCAACTGTTGGCCAATGATGTCAATATTACTGATGAACTTTGGGAAGTTGCAATTGTACGGTACAAGAATTAATTGAATTGCTGATTGAATAGATTAACAATCCCAGGTTTTGGGTGTATGGAAATATTCAAGACCAATTTTAAATCTTCCTTCCTTGCTAGGCATTTTTCATTGAGCGAACTTGAAGAACTCCCACAAAGATGAGATGGATTAGTAGTAATACGAATATGCTGGAAGAGACGGACTTCCATGATTTTGTATTCACTTTCTAGAACTACTATATTGCAGTTTCACCTCTTTATAACATCTTACTTGAGAAGTGTAGCATCTTTTCGCGTGGAGTATGTATTTTACACTGAGAATGAACTTCTCGGGAACGCCGACGCCAACATTCGGGAATATCTCAATGCTGTCCTACCTCCTAATGCATAACGCTCAGAATGCGGATTGCAAGCGTCATTAGTGGAATGTAAAACACCTCTACGAACATAGGAAGCATGTAGATCAGTAGAAAGAGACCTATCCAAACGGGAACAACTCCCACACCCATGGAAATCACTGCACCATATTACACTGAGTGGATTGGAAGCGGAATAAAACGATAAATCAATCCGTGTGGATGATGAAATCAATTGTACGCGTCTCCTTTTCGTCGATGACACAAGTGTAATCTCTCATACAATCTCCATCACCAAAGGGATAGCAAGTGCAGGAGTCACGAGACTACGTGACATGACCCAAGTAGCAGATAGGTGCTAACTGCGGAGCTATAATTCAGTTGGATTCAGGTGACGGACTTCCTGTACCTGTTGCGCAAAAATTTACTTGGAATAACTATGTATCCCGCACGTCAGTCTAGCCAAAAGCCTGAGATGAAGTGACTGGAAAGTGCCAAGATAGGAGGTTTGGAGTCACCTTCAACAAATAAGCTCCAATTGTCATTCTGGCAGAGCGCGTCTTCAGACAAAACTCCTGAGACAAGAAGCCCATGACTTTCGAAACTTGACGCAAAGCACACTAATAAGAAACTGCGAAGGAAGCCCCAGAAAGGACCGGGCTGCACGTGTCGTCCACTATTGAAATGGAAAAGGACTAAGGCAACCTGTACATACAGTGCAGTCTTACTAACTGAAAGCGGCCGCTGAAGATTTGATGGTGTAAGCCAGAAAGAGCAAGTATGACGTCATCGAACTGAGACGGGACATCCACTGACACCCACTACATATATATGACACAGTAGAAAAGCTGTTCTTATGAACATGCGACAGTGGAGGAGTTGATACAGTCGATGTCCTCGCCAACACGAGTATCGCAATGATTATTGACTCTTGTGTACCAATGACGTACCGAATCGAACGTCTGCAGGTGAGGAGAAGTGGATCAACGTTACCTTTGACTACCTTCGTTGCATACGCTCCAACATCAAGCTACAAAGAAGGAAATGTCTTAAGCCTTCTATATAGACCTACAGAAAATCTATCCATGAGAATGTACCTTTTACAACGCCATTTACGGTGATTAGTACGCTAGAATTGGCTACGGAAGAACGCCGCCCGAAGAGGCCCACATCAAAAGCCACTGACTATTCGACTACCAGGAGAGGCTTTCCCACTTTATCACAGCGACAAAAATCATTCATCGGAACTCGCAATTTCAAAAGTCTTCTTCTGTACGCTTGGCGAGGATACCGTCCGGTGGAGGCCACTGCAATTGCAGTGCAGATTACGACGTCGTCAGTAAGAGATTTTGCCTGATGGATGTGGCTATTGCAACAAAGATCTAAACGATCACACAAGCGGAAATTCTCCTAGAAGAAGTGACAGGCCGATCAGGATTGCACCACGGCCCTTCCCTAGGGTTCTTGGAAAGAAGAGAAAGCTGCAAACTTCAGAAAGGGAAGTTCCAAGAATTTCATCGAGCGGTACCTCTGCGCTTCGCTGATGGGCTCTCAGGGAGATGCCCCAAAAGACAACATTAACGGCAAATATGTTTGGCCTGAGAATATCTTCACTGCTGTATGACGAAAGCTGGGAGTTTTAAAACCACCCAGAAAAGTCTGTCTTCCAAAATGCTAGAGCCAATACATAGTGTGGAGCTGCTTAAGCTGCAGGCAACCACAAAATAACGTCGTTACTGACGAAGCTTTGCAAAGATAAAGGGCGACTTCAAAGGAAAAAGAGCAGCAGTATTGGCTGCAGCAGCAAATGTGTTCGAGTGCATGTCATGGACCTGCTGGACCTTGCATAAAATCCATCTATCCTCACTATTCCATAATATAATAAACTTCACGTTTCGACTGAGCTGCCTGTGAACACCACATGTCCTCAAACCTTCTTTTGCCATATCCATTTGGAATTTTCTTTTATGACCAGAGGGCCTCTTCCAGTTCGAGTTTGGGACCATGTTCAGGACAACTTGAACAAGAAATTGACACGACCTCTTCATTACGTGATCGAAAGCGAACACGGTTTGCTGTGACTACTTACTTTAAAAGGCCGGGCAAGATGATGAAATTTCCAACGTGTCATCCGCCAGTTCACCATATCCACTTGTGAGTGATGCTCTTCGTTATGGTTCACCATCGGCCAAAAATAGCTTAACAGTCGTCTAAGCAGCTTTCCCTCCATGCACTCAAGCTTTTCTGTGACCGTCGACTTCTTCGTTGAATCCTAAACAATGAGAGAACGCCAAAGTTGTGTTGTTATGTAAGAAGCGGGATCCACATGTTTTTATGGCATCTATCGTCCAGTCTACTTATTGTCTGTCATGTGCAAGTTGCTTTTGAGGGTACTCCTATGCACGATTGTGAAGAACACTAACTGAATGACAATCAAGAGGTTCTCTCGTCCAAGGTACGACATTATATCATGTCGGTTAGAAATCGTACAGTTTCGGGTCCCGACTGGACAAGATATGGACATTTGAACAATCTCCCGCCAGTATTTCTCAAAACCTTGGCGAAGCTCTTTACATATTACCTGCTGAAATGCAAGTTTCCTAAGCAGTAGAGGACCAACCAAACTATGTTGTTGTATAAAAAGAAAGATCCACATGACATCAACAACTGTCATCTATTCTGCCATTATTCTTAAAAACATTAAGGACAGCCGTAAGGGTGACATCAGATGTCTGGTAGTGGATCGATGCGATCAACCTAGCGCATTCTGACGGTTACACTGGCCAGATCATGGTGCGGAGCGAGAATATGCTACAGTGGTTGACTCGAATAAGATCACTTTCTGCCTGCCTTTCATAACCGACGACTTGAGTAAAGCTATACGGGCTAGTCTGGTGAAATGCGGTTTTGAGGACCAGGGAGAATTGTGGAAATACCTCCAACAAATCTCAAGAAGTAGTTAGTTTGAAATAGAATGCACGATCGTTTCTCTCTTACTCCAGACTGTATAGTATGTCCATTCGGGAAGGAAGGCGACTGCACGGTGTCTGGTGTAGTCTATCTAATTTCGTGCAAAACGTGTGGGGCCAATATATATCGGCGAAACAGGGCGACCCCTTTGGGTTCGCATTAAAGAACATCTAAGTGGGATGAAATAATCGAACGCAGCAAATCCCATCGGAGCGTTTTGGATAAATGCAAAAGGTCCAAAAATAAATAGAAACGTTTTGATCTACGGGGTCATATGCGGTTCGCATCCTAATTAGTATTAGCGGAGCGCATCCTAATGCACCACCCGGATATCCGCTAACATCACGGCAACGCGGCTACAGAGGTAGGCACAACGATTTGGGTTCATTTGGTTTTGTTTCCGGGTGTAATATCTTAGGGGATGATGACTTGCTCTGGATGAGGCATTTGAGAGGATATATTGCAAATGTTCTTACTTTCCAGGCTCTGACGAAGGCGACAACGCCGAAACGTTAGCCGTAATAAAGTTTGTTAACAATCTTGGCTGCTGCTTAAATTTGACTGTCGACAAGGATTCAGAATGATTGTCCACATACTCAAAAATCAAAGAAATAGATGCGGTCATGGAAGCTTTAGGCAATGAATGCTTCCTTAGTCGAAACATAAAAATACATTTTCAGTTTCATAACAACCTTACTATCAAAAAACAAGTAAGAAGTGAATGGCCGTTGATATTGATATTCTATTCCAATTACCATTCTATTTCTATATTGATATTCAATTGCTCCAGCTATGTACATCTAACATGATGAACGACCTGACTACCTAGCTGGGCAGGATGAAATAAACGGCTCGAGGAACATACGAGATCATTGAGGACGTAGTGAAGAGCAAAAGGAACATATGGCTCTGTGGTCACCTATTTAACACCACCGTCTCTCCTGCTTTGATCTATGCCTTTATGTCTACATTTCGCAAGCAGGAGGAGAATATGATCAGCGTCATGAAACGTTCAATAGAAAGGGTTATATTAGCAGAACCTCGCTCTATGCAAGTGATGGAGGGGAATCGAGGTCTGGTCCTCACCGATCGAAAGTCAGAGCTGCCGCATATGCCAATAGAAGAAGATTAGGTGGACGTTTCAACGACAATCCTTGGATCAGAGCTGTAGCCGACTGGGTATCACGCAATAGCAAACGAACTGCAGGAAGGCCGCTAATAGTAAGACGTTTTACAAAATCCTTTTAGAGAAATACGATTTGTTCCTCGTGAGCAGAGAACCCACAGGGTGACCCTGCGATCGGGACACATAGAAGTATTACTGACACTCTCTCGAGCAAATTGACGGAGAACAAGAGCACAGTTAGTGTAGGTGATGGCTGTAAAGGTTGTAATGGTTGTTTAGGCTGATGAACTGGTCAGTGCTTGTCTCTTATTCATTTTTATGCTTGAGGGAGTGTTTTACGTATTCGCTATGACATTTGCACACTAATACTACCTTCTATTGGAGAAAAGTAAGCTACCATTGAAAATCAAAAAAAAGTAGCACTTTCCTAGCAACCTGGTCACCATTTTCTGTAATGAATTTCTCCCTAGTCACTTTAGAATTTGCTACTATTATTTCACAGATAGTTTCGAAGTTCATGAATATTTATTGCTGAAGTGCATCTGTGAAGTAAGAAGTAAATTGTCATTGAAATCATTCGTTGATAGTCTACTTTCTTTGACGAAAGTTCCAATTTCAGTTGGGAAATGACATTGGTGATGATTGCCTTCTTCCCAATCTTTTTTGGTCCATTAACTATTGCTTCTAAGGTGGGTTTTATAATCCATAGCTTTCACAAAATCATCTTCAAGCACCTATTATACCCCTCCATTTTTCCTTCCTTCTCTGTCATGTCTCCGTTACATCGTGTTCATTAACTGTTTTTGCGATTCGCAGATTATGACAAAAATTGCACCACAAGAGCAGACCGCATATGCAAACGCTGGTGCAACTGCTGAAGAAGTAATTCATGGCATTAGAACGGTGGCGGCCTTTAACGGTCAGGAGAAGGAAATCAAAAGGTCCCAACTGTTGTTTCTGCGATTGTATAGTTATTCCTCTAAATGCCACTTTGATTATGATTCGTTAAGATATGGTGATCATCTAAATCAAGGAATGAAATACGGTGTGCGAAAAGCGCTGCTGACATCTTTTGGAACGGCATGCATAATGGGTGCTTTGTTTGTTTCAATGGCTGCTTCATTTTGGTTAGTGATCACGATGTTTGAACTATCATTATTCGTTTTTCCTTCGCAGTAGTTACACGAAGAGGTAATAATATATCCGGTAAAAAAGGGGGAATAAGAAATTTGATTTGTCGTGTTTTGTTACTGGCTGTATCCGATAATATGGTTCTTCTCATAGAAGTGCAGAATAATATTAAACGCAACATTAGGTAGGTGAGTTCAACTATTGGCAGAATTCAGAGGAAGTTTCTCATTTGACCTCTACTGCATAGTTCCAGAAGATGCTATTAAAAGGAGAAGCGTATAAATACATCATCGGTGAAAGCTGTGGGGCTTTTTTTCTCCTGAAATGATTTCAATACAGAATTAATACCATAACGCAGTCAGTAATGAACCGTTAAGGAAGAATTATCGCTGAATTTTTACTGTAGATCAAATTACCCATCAAATTCAAAAAATAATGAAAAATTTCATGCTTAGAATAAAGTCATGTGTTTACGTACCTGCGGATTGACAGGTTCGGAACGAAACTAGTGATCGCCGGCCACGTTACGCCCGGCACAGTTTTTGCCGTTTTCTGGGCAGTGATCGGTGGTGCTTCTTCTATTGGTCAAGCCGCTCCTCAAATCGGGGTCCTCATATCCAGCATGACGGCCGCCGCACCGATTTTCTCCATCATTGACCGGGTATTTGTTTTCTTTTTTTTCTGAGATACTCTAACTTTTCCTTATAATACACATGCTTCTTAATGAGATGCTCCAACCCTTTCCTGGGAATTGTAGGAACCACCGATTGATTCCTTATCGAAGTGTGGAAAAAAACTGGATAATGTCAAGGGAAAGATATCAATCTCTGATGTGCGATTCAGTTATCCTTCACGACCAGAGGTGAAGGGACTACCGTTAAAAACAAGAGCTATAAAAACAGCTGATTTGTGTTCTAGGTCGAAGTATTGAAGGGAGTCACGATTGAAATTGAAAGTGGACAACACATAGCTTTTGTTGGCCACAGCGGATGTGGAAAAAGTACACTTGTCGGTTTGCTTCTCAAATTTTACGAGCAGCAGTCAGGAGAGGTAATAGGTCTTTGCATAATCTAGTCCATGTTAGAGTTAGTTAATTATCCGCCACCTGAACGCAACCCCTAAATTCTTAATAGTTGTTTGCTAGCTGTAATAGCATCTCCACTGGTATTTACAGAAGCTATAGTTTTCAGAAGATGAATGAATCGTAATAAGAGGGAGTCTGAAGAATTTAGATAGGTGTAGAAGACGTCTTATCAAGAACCATCGATAGAGAGAACGCAGTTTTAGGTATTTATAGATGATGTGCCGGTACGAGAGCTCAATATCGAACACCTACGAAACATTGTGGGACTCGTCTCCCAGGAACCGGCACTTTTCGCTGATACGGTAAGAGCCTTTCATACTGTACTCGAATCGATGATACACCAACGAAGAACAGAAGGAATATTCAACAAAACTAAAATTGTGCAAGAACACCCATTTATTTACTTACAATTGGTTTAAGGTGGAAAACAACATAAGACTGGGACGCGGCGATATTACCCAAGAGGAAATGGAAATGTATTGCAAGACTGCAAACGCTCACGACTTCATAATGGACCTTCCTCAGGTGGTCTTTTTTCTCAAGTACATCAGTTGATGCACTATTAAAGGCATCACCCCAGGAATCTGAGATGGTGCAGATTTCAGGTGGAGTATACGGATGGGAGAATATGGAGAAGGGGGTGATTCCGTCCATTTCTTCCTAATTGCCGTAAAAAACGGCCCGGAAGATGCGGCGCCGCACAAGGCTGGCGCGCTCCAGCCGAACTCCCTGTAGAAAATAGTGCGCCAAAACGCCTGAAGCCGTATCTTCCGGACCGTTTTTACGGCAATTAGGAAGAAATGGACGGAATCACCCCCCTCTCCGTAGTCTCCCATCCCGTATACGAATACTCCACCTGAAATCAGCACCACCTCAGATTCGTGGGGTGATGCCTTTAGGATTACTTAGATTTGAGTGAAGAGTCGCCCATTACAATTCTTAAGTGAAATTTTTGATTCCACCCATTGGAATTTACATACATAATACAAGTTCTAAAGAGAAAAGAAATGTGTAGGAAAAAAGGATAAAAGTGGAATATTGCGTTGTGCCATGTTTGATTCAATTAGTCCGCTGCAATCAAAAAAATCTGGGGACTGACAGCAGCCAGCGATGAATTTATTGTTACCACTCAAAAAAAGCAGTTTCGATATTGTTACTGAGCGAAAAAAGAAATCTGTAGGCGCAAAATTAGGGATAAAATTTATACAAAGAAGGCTCCACGAGTTTCTGAATATCGACGCTCAAAGTGAATTTCATGCAATAAAGCTGGTTGCGGTCTGTAGAGAGGGATATTTCCTATATTCCTACAAAGTTTGGTGCTTCTAGCTTTCCTAGTCTTTTTGTAACCTAGTTAAGAAAAATCCCAAATTTTGCCTCAATATTTCGAGTTTTTCTCAATTGGCTTTTGAGGGAATCAGAACACCTACAGAGGTCAAAATTTGCAGTGAAGGGTTTGATGCTCTATCAAAATATGGCATCGAGTTACCGTGCTACTGTAATCTCGCAACAAGAAAAAGTGCGACATCTCAGATTTTCGGCAACGCGTCAAAATCTATATGATTTCGAACAAAACATAGCACTAACTCAACTCGTAATTTATAAAAACGAAACTGGTTCTAATCACTAGAATGATCGCTTCGCTGTATAAAACTGGTTCTAATCGCTAGAATGACCTTTAAATAACACTTATATGCGGTGAGCAGTGCTATAAATACAATTTCAGAAAAACTGTCGTTGAAATATTCGTCTCAGTATTTTTTTTCGGTTCTGCAAAAATCAATTCCGGCGAGGATCGAACTATTCATTGCCTGTAATCACTGTCAATGAGGGGAATTGTGTGTAGGGAGTAGAGAATAGTGAGAATGTTTTTAGAATGTGATCTACGTCGGTATTAGTTGTTTTTCTATTTTGCAAAAATGGAAAAATTCCAGCGAGAACCAAACTCTCAACCGTTTTTAATCACTGCCAAAAGAAGAACTGTGTCGTTGAATACACGTTGAGAGCTTCATCATATTTTCAATTTATATGTGCACATATGTACTGGGTTACTTTTAATCCTTACCGTAAGCTACATATAGCGGCGCCTATATTATATTATATTATATTATGTATTTTTGTTTTACTTGCGGCACTTTATAATAATATCAAATATAGCACTATTAGTATTTGCTATGTTGTATTATTTAATTTATTTATTAATCGTCCAATTTGTTTCTTTGACTCTGTTTATTATAACTAATTTTTTATTGCATGAGCAGCTATACTAGAAAGAACGAGATGAGGGGGATCGTTTTCTGGAGGGTTTTTTCTCAACTACACGCTTGACCCTGCTCGAGAGCAAGATGTTTCTTCTTTTCTGACCTGTATGACATTGACTTTTTTTTTCGTCAAAAGGTTAAGGAGTTTCAAAATGAACTCTCAGAATAGTCAGCTTCATGGTATCTTATCTTTAATCTACTTATTTCCTCCACTTCCGATTTACAGGGAGGAAATAAATAAAGATGTAGTCTGGGTAAAGCGATTTGATTTGCCATGCGCACGTAATGTGTCCACAGCAACGCTGTGCGCCAGGCCGCAAGAGCCTACGAGCTGGAAGTTGAACCTTCTGGCTATTCTATAGCGGACGGTCGTAGTTCATTGTAGCCAGAGACTCTCAGCCTCATGACAGAGTTGGGTGAGGTGCTTACTGGTGATCGATTTCTATACATTACTCATACTTTTTAGCTGAATTTGTCTGCGACAGCTTCACTTCTGGTCTATGAACCACTGCCACCGTGATCCTTTCGCTATATACTCTGCAACCCAACTTTTAATGTATTCACCAATAGATGTTGCTGATTCTGAGCTACGTCAGTTCGGACTCCAACAACATATGTTTTTATATCTCCAATCAGAGAGTGATATGACGGATAGAAGAAATGTGGTAACTAAGGTCGCGATTTAGTTAATACAGCAAGGCTAGTTATGATACGTGGAATCGGGCTGCTGATGTTTGTAGTGTGTCCGTCTTTCATAAACTACAGTCAAATATTCAGTTTTTCCCACCCGTGACTGTACTCAGGTATGGATTTATTAGGGAATAGGTTTAAGGACGTTGTTGGCTAGTATCACAGCGAAGACCAGAAACACCGCATACAAATACGAAAATTAGAAACTATTTGCGTTTAAAGGCATCACCCCACGAATCTGGGGTGGTACGGGTTTCAGGCGGGTAGTGCCTATACGGGGTCGTAGATTGTGGGGAAGAGGGTGATTCCGTTCATCTCTCAGTGTATCAGTGTAAACAATTCCGGGGTTTTCGTCCGATGAACGGAATCACCCTCTTCCCCCCAAGCTACGATCTCGTATAGGCAATGCCCGCCTGAAACCACACCAGATTCGTGGGGTGATGCCTTAAAGGCACTCGATTAATCAAGACCCGACGAGACAACTCCTTGCTACCATGCGAGCGACCATACTTCTGAAACTGCTCTATAATGTGACTCCTGCTTTACTATGGTAAGAGTGAGTGAAATCCATTCATTATTTTGGATTCACTATGTCTCATGTTAATAAAGAATCCCGCAGTTGGATAAACTGATGTTTCTTATTCGTGGACTTGCAGAGAATTTACGGTTTTCTCTGCCATTCTCGGGTAATTGCATGCCAAAATCTATCTATTAGGGTGAAGAAGCGAACACAGGACATCCTCACTGAGCACTGCGTTTTGTCGTCTACCCCGATGATAGTAAAGGGGCGTGGTACGAAGTACCGTTTGCTGTTGTGGTTATCTTCGTGGCATAACCACTTGTACTTTCCAAGAGTGCGGCAGACGACGCTCTGCCCACTCATTCAGTAAATCAGATTGCTTGCATCTGTTCTGTTTACCTGCATTCATATAATGAATATATTCCACTGAACCACCATCTCGGTCTGTTCAATTAAGGTATTAAAAGCCCTAAGTCTTTAGTCACCCACTCTATAGTCTTAACAAAATAATACAACACTCTGTGCGCAAAATAAAAGTGCAACAGAGAAGTCGTAACTACGTCTTTAAGGGCTATAAGACAAGAATAGGAGAAGGTGGAGTACAACTCTCAGGAGGCCAGAAGCAACGAGTTGCCATAGCTAGAGCGCTTGCAAGAAATCCACGGATATTGCTTCTTGATGAAGCAACAAGCGCCTTGGATGCTGAAAGCGAAAGCATTGTTCAGCAAGCACTGGAAAATGTAGGTTTGATATCCCGAATACTTTGGCAGACAAAGAAAGCCCGATCCCAGAAACAAATTTTCGTGATTTTAGGCGCAGTCTGGAAGAACGACGATTTCAATTGCGCACAGACTTTCGACCATAAAAAATGTTGACCGCATATATGTTTTCGATAGTGGATGCGTCGTAGAAGAAGGTAGAAGTTGAATTTCTTGACTTTCGACATAACTTTCCAAAGCTGCTTCAGGTAAGCATGAAGAGCTAATGACAAGGAACGGTGTCTATGCCGATTTAGTGAAAGCACAAGAAATCGAACGAGCCAAAGCTGAGCAAGGCGATGAAAAGAACGGTGGGAAGCGCAGACAAAAAGAAGCCCGAATAAGATCTGAAGTTCAGAGTTCACATCTTTCGGTGCAAAGACACAGCCTCGTGGGTCACAAGTAAGGAATATGAGTAAGCGCTTATCGAGAGCGATTTCGCAAGGTTCCGAAACTGCTCACTCTGAAATCAGCGACTTAGAGGTATGTGTTGCACTAAAGCAAATGCCTCCAGCTCACTGTCTTAGTTCAGGAAGAGGTTGTGGAAAAAAATGTAAAAGGCGCCACCCTCTTGGATATAATTAAATACGCTCGAAGCGAATGGTCTCAACTGATAGTTGCTCTTGTCCTTGCTGCAGTTCGAGGAATGACATTTCCTGTTTTCTCCATAATTTACGGGAAAATGTTCAAGGTTACTTCGGCGTTACAAACTGCCTTCTCCATTCATCTTTCCAATCTCTTCGATTTAGACTCTGACCGCAGGTAGTGACGCAGAAAAAATCCATGGAGCAATGATGAATGCGATCTGGTTTACGATTCTTGGCCTTTCTTCTGGGGTCAGCACCATGATCTCGGGTTTTTTGTTTGGGAGAGCTGGAGAATCCCTAACGAACAGACTGCGAGTTTCGCTGTTTTCAAATATCGTCCATCAGGTGATTGGGTTTCTGTATGAATGTTGGTTGTATCTCCAATTTTTTTTTGTTGTTAGGATGGAGAGTACTTCGACCGAGAGGACCATTCTTCCGGCAAGTTGACCACGCGGCTGGCTACAGATGCGCCAAATATAAGGGCGGTATGTAATTTTTGATTCTTTCTTTTTCCGATTTTTTTCTTTTCTTTTATGAGTTAGCAAATTGTGGAAATCTATACGAAATATTTGAAGACAGAAACCCTTTTGGAATCCCCAAAAAAGGTTAAGGGGAGGCGTCAAAAGATTAACGCTTAGGCAACGGCGAGGAACCCACGAGAATCTGGTGATTCTTCTACTGAGCCCTTGTCAACCTTCACTTTAATCTTCAGTTACCCGCGTATCATTTTTGGATAAACAGCTCAGCTTAGGCTATTGATCAACGTCTAGCTGATGTCGTAGGAGCTGTTTCCTCAATGATCGGTGGGATTTCCATCGCTTTCTCTTACGGCCCGGCAATGGCACCGATCGGCGTTCTCACCGCAGTGGTAGCGTTTCCTAGTTTAAAAGCATCACCCCACGGATCTGACGTGATATGGATTTCCGATGGTCAAAGACCATACGGGATCGAAGACTGCGGAACCGGATGGAATCCCGCTCATTTCTTCCTAATCACCGTAAAAAAACGGCCCGGAAGACGCGGCTTCGAGCGTCCCTAGGCGCTATTTTCTACAACGGGTTCAATTGGAGCGCTGCCTTGCGCACGCTCCGCATCTTCTGGGCCATTATCTACGGCAATTAGGAAGAAATGGACGGAATTATCCTTTTCCCCACTGTCTACGACCTTGTATAGGCATAATCCACCTGAAACCTATACTACCCCAGATTAGTGGGTGACGTCTTTAATGCAATTTCATCCAAAAAACCGCAGATCCCAGGCGCTCATCACAATACAAACTCTTGTTGCCCAATATCTGAAGGTTCGTGGTCAAAAAGATGCTGTCAAGGCTGAAGAACCGTCGAGGGTAGGTTACTGTTGAAAACTTTTGACGGTTTACTGTCTCATAACACTTGACCAAAATGTTCTATTTCAGTTGGCCAGTGAGGCAATAGAACAGCATAAGACTGTCCAGTATCTTACTAAGGAACAGTTCTTCGTGGACCAATTCGTGCTTCAAATGAAAGGCCCACACAGGAGATCAATTTTCAGAGGTTAAATTGCTTGAACTACTATCCACAACTTTGGATAGATGTAAAAGCTGTCTCTTCGAATATGAGAGTGTTCACCTTCAATTCCCTCTAATCACTTTCAAAAACGGCCTTCGTGTACTAGTTTCCCTATGAGGCCCTACAACCCTCTTTCGGTACAATTTGGGGGCATTGGAATTGCGAACACGCTCATACTCGCTATCTACATCCGCGACCCTGTAACTTCTCCTGACGAAATATTAATATCGTCAATTTCATGCAATGTTGCCCTTTTTTCAGGAATTATTCAGTCCCTTACCTATTCACTGTCGGTCAGTTTTGTATGTTTTAACTTCGCAATCGCTTACCTGTATGGAATCTGGCTTGTTAAGAGAAAAATATGCTCACCATACACCGTTTTTCAGTGAGTTTAACTCCGACCACAATGTGCATGATTATTAAAGGGAATTATAACGCAGAAAACAATCTCTTTTAGAGTAATTGAGTCACTGAACACTGCATCGATGTCGCTAATAGCATTCGCCACCTATTTCCCGGAATATGTGCGAGCTCGGCTCTCTGCCTCGCTACTTTTCCAGATGCTCAGAGAGAAACCTAAAATTAATAGTCTTACACCAACGGGTAGAACACCTGTAAGCATTCGTTTTTGTCAATAATTAACTATGAGCGCCACATCTTAAAACTGCTTTCAGATATTGCAAGGAACAATTAAATTTTCGCATCTCTATTTCTCATATCCTGTTAGCCGAAGAAAGATGGTGTTTAATGGTGTGAGCTTAAAGGTTTGTACCTCTACCCTTGGTTGAGAGGGATTTTAAACAATACATTGTAGAATATCATGGTAAAATTGAAATGCATTATATTCCTAGGTCCCTGCAGGGAAAACAGTTGCCTTCGTAGGGCCGAGTGGATGTGGTAAGAGCACGTCTATACAGCTGATTGAGAGATTTTATGACCCACAGATTGGAAACGTGGTAAGTGTGATTAGAATTTACTTGAAATGCTGAGCAATTCACTCTAGCTTCTTCTTTTCTTTTTTCTTTGCGTAGTAATGAAGATTTTTGTCCAGAAAAGAGACGAAATAATGTGATTTGGGATTATCGAACTCATCGAGTGTTTCTAATCAAGAAAAGATGATGCATGATAGAGTGAACGGACAATTAATTGAACTTGTAGACGAGCTCTTTCATTTGGGTTGTGCTTGTGGTAGATCCCCATCACCAACAAAGTCAATTTGCGAGTCTATCTATCTGCAATACGCCCTATCATGCTGTACTGTTTGGATACGGCGCCGTCAACAGTGATGGAAAAGCCCGACTGCATGGAAAGGAAGCTGTTTAGACGGATTCTTGGCTACTTTCGGCCAGTGGTGTGCTATAGCAAAGAGCAGTACTCAGGAAGTGGATATGGTGTAGCGGCGGATGACGCGAAGAAAACGTCAATCATCAGGGCCTTGCCCTCTAAACTAGCCGCAGGAAACCGTCTTCGTTTTCTTGGTCGCATTATAAGGAGGGCGCTGGATTTCCTTGTCCAAGTTGCCTTAAAGATGCGCGCAGACTCAAACTAGAGAAGGCCACCCGGACTTAAAAGAAAGTACTGGACGGAAGTGATGAAGGAAAACCTGAAGAAACTTGGCATCGACAGGCAGTTAAGAGGAGGCATAAAGCTTCACAGAATATGCAGCAGCGACCGATGGATAGATTCTGTGCGATCTCTAGCTGAAAATGGAACAGGATTTTCTCGAATATGTTCAAGGACGACTCACCTCGGCAAAGATGCGGATAAGCTACGTTAGGACATAACGTCCACCAGTCGTTTACGTCAGGTAGGTCAAGTCACTGACTCTAAAGCTCAGTGCAGTTCTGTAGGAAGCGGTGCAACGGAGCGTGAGGGTTGGGATTAAGATGGTCCCCTCGCAAACACAATTGGTCGCTGCAGTCTGGGTGAACCGCTGCACTCTACTTCGCCTCTTCGAGCATACCCGCTTACGCAACTGTACTAAGCTTGAGGTCGTTTTGATCCGACCATATAATATTTTTTATGACGACAGTAATCATTGCACACCTGTGGAGTTACGGTAAGAGAATTCTTCTTTTTTGAAACCTCACTTAAAGACGCTTTACAGTTGTTTGATGAAGAGGATGCGCGTGAGTTGAACCTTAAACACCTACGATCGCAAATTTCACTAGTAGGACAAGAACCGGTCCTTTTCAACTACTCAATCAGGTGAGAAGTTTGTTCTTACAAAGCAAATATAAATATTTACTCATATTTACTCAGGGAAAATATTGCTTATGGTGTTGAAAATCCAACAGATGCACAAATTATGGATGCGGCAAAATTAGCGAATGCGCATGACTTTATATCCAGACTGCCCGACGTAAGTTCATGACCCATATTCTTTATTGAATTTACTGACATGCATCATTTTAAGGGATACAACACTATAGCTGGTGAGAGAGGAAGTATGCTCTCTGGAGGGCAAAAGCAACGGATAGCCATTGCACGGGCAGTAATTCGAAATCCAAAAATCCTGCTGCTTGATGAAGCCACCAGTGCCCTGGACACGGAGAGTGAGAAGGTTCATACAAATACCCAAGTTTTTAATTGATATACACGTCTAATTTTTAATTACAGATAGTGCAAGAAGCTTTAGAAAAAGCCCGAGAAGGAAGAACATGCATCGTCATAGCTCACCGCCTCTCTTCTATACAAAATGTTGACTTGATAATCGTTCTAAAGGACGGAAAAGTTGAAGTAAGGGTTAGCAACAAGACAAGAGAATTCTATATAACTGGTTCAAGTTGTTTGAAGCATTCCTCAAAATAAGTGTATCATATAGAATACTTTACCATATTTCTCTTTTTTTTTTTTTTGTTAGTTAGGATGCAGGAAATAGAAACACGTTAGTAAAACCCAGTAATCAATACAGTGATTTGCAGAGTGCTAAGGCCTCTCAACAATCTCTTTAGGCTCAGTAAGATGAAAAATGAGGAGAAGCTGCTATTATATTTTAGACTCACATCTTCGACAAGTGTTGCGCTAAAGAAAGAAAAAAGTTGATAAGAGCCGAGATCATTGGTGATCGTGAGCAAAATATGCAAAACAGGAAAAAAACAATACTGCAACGATTTCGCTGCAATACACAAAGTGCAGGCTTATATGTAGTCGCTACCCAGTTTCTTTGAGCCGATAAGTGCGCGATGCAGCTCTTTCCATGTTTGACATACAATACCGATCAGCTTCAAACTCACCACTGTCGCGCTACTATTTGTGAGCGTTGATATTACAACTAGCCGTTCCATAGAAAGTTATGGAATAAAAGTATATTGAATGAATAATGAATACATATTCTGCTTCACACCATGCATCGCTCAGAAATTCGGTGATTCCTTTTTTAGTTGAGGAGAAATGTTTGTTTTACATTCTTTATTTTCTTATTGCTTTTGTCGATATACCAAAACCAAAGCCAAAGAACCATATATTGTTTTTACATAGTTGTTGTTCGTGCTCCCGACTTTCTTCGACAATGCAGAAGAATTTCAGGAGTCAGGCACTCATCAGCAACTACTAGCAAACGAAGGTCTTTACGCAGAACTAGTCAGCAAACAGGATCTCAGATAATTTTATCAACAGTAAAATACCATTAGTTATGTCTGTACTGTTGTTTCAAGCAAATATGTATGGACTATGTAAAAGCAATACGCTCAAATGAATCTTCGTTCTATTCTACTCTACTCTCTACAGAAGGTGATCATGGAACCGAATACCGTACTTGCATTGTTTGCACCTAGCTACTTTGCAGTGTGCACAGAATATAAGTACGAGAACGTCATTTTCGAACAGTTCCAAAGAAAAGAGTTTTCTTTGTCAGAATGAAGATGAACTCAACTGTTTTTTGGATACCTTCTGATGATCTGAAATACTATAAGAGAATCAAATATAAGAGAGAAAATAATAATTATATTACGGGTACAGATCAGTTTTGAGGGTTTTTTTTTTGTAATTTTGAAGACTTAATCAGAGAAATTGGTATTATACTAATTACTATAAATATTGCATTATTAGTAATGTATTTTACTCAAAGTATTGTCCATCGTTAGCTACAACTTTTTTCCATCTCTCAGGCAGCATACGGATTCTGCGTTTGAGAAAATTTCTTGTTCTTTGAGGGGATCCAAAGATCGACCCAATTTCTGGCTTCTTCGTAACAAGAGAGGTGCCACGTGCCCAGTTCATGAGTCATCCGGAAGAAATGGTGGTCCGAAAGAGCAATGCCTGGCGGGTGGGGTAGGACATCCCATCGAAGCACCTGTAACGTTTCCTTGACGAATTTTGTAACATGTGGCGCGTCCTCGTGCTGAAAGATCACTTTGTCATGTCTTTCGGCACATTGGAGACGTTTGTGCTTTAGTGCTAGGCTCATTTGCATCAATTATTGTGTAAAGTTCTCCCGAGAAGGTTACGTTAGGCTGTATTAACCCAACATAGTTCATTGCGAGCTGGTCCCACCAAATGCGCACTCTTTCTTTCTCGCTGGTGTCAAAATCGCCACTTTTAAAACGTCGAAACCAGCACTTACATGTTTTTGTTGATGGAGCATGTGTCCATATATCTTGCACAGCAATCGATACCCATGAGCTAAACATTTCCTCAAATTAAAACAAAAAAGGAGCGCTTTCCGCGAATTGTGTTTTGTTGGTGCAAAGGTTCACATGCTTAGAGCACAAAGAAATTATGATTTTTGCATTTCAATGAAATGACATATGCTGATTTCTTGAGGAAAAAGGTGACGGAAAAAGGTGTTCAACATGATTACAGTTACAAGATGGTACGATGCTAGTTACGCCACTTTTGTGAATCCCTCAGAACTCGTTTTATACCCGCAATAATAAGTGAAAGTTTGAAGTACTCCAATCACCCACTGACCTAGCAATGGCAAGCACAGCTGCTTCAATTTCTGCCTAATTAAAGCTCAAATTAGACATGAATCACTAGTACCTGTACTTCACTCGGGACTTTTTTGATTCTGGACCAAGGCGACAGGTGCACTACTCGCCATGAAGACTCTCTGAGTTTGTTCTTCTATATGAAATGACCATTCTTCGCCTCCGCCCTCTGCAGCAAAAATCCGTAAGCACCGTCCACTGCTACTGATGGAGAAGTTTTGCCACGGAAGAGGAATATAGGATCGGAAATTTTGGATTAGGGAACCGGGATGAAAAAGGCGATCATGTCTGGGCTGTTGTCCGCCGCTCGTCCCTTTTATGGGAATTCTCCTTTCATGAAGAAAAATCATCGTCGGTGAATATGAGAATTGCCCAACGGCACCTCTCGTGCTGAGATCGACCACTTGCCAACGGAAAGTGGTGTCTACTTGACGTCTCGGTGGTACCATCCCTTTATAGCGTTTCTGTTCACGTCTCATTTGAAGCGAAAATACGAGTCAACCGCAAGATGGAAAACAACATCTGATATCAGCGACGAAGTAGAAAAGAAGTCGTGTACGACCATTACATTCTCGAGAACTACTTGTCCCAAAGCGATTAAGCACCCTCGAGGGAGATCGGCAACGAGATTTGGTGACGCGTTCGCTACACGAATGGACCAGCTGAGAGCTCAGCTGAATACGGCTCAAGGACTTCGTCAACGTCACTCACGAAACTTGAGAACATCTTGGGTGACTATGGCGAGGGAACGATACGAGTGGAAGACATGCTGGGGTCCGCACGTCCAGTGAAGACGGGCCATCTAAGTATCTAAGTATAACGGACACGACTAGGTGGAATTAACCACACACCGACATTATAAGTCTATAACGGGATCGAGTGCGGTACTATCTGTTAGAGCTGAGGTGAGAGTATGAATACCTGTCAGGTGGGACCCACGGAGCTCCGGGCCAACAGGCTATTCTACTCACGTTCCTCGTCTTTCTGGGATGAAATTCAAACTCCATTCGTATGCAATATTTTCTACCTATTGAGACAGATTTGTTTCAATCAACTGTGTTATTCATATTCTTTCTTAAACAAGATTCTACTACGCGACGCTGTTCGCTGGTAGCAACGAGTGACTTCGTCCGCCATTGAATCTACTGTTCTATTTTGACTTCACGCCGAAAGGTGACTGTTAAAATGTTTTAGTGATCTCTTGAGCAGTTCCAAAACTGGGCATTTTGCAACTGCTGAAACTGGAAACCTGTCTTTTTTTTTTCGTGTTAAAAAGGAGCGCCGTCTTGTTCTCCGACGAAGAATTGCGATACCAAATGACATTTCAAATGCTCTCACGATTCGGATCGCAACCTCAACATTTTTCACTTCTTTGCTGTAAAATTGATTGGAACAGTACGAGAAACTGCAATCCACTCGGAGGTACTAGTATTCGAGAACTTCTGATAACGCTTTTGGAGGAAAATGTAGCTGGGCAAGGGAGAGGGCACTCAACCCGCTCTTATTTCTTTAGGCTCTATCTTCTTTTCCTCTCTTAGTAGCTTTAGCCTACATGTCATAGATTCTCTAAGAATAATGCTTAGGTTTTATGGCTCCGATCTACTTAGCTATTTACTCTTGCATATAAGCGCGCGGTAATGGCCCCGCCCAACCCTTCCTCCAACTACACTTTACCCTGTTTTGTAAGATAACGAAAGTAGTAGTAGCAGAGTTCTGGAAGGAAAGGAGGATTTCTGAGTGTCTCTTGGGTCATGTGTAGTCAGATGCGGAAGTTTCGGTAAAAGTCGGGAGCACTCAGTGGTGTTCTTATTTCTCGAACTAAATAATTTAATCACTCGTAGCCCCAAGACCTAAACATTAGTTTTAGAGGATCTGTGACATGTAAGCTAAGGTGAGCTAAGAGCGCTACTGAGCTCCCACCCTTCCTCAACCTCATTTTCCCCCCATATTCATTTAGGGGTAGTTGATGTAGAAATTGGGCAGGGGAAAAGTCGAGAATGGTGGATTTTCTTAGTATAGCGGTTTTGATGATGATTGGCCTGTAGTGAAATGAGGTAACGTCGCAGTTGCTGACGGTGTTGGGTGATTTCGGAAACAAAGAATTCTGTGCCAGAAAATGTAAGGTGAGCACTCCAAATCTTGGTGTCGTTAAGCGTTAAAGTCGAGTGATGTACATCGACTAGCAATGTGGTAACTTCTTTTGTCTGGGCATTTGGTGAATCATGAGGGCTTTACGACTAGTAATGTAAAAGTCATAGCTGGTCACACAAGCCACTTTCCTTTTCTTTCTTCCTCTTCTAATTTTTCACTTGTGCAAAGAGGTGTGCGCGGAGTGTAAACGCACACGTAACATTAGGTTTCTAACGCGTGACGGTGTGGCCGTAGCAGAACTTGGCGCATTGCCAGCTTAAGTTCCTTCGAACCATCCTATGTCTTTGTTTGTTTCCTATGTTTCGATTTTGGTGTTTATTCGTGCTTTGGAAGTGCTTGGTCTTTTGCTTGGTATTGCTACCAGCAGATACTTCAGATAAATGTCGTGTACGTGGTCCTCCTCGGGAATTGAGAAGTCCGAGAAATGGACAGGGTTTGGAAGTGGTGACCCTTGCATTCTCGGAATTGACGAGGCAGGTCGAGGTTCGTGTTGCATTTCGATATACTTTTCATGATAAGAGTTTTTACTCCTTTGATAACCATTGTAATTTTTTATGGTACCACACTTTGTGTGCGTGCGTGACGAAACTAACCATCTTATCCGCGATTGCAATCATACGGCAGTTAAATGGTTATCAGCACTTTTTTTTCGTATTCAGTAATTCTGAAAAGTATCTGGGATGTGCCAGCACTTATCACATGTTTTTTTTTTCTTTTTCATCGAGTCAGGACTCAGTTATGGTTGCCAATGATTACTAAAGATTCCATTTTCCCTATAGGCATTTGGCACATTCGGGTGAGACGCTAGCAGTGTGCTGGGCGACGGTACCTTTTTGCAATATATGGGTAACTTCTGCCATATAATTATGCAAGTTATATGGCTCGTACATACCCAGAGCATATACTCAAACGTCTCAAACGAGTTTGGTATAAGCAGGGCTACCACAAGCAGGAGGCAATCATGCTCGTGTTCGTGGCCCCACTAAGGCTATACCATTGGGTTACCTGTGAAAACTGTCTATCGCACTTCTTTTCTACGAAATCAATCCTTCTGTTCTTTTGTATTAAACTGAAGGTTCTAATAACTGTAGTTAAGGGCCCGTCCTCGGACCAATGGTGTATGGTTGTGCCATTTCTCCAGTCACTAAAGAAGCTGAACTGAGAGAGTTAGGAGTCGCTGACTCTAAAGCCCTCACTGAGGCAAAACGAGAAGAGATCTTCGATACAATTAATAATGATGAAGCTGCCAAACAGGTCAGTTTCAGTGACAACACCCTCACCGGGGATTTTTCTCTGCTACTACATTATTATTTGTCATAATTTTGACTTACAGGCATCATCCCACGAATCTGAGGTGGTGCAGATTTCAGGTGGAGTATTCGTATATGGGATGGGAGACTACGGAGAGGGGGGTGATTCCGTCCATTTCTTCCTAATTGCCGTGAACAACGGCCCGGAAGATACGGCCTCATTCGTTTTGGCGCACCATTTTGTAGAAGAGGTTCGATTGGAGCGCGCCAGTCTTGTGCGGCGCCGCATCTTCTGGGCCGTTTTTTACTGCAATTAACAAGAAATGGACGGAATTACCTCCCTCTCCGTAGTCTCCCATCCCATGTACGAATACTCTACCTGAAATCTGCACCACCTCAGATTCGTGCGGTGATGCCTTTACTTATATTAATCAACATTTTCGTCTGATGCGTCTCCGTGTGTCGTCCTTGACAATGGCTCTGCACAACCTCGATCTTCAACACGAGCTCGCACAGAACCAATCTATTTGACGCTAGTCGTCTTTTCTGCGAAACCTGACATCTCGTTTAAACTGTCTATCCACGCCGAGTTAGCTCAGATCCTCCTTTCACCACAGTTCAGAGCGTCCGTTTTTGGGCAGGTGGATTCTTTCAACTGGGACCCGAGAAATTCCTCGGAACACGTTAAACAAGGCAGTCTCTGTTGTGGCAAAATTTGAGTGAAGAAGCGAAGACGATTTTTTGTGGCTATTCTCGATGGCGGTGCCAGATTTTCATGACCTTTACGTGTCACCTGCCGGTACACTATGTCGATTTTCGCATGAAAATCATTATTTTGGCATACACTAGGTCAAAACTTGCTAAACAGTATGGTCTATGCAGCTTTATTTCTGTGCAGTCTTTTCTCGCCTTCACTGTAGACAGGCCTGCTGAAGTCTCTGATTCGCGCATCACAATAGGACGAATAGAGGATATTTAGACTCGCAGCTTTACTTCATTGGCAATGAAAGTCGACCAAATGCTTGTTGAGGGAGTTGGATGCGAAACAAGCACATTTTTGCTTTATATCACTCTCGTAGTTGCCGTTGTTCTTAAGCATATAACCCAGGTAGCTGAACTAATGTACGAGTTCGATCGGTCCTCCCTTTTTTCTCCGCTAAATGTTTCGAGGGTATTCACATCTCTGTTTACACTTATCAGGACATTTTCTTACCATCTTAGTTCAAGACTATCTTCGTATTGGCGCTGATTTTGGCCATGACCGCTTGGTGGTTCTGTATCTTAGATATCAACACATCGAATTCATCATAGAAGCCGTCTTTGTTATTCTCTTCGTCGGCTTCTTAAGTTACATGGACATTTACGGATTTGACTGGTCCAGAGTTCACACCCTCTGTGACCTCCCAGTCGTACGAAGGTGCACCTTGACGACGTTGGGCCAAATTACTTCACCAGGTTGTTGTAGTCAATCCTCATCTATCGTACCGCCTCCTGCATTGCTCTCATCAGCATCGCAGAAGTATATGTGGAATCTTCCGTCACATACCCTTGCAGGTTATGCAGCCCGTACGCTCTCGAAGCCTGATTGCGTTTAGTACAAGCAGTGCGACCGCGAGCAGATAGCAGTCAGGTTCGTATACGCGGTCTCATTTGCTTGTTGTCATGTTATGTGATAACGGGCTTATTCTGTCACGTGCCACGTTATTCCAGAAGGCACTGAGACGTGACAGAGGCGTCTAATCGGTGAGCTGGCGCTAGAAACCGCCAAAATTGTGGAGACGTGTTCCACAGCGTCAAGTTAGTGCGCCGGTGCCTGAAAGCAGGGGGAAGGGTTCCATAGTATTGGACTGGCGCGACTGCACAAGAATTGGGATCAGAGCAGTTATTAGTGCAGTAATATTGCGCAATAATTCCAGTTGTATTTGTCAAAAAGTAATGCGTTGTGGATCGTTTTGTTCTCCTCCTCTCTTTCTGTTCGACACGAAAATCTCAAGATGTTCAGTTATCAGATCAATTAGATTTTTGGTGATTATGACCATTCCTCCGTCAATTGAGATTTTCGGATAAGTAAAGTATACATACGTTTTGCACGAAATAGCACATAAACGGCCAGTTACACAAATTTAGATGACTAAGCGGAAGAAGTGGGGGAGGACAACGAACTCCCAACTCGATCACCCCAAAAAGTATATATTGCTACCTATGTGCCCTGAAGTTGCTCCAGAACTCCGAAAAGAAGGGAAGAACGAGGAGCAAAATAGAGGTCAAGAGTCAGGGCTACTATCTAAGTCCTCATTCCCATGGGTTCCATTTTTGTCGACTTGACACCCTATTTTATTGGTCTAAAAATTAAGTCAGCATAAAACTCCAAGAAAATCCTTTTTATGAGGCGCCTGAGAGGAAAAGTTGACTTTGATTTTCCAGCCTCTAACGAAGACAGTAACACATAACAAATGGTTAGTTGTTAATGATAAAAGATGATCAATACCAGTCCTGGCTGCAGCTCAAACAAGTCAATGAAAAGAGCTTCGTATGGAAACTTTTTCTTTTATTTTGATGTTTGATTTTTAAGGTTGTGGCATATGCAGTGTCGACTTTATCTGCCCAATACATAAGCACTTCGATGTTGAAGCGGTGTAAGAGTTCTCTTAACGAGATATCTCACGAGGCAGCCATCAGTTTGATTCAGGATGCGTTGCACTCAAAAGTCAATGTTGTGGAGGTTGTTATTTTTATGCATGTATAAGAATCTTCACTAAGATAATTTGTCTTTTTGTGACCCAAAAAGTAGGGTCGATAACCCTACTGATGTTGATGATTATTGCGTTATTTTTTATTTTTATTGCTGCTATTCCAAAATGGATCACACAAATACTATTAATATAAGTTGAACTTGTAATTGTCCTCTTATCGATGACGACAGTTCTTGATAAATCCTGTTACACCGACTCGCTTAATTGAGTTCACACTTGATGATTGTTTCATTTTTCAGAGGTTTGAACATATGTAATTCCCAAAAAAAAAAAGATAATCGTAAAAAATAGATAGTACAAATAGATAGTTCAGTGAATAGTAAAAAATGTACCTCTGTTTTTAATTTGATTAATTTGTATTACCTTGCAGTTAGGGAACAGCAAGAGGCAACAACATAAAATATCTTTTACTTCATAAGAATATCTAGTACACTTTGCGTAATGTTTTGCATCATAATTTTTTGATGTACTAGGCTATGAATTGCTGCTTTCCTCTCCAAAATCCTTTGAACAGTTTCTGTGGAAAGCTTACTGACATATTTCTTCTTCATCTCATTGTCCTTAAATATTTTTGGTTTTTCTTCAGATCAAGGTTGATACAGTTGGGCCGAAATCATCCTATCAAGCAAAGCTCGAGAAGCTGTTTCCAGGTATCTCCATTACGGTGAGTTACCACTTTCTACTCTTTTCAATCAGTAAGTTTCACTTGTTGGCTCGTTTTTGGAGTCAAAGATCTCTTTTGTTAATAGGAAAAACAATGACAATAAGTTATGAGTGAATCAAACGGAGTTGATAAGAAGTATGACGGTAATGCTGCTACAGTCGCTTTGTGAACAACAAAGAAGTCTCTTCGCTGATTTCTAACGTAAAATAACACCAAGTACATCCTCGTATAATAAGCGAAGGGAGTGCTAATAGAGAGGACTTTCATCACTGTTGATCAGCCAGTGAAAAATGGTGTCGTAGTCGAACTGTTACCGGGTGCCCACGATGCGTCCTCGATTGGAGGTTAGGAAAGTAAATGTTTTTCAAGCAAATAACCTTCTTCTTCTCCACCTGGCATCTTGTATAGTAAGGTCAAAACGATTGTCCCGCTTTCTCCACCGAGCTCGTTAGAGCTCGGTCGCTCACGCAAATTCATCGTGTTTCATGTCGTTTTGACCTTACTTTACTGTATTTTCGAGGAAAATGTCATGGAACGTGAACTGTGCCACAGGTGTATAGAATTCGAGCCAGCGCGAAAGTCAGACAGCAATTCACGTAATCCTGTACCACTGTTTTATCTCCATGTATATGCAAGCGCAACAAGAACCTAAATGCAACCCTCAAAATTGTTCAGATCAACTGAAAGGGAATGAAAGAGCAAATGTAAACGCAGCAAATGCAAGTTTATCGTTATAACTGAAAAGAATTAGCAAATCCACATAAAGCCCGCCAAATGAAATATGTTTCAAAATATAGAACACTATATTGTCTGGAAGCCCACAACAACATATGTGATGCCAAAAATCTTCGTAAGTTACATTTCAACTTCCGCGCAGGTGCGAATTCTGTAGTTCTCCAGCTGTACCAAGTGTGGAACGTGTGCGGCACAATCAGTAAGTTTTGCCGCGTATTATTCCGCTGATTGCCGCTCTAACGTAGCCCTTGGGTTTGTGCATCCTTCTGCTTCTGCCTTCATCTTTGGTGTAGCGCTTATCTTAATATGGTCTATATCTTTATGTCATGGTGCAGTGCCCGGTTAAAAAGATTGTTTATAACATAACGTTTCTTCTTGTTCAATTGCTGGTACTATTTTCGTCAGTGAAGTTAAGTTTTCAGGTAACTGAAAAGGCCGATGCTATATTCCCCATAGTCAGCGCAGCCTCCATTGCCGCAAAAGTAACACGTGATCGCCACTTGAAATCGTGGTGTTTCTCAGAAGCGTGCGTTAGAATTCCATCGGATGGTTATGGAAGTGGATATCCTGGAGGTTCGTGCTCTGATCTCTGGTTTGGTTTGGGATTGATTTTGACTCTGCTTGGTCATTATTAATACTTTCGTTCCAGATCCAAACACTAAGAAGTTCCTGGTTGAAAGCGTTGATTCTGTATTCGGCTATTCCTCCTTGGTGAGATTCTCTTGGAAAACTGCGGAAGTACTAGTTGATAAGCATTGCATTAAAGCAGAATGGTGAATTTTGCACATTCAAAGTTGAATTTTCACAAATTCATCAATTCATATATTTCCACTTAGGGATGACCAACATGTTACCGAACCGTCAGTGAAGGGATGGCTCACCACAAAGATTGATTTGCCTAAAAGGCATTCTTACTTCGCTGACAGAACAATACAAAGCGTAGCAGTTCTTTAACACTTCCACCATTATTATATTTTTCCAGGCTCTGAAGAAGGCGACGACGCCGAAACGTTAGCCAGAATAAAGATCAATAACAATCTTGGTTCTGCTTAAGAAATTAGTACACAATCATTATTATATTGTTTTTATAGTCTGATCTCGTTGCTTGTATTTCCTCTTCCTTTCCAAGCGGGTTTCGTATGTTTTGAAACTTTCAAAGTTAAGTGCACGCCGAGGAAATAGTAATTTCAAGTCCTTTCATCTGTTGAATAAATAATCCCCCACTGTTGAACACTTTATGCATGGATTGCATACACCCTTATTAATTCTTTTCTACGTCTTCAGAATGCTTCAAGTATTAGTTCGTTTTGATTTCTTTTTCGTTGACTGCAGATGGGGTTGAGGTCATGGATGAGCCTGTCTGGCGCATTAACTGTTCTCACTGCTTATTATATTGGTCACATGGTGAACACATTCTACAAAATATACTCTGTTCCTGCCTGCGGGGGAAGTTATATGTGTCTAAAGGTGATATTTTAAATTGATATTAAGCTTGTGCATCTTCCTTATTAGTAGTATTTGTATCTCTCAGTTGGAGAGGTTTTAGCCTATGATAAGTGGCGAAATAAGTGGAGAGTGGCCACCTGTCCAATTCCGTGCGTATGCATCAGCATTCTCCGAGTCTCTTGGGAAGCCAGTCAAGGTTGTGGATGATTTGCAGTTGACTGAGCCTCGAGAAATTGAGGTGCGAAGTCTTACTTTTAAGGCTTGATTGTCGCCTATCCTGTTATTCTGTGGCTAGATTTGACTAGATTTCTACTGCTTCCTCTGTTATATGCAGTGCATAGAACGAGTTTGTTTCTACAGTCGGGTCCATAAGTTCTACGTAGTTGCTACGCTCGAAATGGTGGGGTGGAGCGCAGTGGTTGGGATCGGTGGGAGCACCCTTCCATAGCTGCACTCCTTGCAGCAGTTCGCATTGCTCCCATCCCTGGATTTCACCCGCTAACTCCACCGTGCCTCTTCTAGAGCATGCGCTCACTCAACTAGACCGGGATTCATGTTGTTTTGACTCGAATATAAATTGTTTGGATAGGACATTTGGATATGTGTCTGAATTGTGGGGATAGTAGGCAGGTCTTAATATGAAGATAAGGATCTGTTCGTGCCTTAAGTGTTCGTTGTTTATACTTTTTTTTTTTTTTTTGCTACAGTTAGTTGCAGCATCTAAGACTGCTTTTCGCAGCTTCTCTGTTTTGTTTACGGTATATATAAAGATATATAAAAGCGATAATAGCAAAAAAAAAAGGGAACTCGGGAATAACACTACAGTTCATATATTTTCACATAACTTCCGGAAACCTAATTTCTTGCTTCATATTTGCGTTTCAGTTGAACTTCAAACTTCCGATGGCCACTCAACGCAACGGCAGTCTTTTCATGTCTTTCTTTCTCTTACCAAGTGGTTTCGTCGGCGATGATCCCCATATGGTAATTTCTCTTTCTTTCCAATTGTTTTACTTCTTTTGCGAAAAAAATTCTTATGAAAAACTTCCTTTTTCACAAAGGCGAAGTGGAATGTTCATCAAAGGAAGCTTATGTCTGCATATCGAGAGCCAGAGCAAACTTTCAACCTAATGAAAGGGGAAGTTAAAAAGGTAATCTTTGGATAACTGTTTAATTTTTTTTTTACGTTCGCTTTGTGGTTGTTTTGTATGCTGAGAAAATTTTGCTCATACAGTTCGTGCGAAGAAGCCAATAAAGCATCTGCGCAAGTAAATTGCCAAACAAATATTTTTCCCTAGGAAAAAAAGCTTTAAAATCATAGATGCGAGATGCGATAGCCGGAGCCGGTGCTCTGATCCCCTTCACCTTTGAACGGTTGGGGAAGGGACCTCCTTCACTTTTAAACGGTTGGTGAAATTACCCCCTTCACTTTTCAACGGTTAGCGAAAGGACCCCCTTCACTTGAGCTGCATCCCATGGGCTAAACCCCCTTCACCTGAGGAGGGTCTGGCTTCTCTATATCGCACCTATGTTTAAAATAAACAGCATGTAAAGGGTCAAAGCTTAGATTTCATTTGCAAAGACTCCTTATTTTTCGTTGTTGCTTCTTTCTTACTGGAATTTTTAAGAAACTACCACCTGTGACTCATATACAGTCTGAGCTCCATATAATGAGTTTGGAGAATGCTCCGGATCTTTGGATAAAGGAACTTCCGGAACTGATGTGAGTTCTTAAAGTTGTAAACAAAATTTCATGAACAGGTAATGTTGCAGCCAAAACAAGTTGAATTCATAATTAATAGAATAAACCACGACATCTGAAAAGGCTGTTGTAGTATCGCAATCTTCTAAAATCTTTTGGAATTTTCTATAACTATGCTAATCTAGTTTTTTTTCAACTTCTCCCTCTTTCGTAGATCTCTGTTGCGTTGGGAAAACGGAGTATACTATCCGATACTATACGTAGCGGAACTTCTAAATCGTGAGAAAAATCTTGTCGAGGTCAGTTCAGATCGTAGGCTTCATGCTCTTTTATAATTGCTAGTTTGCTTACTTATAAAATCATAAGCATTTTTGTTAAAGCCGTAATATCTTCACATCTAGCCGATGCATTTCCAGCTCAAGCCAGAAAATAAAACCGTTAACATCACTGTCGTATATCAACCCGCACCTCTGGGTAAAATTCGATTTCATCGTATGATTTCTTCATCTTTGGAGCAACTGATTGAATTAGGTTTCACCCGCAAGGATTTGGAAGACGTTAGTGTACGCATCCTTCTCCATATTTCAGAATTGAATAAATGTTCTTCGTTTAGGTAAAAGGCATATTCGCAGATACCAATCTCTATCTCCTAGGCATCACTGTTTTCGTTTCATCTATTCATCTTCTTTTCGACGTTCTCTCTTTTAAAAATGACATAGCATTCTGGCGTGGTCGGAAATCCATGGTAGGACTCTCTACCAAGTGAGAAATTCTCCTCTTTTTTCTAATACATGAATATGTGTGAAGTTTCGGTCAAATGGCTGTTTACTATTTCAACAGTTTAGGGCTCTACTTTGGAGATGTTTTTCATATACAGTGATTTTTTTCTACTTAAAAGATCAGGAAACAAGTCTTCTTGTAATTGTTCCAGCTGGAATCTCAGTTTTGATAGAATTCTGGAAATTGAAGAAAGCTCTAAAGGTGCAGTTTTTGATCTCATGAAAACCTTCGTTAACCATGTTTGTTCTACATTTATAAGTTGCTATGACAGGCTGCATTGCAGGTTTCTTTTTCATGGCGAGGACTAGAGTTTGGAGCCCATTCGGCAGAGGAAGCTGAGACAGATGCTTTTGACAATGAAGCAATGAAATATTTAGCATGGCTCATGACTCCACTGTGCTTTGGAGGAGCAGTGTATAGGTAATTTTGAGAAGTTTGGTAGTGGTGTCACTTTGATAAGGATTGTAGTTGATTATGGAGAGAAACAGTGGTGTTTACTACAGAACATCGCTTATTTTGATAAAATTTCTTCTGTTTAAAGAGAATTTATTGAGAGGAAAGCTCATGAATTGTACCTAAACTCCTTTAAAAATTTCAGAAGTTGTACAAGCGAAGCCACATGCGTTTTTTTTTTTTGACTGATTTCGAAAAAAGGACACTAATGTTGTAGTAGTTTCATTCCGGAAAGTTTGATTTACGCGCACAATGACGGAGCTGACAGAATACAAGTTTAGCGCCAACGCAAAAAGTAAAATGAAAGTGCAAAACTCAGAATGCTCCGTTTTCTACTCTCAACATTCCACTTGAATTTAAAAAATAAACCAGAAAAAAGTCATCGAAATTAAAACAAACACTATCGTACTGAAAAAAGTAAAGTAGAGAAATTCCTTTTCAATTAACATAAACGTTTTGGTAATTTCTTTAACTTCAGTGCGCGAATCTAAAAATTTAAATTCGATAAAAAGCTCGTGAGTTATCTTGCCTCAGCGCAATAGTTAGAAAGTAAAATTTGAAAACTTCGGATCAATTCTTAAATTATAGTATGTTACTGCTGCCAGGGTTAAAGGTATCATCCCACGAATCTGAGGTGGTGCAAATTTCAGGTGGAGTATTCGTATACGGAATGGGAGACTATGGAGAGGGGGGTGATTTCGTCCATTTCTTCCTAATTGCCGTAAAAAACTGCCCGGAAGATACGGCGCCGCACAAGGCTGGCTCGCTCCAGTCGAACTCCCTGTAGAAAATAGTGCGCCAAAACACCTGAAGCCGTATCTTCCGGGCCGTTTTTTACGGCAATTAGGAAGAAATGGACGGAATCACCTCCCTCTCCGTAGTCTCCCATCCCATATACGAATACTCCACCTGAAATCTGCACCACCTCAGATTCTTGGGGCGATGCCTTTAAGCGTGGTGGTGGGACACGGCCCTCTCTAATAATACCCCCTCTCTTCAGCGTTACTGCGAGAGTTCTCGGTGGTTACCAATTCTAATATGTTGTTGGAAATTTAATGTCTTTCGAAAAAAAAAAATCAAAAATTAGTCGAGGAACAAATCGCTAAATGAGCAAATCGGTAGCTGACTGAAGCGAGGAAACACCAAGTAGCAGAAGAAGCAAATTTGCTGAAATGTTTTTGAAATAATGCTAAGGGAATATTTAATTTTTATTGCACTTCTTATTATTCTAAAATCTAATAAATATCTTTAAATACTAATTAGAGCACATAATACGACGAAAAAAAAAGAATTACAGAAGAATACGAGAAAAAAGACCGAAAAAACCAGCTTTTGTACCTACAATTTGAAAATGGGACCTCGCAGGTTCGACACTCTACTGAGGCAAATTTTTTTCAAAAGAAATACAAACTTGAAATTTCTTTTAAAAGGTGAAGAATTCCATTATAAGTAGTTTTCACCAGTTCAAAAGTGAATTTAATGGACTTTAATGACGAAAAAAGCTCAAATTCTGCGCACATCGTTAGGTTTGGAAGATCGCGAATAACCCTGTCTTAAGAGGAAAGAAGTATTTTAGGTAGTTTTTCAAAGAAGAAGGCTTGTCTCGCAAAACAGTCATATCGCTGTTTCGTTCCACCTCCTAGTCTTTGCTGAATTCAGATGGGACAAAAGTTAAAGGTTTTTGACATTTTCTGGATTTTTCCCATCTAAATTTTAAGGGATCCTATATGGTCCGGAAAAGAGTAATTTGCACTCAGGGGTTTTCTTAGTCCCTCTATCCGAATGAATGTGATTTTACAAAACGCTTCTTCGCTTTTCTGCAATGGGAAAACTTGCTAAAATTCCGACTTTTGCTCGCGCGCCCAAAAATGTGTGATCTTGTACAAACTCTAATAATTGGCGAAACTTAGTGCGAAGCATATTATCTTCCAGTATGTTGTACTCTTTGCGGGAGTAGCGCGGGCAGTAAGAAACGATCGATGTCTGCACGATCGATTGGAGGTTTGAATCCGCCCTGGTGCACACCAAATTTTCCATCCCTCCAGGGTCGATCACTTTGTACCAGAATTGTCTGGGAGGATAAAAACACTGACTTGACACATCGGCTAGCCCCCGCAAGCCATTGCATAGGCCAGTTACACGTTCGTGAACATCAAACGATTCTGAATTGAAGTGAACGTGGTGACGCATCCCAAGCGGATTGATTAACGCCAGATACTTTACACACTTTATGTTGAATCCGAGAATTTCCTCTATCAGACGCTATATTAAACGACTTCCAAGGCTTTGCCGTTTTTCCGACAAAGATGTGAAAATGTCGTTTTCCCCATCTTTGTCCCATCTAAATTCAAAAAAAAAAAGAAAAAAACTAAGAAGGTGAGATGAAACAGCGATATGACTGTTTTGTATCAGGGTGTTCGGAAAGTATCTGCCGAAATACGGCAAAATCTCAAAACAACACAACTTTTTAACAACATTTTATTATTCGACGAAATAATCTCCGTCAACATCGGCAACCTTCTGCCAACGTCTCACAAGATTATTCACAAGATCACTCACAAGATCGCAAGATTCCTTTGGCGTAGAACTCCGGCGACTTTGAGACGAAGAAAGCCAGGAGGCCATTTTCGAGCTGGTCACGATAATCGTAGCGCTTCTCTTCCAGGTGATGCTGAAGCGATCGGAAGAGGTGGTAGTCGCTCAGGGCCAGGTCCGAGCTGTACGGCGGGTGCGGTAGACCTTACCATCCGAGCTCCTGAATTTTCTGGGAAGTCTTCTTCGCGATGTGAGGGCGCGCGTTATCGTGCAGCAGGCGAACGTTGTCGAGCTTCGTGTGCTCTTTGCGGATCTTGTCGGCCAGTCTTTGCAGTTGAGCGCAGTAGACCTTCGCAGTAACTGTCGTGTTGTCTGGCAGCAGTTCGAAACGGTAGATTCCATGAACTCCCCACCAGACGCTCAGCATGACCTTCTTCTCATGGATTTCACGAAAGGATCCGGAATTTCATCGCCAGCGCACCACGCACGTTTGTGGGTGTGGTTGACGTAGATGAACCATTTTTCATATCCAGTAACAATGGTGTCCAGCCACTCGAATCCGCGGCTTCTGGAGAGCAGCTGAGTGCAGATGTCCTGGCGTCCTTGGCGGTTGCCATCGCTCAATGCATGCGGGAGCCACTGACCGAGCTTTTCACCATTCCAAGAGATCGCAGTCCATTGCCCACGGTGGACAGCCAACAGCCAAGACTGGCAGCAAAATACCGCACACCTTCATATGGATGCTGCTCTCCCAGATTCTTCAGTTCGTCGAACGATATTGCAGTCGGTCGACCATAGCGAGGCTCATCTTCGAGTTTCTTGTTTCCAGCTTCAAAGTGCTGGAAACAGGCGCACAGGGACCGCTCAGAGGGGGCTTCAGTGCCGAATACTTGACTTAAGTACCGATGGGCTTCAGCAACGGGGTGGCCAGATTCGAACTCGTAACGGAGTACGTGTCGAATATGGGTGGAATATTCGGTCATTATAGAATGAAATAGGCAAGGAAGAGGGAGCCAGATATGTTATGTGTGTACAAGCGGTAGTGTCCTTATATAATATATCTAAAACAGGAGCTTCCAGAACATCTCAAAAAATCTGCGCCACTGCGAAATTTTCGGCAGATACTTTTCGAACACCCTAATAGAAGGAACCATCTTCAGAAAAAAAAACTACCTAGAGTATTTTTCTTAGTCTTCTTACCAGGAAGTTATTCGCGATCTCCCAGAGGTAACGGTAACAAGGTGCCCAAAATCTGAGCTTTTTTAGTCATTAAATTCCATTAACTCCACTTTTTAACTGGAAGCTGTTTAAAATTGAATTCTGCATTTTTTAGGAGATGTTTCAAACTTTTGTCTTTTTTTGTAGAAATGTACTTCAGTGGGCTGTCGAACCTGCATGGTCCCACTGTTACATTGTATATTTTCAAAACGCAATGTTGGGGCTTCCATATTGTCTTTTGCCTTAAAATAAACATAATATTTTATAATTTATCTGATCATCTTATTATTTGTTGTAATATCTTATAACGTATGTAATTCTGATATCTAATACTAATATCTACAATATATATATGTAATCTAATATCTAATACTGTAATATAATACTACGTAATGTTTTGTCCTGGTTATCATGTTATCCTTCATCCGTTACTGCCCACTCCTTTAGGAGCCCCTTCCCTTGTGACCTCCCTTTACAACCCCACGATTGGAGAATCTATCAAACGCTTGGCCCTGACTGTTGCAATATCACTTGATGATGTTATTGTTTACTATATACTTCTGTAGCATTTAAACATTTTTGAGAAAATTTTCCTAGTTTGGAAACTTTCTTTTCGTACTCGAAACGAATTTCATTGTTTTCACCTCAGAGAACAGCTATTTCTTTTGCAGCTTGATGTACGTACCACATAAATCTTGGTACAGCTGGGTAGTTGAATCTCTTGCTAATGGTGTCTACGCATTCGGATTTCTTTTCATGCTTCCGCAGCTGTTTGTGAATTACAAGCTGAAAAGCGTTGCCCATCTCCCTTGGAAGGCCTTCATGTACAAGGTGAAAGATAATTTTAGACGAGACTAGTAGCGAAGAAAGGAGTTCCATTTTCAACTTAGGCGTTCAATACGTTTATCGACGATTTATTTGCTTTCATCATCGTGATGCCTACAGCTCATCGTGTCGCCTGTTTTCGGTACGTTCCGCTTGTGATAGAGTTATTGAGCGGTTAGATATGCAGTAGTTTTGGCTTCTGCTTCCTTCACATCTGGTTGCATGTCGTATTAGTTACTGCATTATCTATGATTAGCTAGAGGGGTCCGAATCTCAGTGCCAGTTAGAAATTTGAATTGTAGTCTGTTCATGAAATCAGGTGTTTCAGTGACGACATTGTGTTTCTGATCTACCTCTATCAACGTTATCTTTATCCTGTTGACTATTCGCGAATCAACGAGTTTGGAGAGGCTGGTGAAAAGCAGTCATCTTCCACTGAAAAACCGAAGGAAGAATATGTAGCTGACAAACTCGCCACTGGCAAGAACAAGAAGAAATTTTCGGAGAAACTTGATTGAGTCGAATAATTTTTAAAACAGCTTTTTTCTTTTTGAAAGTATGGCAAAAACAAGGTGTATGAGAGCCTCAAGCGTCAAATCCGCGGCTATTTCATTTTAAACCATGTATATCGGTTCAAGTGTGTTAATTGTAAGATGTAAATTTCAAGGAAGGATTTTGCCTTACACTATTTCTTTGAATATTGCTTTTCTTTCAGTATTGATTGCTGTGGTTATGGCTAAGTTTTCTTCCGTTAAGCTTTTTTTTTTTCGTTGTCATTCATGATTTCTTGTGCATTTACTTGGAGCAAGTGGTTGTTGTGGTTCTGTTTCATTGTGATCATTTTGTTTTGCTGAAACTCAGTCTCAATTGGGATCAAGAGCCTAATAAAAAACGTAAAAAAAAATAGTAAAAAAAAATAAAAATAAGTAATAAACGACTTTTTTGTGGATTTTTGATGAAGTTGTAACATTCATGATGATAAAATATGGTACAATAGGCCACCCCTGAGTGAAGTGCGAAAATAGCCGGGCCGCGTAGTCTGATAGAAAAAAGTAATCTCGAATAGCTTTGGAAACGATATCATTCAACTCGAAATGTTGTGGCGAACTCAATTTTTTGTGAACTAAGGAGCATAGTTTTTAATTGATTTCGTTGAGCTGTGAACTAAGGAGCATAGTATTGAAATAGTTGCATAAAATCTACGCGAAAGTTTCATATTCTTCCTTACTATGGAAAGGTATGAAAAGACAGTGCTATAGGAAAGCGAGAAAATCTGTTCAGAGAAAAACTAGTTTTATAAACTAAAGTGCATTATGTGTTTAAAGAGTTCTGCTTAGGTTATTCCAATTTGAACTCTGCCCTGGAGATTAACGGAGATACAAAGTAGAGATGAAGTGAACGGAAAAAGGCGAGAAGTGGGATTTCCAAACTTTGCGCTGTTCTTGTGTACAAACGAAGTTCGTTTGTATACATGCAATGAAAATCTCACAAAATTCAGAAATACTTGTGCTCCTAATAGCAAGTTTTTGGCTACCTTGATAATTTCTCTCCTTGCTACGAGGCTTCAAAGTAAGGACGGACAACAAACAAAATCGCATAAATGAGTTTCAAAAATTACAAACCAACAACTTCTTGTGCTTTGCTCTAACAATTTCCTGATGTCCTGACCAAATGTAAAAGTTTGAGTCTCTGAACACTTTTTCAACTATAACCTCAGGCTATGTTAGGTTCCAATTATTGCTTTTTGGCGCATATTCTGTGTCATTTTGTTCCTTTCTGGACTATATGGAAGTTTTGGATAGATCTCAGAGAGAGGAATCTAATGATATATAAAATGTTATTGAATTTCTACTTTATGGCAAGTTACGACCAAGCAATGGTGGCCGACGGTGCCGCACCGTCACTCACCGTCGGTTTTTCAATGTTTATGCATAGTATTGTAATTCTATACATAATTTTTCTCACGCCACACACGCAACATCCTGCACCTTTAAACTCTTTCGCAGTTGAACTTCTTAGAGCAGAAAAGTTCCTTCAAAATAGTCCAGGACCTGGACAGCTGCTCTAAACAGTACCCAGATCTAAATCTTTGGCTAACATTTCGTTTATATGTTTACGCAAACACTGATGCAGTTGGTGAAAGAAGAAAAACAATCGCATTCATCCTTGGGAAGGATCGCACTGAAATCGTCTCTAATTCTTTTTTTTCGAGCCTCCATTTATTTGTTGGGGAGAAATGAAAACTGTGCTGCAACCGCAGTACTGTTCCCTTCAATTATCTTTACATGCTCTATCTGGCTCCTATCTGCAGTCTCGTGCTTTATGAGGTCAGCTAATGCAAATAAAGCACGTGACGACAAAATATAATATGGAAAAAGATGAAGAATAGAGTGTCAATCTGCAACGGGATGCGCCATCGCGCTCGACCTCAATTCGGAATCGTCTGGTTCACGAACGCGTGTTGGCAGATAGCTCGGTTTTTTATCGTCCAGGAATGAGAATGTCCAAGTCTATTAATTGACACCGAAGGACACTGAACTCGCTGTAAAATCTCTTCGAACCTACGCCGCATAATACGATAAAATAAAAGTGGACATGAATTGATGTTAACTGTGCGAACTGAAAGTCTCGCTGTTATCTCACTACTGTCCTTTTCTCCCTATTATTTCTCTGAACGAGCTGCCAGGTTCTCCTTACACTGTGAGCGTGCCAGTAACCATGACTACGACCCATGGCTAACCCATTAGTCGTGCGCCAATCAAGAATTGGTTTTTTTTAGATGGATTCTTGCTGAAAACCAGGAACGGCAGTAGATGGAGAAGATATTCTCATGGTCATCATGTAGTGGCTGGCTCTGTCTCGCTTGTCCGGTCCAAGACGCAGTGCAGATCAACTTCTTTACACATAAGGTGGGCCCGAAAACGTACAAAGTGTTGTTTATAAACGATAAGTAATAATGCAACTCTAAATATTTTAAATTTTAAATTATTTTAAGATATTTTGAATATTTGAATATTTAGATGTGAAATGAATGTTTTAAGATGACAATTATAGAAATAAAAATCGTATAGATAAATATCTTGAATGTAATAAGAGTTCGAATTTGAGCTTCGTTTATGTCTGGGTACCAAGGTTTTATGCTAGAAATTCCGCCACGTTCTTGGCCGAATACCTATTCGGTCATCTCACTGAAATTAATAAAAAGCGAAATTTCTGATAGGAAAACATCTAAATACACAAAGTTCAACAACTTGTGTCAGTCTACCTGTTTGTGTTCACCGATGTCGACATAGGAGAAAGAATCTAGTTCATTTAAGGCGTGCCAGCCTTAGACCGCTGGATTATCCAATGCTTAGACTTTTCCTTTGGATCTTTTCACGTCTGTGATGAACAAAACCAGCATGTGACGATGTCGCCAAAGCTTCGCTCTCTCAACATTAATCATTTCTTCCATCAGCTTATTCTAAATTATTTCATTATTTTAGATTATTTAGAACAAGAATAGGTGTATACGTCATAGTAGACTTTTGTTCGAGGGTTCACGTTCTGAAAATGTGGTGGTGCAGAGGAAAAGTGATGTTTCCACGATTGCCTGGCATCCAACGGAAGTGATTGTCTGCGTCGCTTGGAGTGATGGGTTGCTGAACATTCTTTCACCGGAAAGCAGCGGTAAATATAGTTAATTTTTGCGCGAACCATGACAGAAAATATGTCCTTTGGCCGTTTTTGGAATTGCCTGACACTGGCATACCAACGCAGTTAGTCAAAATTTTCAGAGTATGCAGCAACTGAAAATGTGGGCAGCAAAGTGCTGTTTCTGAGTTGGAGTGCTGATGGAAAGTCTCTGTGTGCTGCAAAAGAGGTACTTCTTTCGCTTCTTCCAGGAATTCGTGCAATTTGAAACTTCCTATTTTGCATCCGCGATGAACTTACTTGGTTGTAAATTCCAAAAAGGAAAATATCGAGAAAGTGAAATCAGCTATTTCTAGGATGGAAAGTGTTATTTATACGCTTCCAATGGTAAAAATTCACTGATAAAGAGCGCTGAATGCCAGATTAATGACAGGCCCACGGCGATGTGCGACCGCGTCAGTGTGTGAGTGAAATTCAGGACTCTTTTTTAGTTTCATCTTTCATTTTTTACGTTTTTTTTTGTTTTTTTAAAATAATGTTCACGTCTACACAACAATTGACCACAGATTGAGAGAAAGAAAGAAAAAGAAAGCGAGTATATCAACCATAGCAGCTTGTAAAAATACTTTAGGAATGTATAAATTGGTATGGCAAAATTGTGAATTGCCTTTTGATAGATAAGTGCAGTGGATCGCTCTCCAAGAGGAAAACAGTGTAATATTTCTGAAGAGCGCAGAACACAGCATCAGTGACAAGTTTGCGATACAAACCACCTGTGATTTTCATTGTAACCTAAATTTTCATTTTTTGCAAATCCTTTCAGTGAAATTTGCGCTAATGTCACTGAATGTAAAATTTGTGCGGCCTGTCCAGACTTGTTTTTTTTATTGCAAAAGCATCATTTATTAGCTATAGGTTATTGAATCGTGGTAACCCGAGAGGACCGCTTCGGGTTCGTCAGAGCAGAAACAAGTACCGGCAGGATTCTTGATATCATAGTTTCATCGTCAATGAGAAAGCGTTTTGATCAACAACAGTTATCGACACACCTTAGGATTTAATTGTTGATTTCTCCTCAAACAAGTCTTCGCAGATATTTCTTACAACATTTCGCTTTTATAAGATTTTCTGAGTGATCATATTGTCTACTTTATGAAAATTAGGTATCTTCATTTTATCAGACTCGACTTTTGGGGTTTAGTTCGCCTCAAATAAATGTGTGTGCTAGGGATGGCATCAGTGTTAGTAGATATATTTTAAAATGGCATTATACACGACTGTGTAGCTACATCCACAGCAGAGGTACTAACTGAAATTTACTGGAACATTCAGCGTAACCTCCCAATATAAATCAAATGTCTTTCAAACTTCACGTTTTTTTTCTCAAAAATCCCATCATTGTATTATTTATGTGTTATCGTAATATCATTTATGAGCCAGTGTAGCGCATTCGGTAAGAGGTTTGGCCATTACTGCACTATCGATGGATCGAAACCACCCAGTGCCAACAAAGCCGTTCATCCTTTCGGGTCGATGAATCGGTAGCAGATTTGTTTGGCAGAATAAAAACACCGACCTGACACTTCGACTTGCCTTCTGAACCGAGTCTGAAATTTGGAGAAAATTAACATATTCAAAAAAAGAGGGGCAGAGACTTGTAGAAGAGAGTTAGCGTACGAGATTAGAACTTACGAGGAACATTCCGCACACTCGTGCATACATATTATTTTATTAAGAATGTCTCGTCGGGGTTTTTTTGGAAAGTCCAGAACTTTCGATACTTGATCGATACCCTTATGTTCCAAGTGGTAGTTGTAGAACATTCTCCTCTCTGCAAAAAGGTATGTATGGTTGAGTGCCGTTTTTTATAAACTTGAGGACGACGTCAATACTACAAGACCAGCTTCAAACCATCATCTTTTATCTGTCCTTTACAGCTCTATGGGTCGCGGCAGTGGAGCAACAACAGTAATGCGAAAAAAAGACGTGGCGTTAGAGAAGGGCACTACTACCGCCAGGGCTTTCCACCGCAGGTTCGCTCAGTTCGTAAGAGGAGACACAATAATCGAAAACATGCCCCGGTCTTGACGCTCATACACTGTGAAAGACTCGGCCATTCTCGACGATGTCAAAGCAGATCCAGAACTTAGAACCTGCAGTCTTGTCATGAGACGCGGGTGTAGTCCCAACCAACAGTCCTCAACCGAATCCATGTCCTCAACAACAGAAAAGTGCTGACTTGATAATCACTCATGCCTTGACAGTTGGAGCGTATCTAACTGTCAGTCTGTGTTTCTCCGCCCGCACGAAAAGGAGTTTGCGGAAGATCTGGTTACTGGAGATGAGAGTTGGATATTCTACAATCCAAATTCACATCGTGTCGTGTAGCTCTCTCGACGAGAAAACTAGTCGAACCAAGCCAAATCGGTCATGCACCTCAAGAAGTCCCTTCTCCGCTGCTGCTGGGATTCAAGGGGAGTGCTGTGTTATGCGTTGCTCCCGCAAGGACGAACGGTCATCGCTGCCAATCACCACCGCCACAAAGGTCCAGCAGTTCACGAAAGTTTCTCGAGGAAAAAGGCCAAGATTAGCTTCGGTGGATCTCCTTCATGATAACGCGAGACTCCATATAGGTGGAAAAACCCATCAAAAAATTGAAGAGCTAGGCTTGGAAGAGGCGCAGTAACTCACCTCTTTCTTGACTAATAAAAGTCTCACCAAGTTCAATGACATTAGTCACTGGGTCGCCGACATCGGCACCCAGCCTCCTCAGTTCTGTGAAATGTGAGTGGCTGAACTGCCTATTAGGTATGATGACGAACAATACCGATTATATTGTTGATTGATCTCCGCTGCATGCTGAATCAAAAAAAATAAAGAAAAATAACAAATCTTACAACAATTTCTTATCAATCTAATACTTGGAATATATTTCATAGCAGAAGAGCATAGGGAAACGTTATGCTAAACAACTTTACTTCAAGAAATAAGTCAAAAGAAAGAAGAGTGCGCAAGGAACTGATAAAAAACAGTGTCGAACTGTAGTCTCTTTTCAAAGCAACAACAACAACACTTATGCGTTCATGTTTTGCACTGTGTGCAACACAGTGCAAAACATGAACGCATAAGTGTCATTAGTTTCTATGTGTTAACTGTTTGTTATCTTAAATGGTGCGCATAACGAAACTTTTCCACCTTTGGAAACACGTGGAAAAGCATATACTCGTTAATCGTTCTGACCCTGCTATAGAGTTCGGTGCTTAGATAGCGAATATGAGGATTTCCCTTAATCGTCTCCAAGAAAACCGGCGTGGGAATTGCTTTAGCTCTTATGAGTTACGTTGACGCGCGCCACTCTTGTACAGGCTGCTGTTCGCTCAGAGGCCTTTGGTTTTGTGTACCTGGATAGGCTGCTGAGCAGACTTAATCGATTCTTGACTGCTCGCTCGTGGATGCTGCGCGTGCGCTCATGCACGCGTTCCACCTTATCTCGTAGAAACGAAGATGGAGTGTTTTTTTTGACGATTAGAGGAAATTGAGAGGGGCTACGCCCACACTTATAATCTAAGCCTCCAACTTCACATTTTCCTGCAGGTTTTCCAACTGCGTCAATTTTGTGCTACCTTCAAATAAAGGTATCAGTGACTGTGTAGTTGGCACAAAACAGCTAGAGCTTCTTCTTTCCTACTCCAAGTTGAACGAGACGAAAAATATGATCAGACACAAGTAATTTTAGTCCTCTCCCTGAGAAGCCTCTTGGGAATGACGATCAATCTCCACTGGCTGCAATGAATAGAACTATAACGATGGAAAAATACAAGGTGGCTGCTCGTGTTGATTTAAAGGCATCACCCCACGAATCTGAGGTGGTACGGAGTTCAGGTGGAGTATACGTATACGGGATCGTAGAATATGGAGGGAAGGGTGACTTCTATCCATATTCTACGATCCGTCCACTTCTTCCTAATTGAATTAATATTTTTTTTAATTAATTGAAAAACGGCCCAGAAGATACGACTCCGGGCGTTCCTGCTATTTTCTACGAGGAGTTCGATTAGACCGCGCCAGCCTTGTGCACGCGCCGCCTCTTCCGGGCCGTTTTTTACGGCAATTAGGAAGAAAAAGACGGAATCACCCCCTCTCCATAATCTACTATAGCGTATACAAATAATCCACCTGAAATCCGCACCACTCCAGATTCGTGGAGTGATGCATTTAAGATGTGATGGGAATGACTATCTCTTTCTGTTTCCGCCCAGGCTGCTGCTCATTCGAAAAATTGGCAGCTTGAAACATCTTCTGCGATTTTTTCCTTCGTTGTTGGCTGTGAAGGAGGCGCTCTCCATCTGATTGAACAAAGTGGATCAGGATTGAAACTGCATCAGGTACTGTTTGTCTACGTTCTCAAGAAACAGATACAAATTTGTCCCTTTCCTACCTTCCATGATAATAAAGACAAACGCAAAGGATTCTCCAAGATGTAGGAAATAGAGAGATCTCGAACATTTCTTTCGAACAAGGAAACATTTCTTTACCTAACGAGCAACTCGCATAAGAGTTACGAAGAGGAACCGCGATGTGAGAGTGTTTCTGCTCAGGACGAAAGTGTTCATGGTGCCTTCTATCCTCTTTTGGGTTGGGTTTGTAGAGGATGTTTTGTGTTTTTACTATCATTTCTGGGAAACCACATCAGAAATCCCATCCTAAAAGGACTCCAACATCGAAAATTTTTTGCAAACGCTGCATTTAAAGGCATCACCCCCGAATCTGAGGTGGTACGGATTTCAGGTGGAGTATTCACATACGGGATCGTAGATTGTGGAGAGAAGGGTGATTCCGTCCATTTCTTCCTAATTGCCGTGAAAAACGGCCCGGAAGATACGGCTTCGGACGTTCCGGGTTTCTACAACGAGTTCGATTAGAGCGCGCCAGCCTTGTGCACACGCCACATCTTTTTTTTACGGCAGTTAGGAAGAAGTGGACGGAATGACCCCCATGTCCATAATCTACTATCCCGTAGACGAATACTCCACCTGAAATCCGTACAACCTCATATTCGTGGGGTGATGCCTTTAATACACTAAGCGTTACCAATAATTAAGTTGATTAGTTAGCATTAATACTTATTAAAAGCTATGCTCGAAATGAAAACGGTCGACTCTCACTCTAATAGTATGTCCGACCAAACAAAAAACATTCAATAAAGTAGAACTTCAAAAGAGAATGAATGGAATTTCACTTCTTCTTGGTGCAGGGTGTGATTCTTTCAGTTGGACTATCGCATCGAATTCGTTGCACATTTCCATCAGAAAGGATTGCTCATCGCACTCGCGAGTGACATGATGCTTTATCATTTTAACATCTCACCCGAGACAACTGCGAACGAGAAACTAAGAGTGAGTACCACCAGCACAGTGCACCAGCACCAGCATATGCTATTTAGTGGATGTTCCACGTTCCCTTCATTTTTAGGTGAAGCTGAATGGGAAGGCAGGTAGCACAGTGGTAGTGCTCAGAGAAAAACTGCTCCTCATTTGTCACCAGGAGAGGGATCTAAGAGTATGGGACCTCGAGTCTGACGAAAATGGTACAATATCACTACAGTCTGCGAAAGGTTTCGATGGAGATGACGTCATCCTCTGTATGGACTACTCAAAGCAGAAAGGTATATTTAAAGGCATCACCCCACGAATCTGAGGTGGTAGGGATTTCAGGTGGAGTATTCGTATACGGGATGGGAGACTACGGAGAGAGGGATGATTCCGTCCATTTCTTCCTAATTGTCGTAAAAAACGGCCCGGAAGATGCGGCGTGTGCACACTACTGGCGCGCTCCAATCGAACTCCTTGTAGAAATTAGCGCGCCGGAACGCTCGAAGCCGTATCTTCCGGGCCGTTTTTTACGGCAATTAGGAAGAAATGGACGCACTCACCTCCTCTCCTTAATCTACGATCCCGTATACGAATACTCCACCTGAAATCTGTGCCACCTCAGATTCGTAGGGTGAATCCCTTTAAAGGTCAAAGAAAATAAAGTTGCAGTGTAATCTACTTAAAGGAGACGAGTGGGGAAGCGAAGTTGGGGAGCTCGTAATATTTCTATTCGAAACATCAAAAACAAGAAAACTTAGAGGGAATGAAAGAATAAGAAAAAAAAAACAAAATGCTCGTCTTACTCCTCCTGTTACTGAGGGGAGTTTGTAAGAAAGCAAAGTTTTTAATATTGATTCGACTTATGATTGTAGTTCCTCTCTCAAAGAAAACGGTTCTGATTAATTTCTGTTCCAGGGATGATATCAGCTGGGACTAGGAAAGGAAAAGTTGCTAATTGGAAATATCGCGCTGGAGAGTCTACGGTAGAGAATTCGTGGCGCCTTCAGAATGGAAATCAAGTTGGAGAAAAAGTGAGCGACGGAGTGGAAGAATTAGGAATCCATGTTGAAGTTACTGGAAATGGAATGCTACAAAAGCAATGCTACCAATACATTTTTGTAGATTACATCAATAGAATGGTGTTCAACCCATTCCGCTTTGGCTGTGAACGCGGGAAATGAGCTCACCATACTGCAGGAAGGAAACAACATAACATGTTTGAGGAATAAGGTGCTTTCTGTGAAGACTAGAAGAAAACTATGCGCACTCACTGTTTTACAGATTGCGGCAATCCAGAGTGGTCCTTCATCCTTCACCTTGATCAACGTTTTTTCTAGTGTGAGTCAAGAACTAAAACTGACCTTCGAAGTAGTGGGAATAAATGTGCAGGAGAAGCAACTCGTCGTCTGGAGTTTGGACACGGTCAGCGCTTTTTTTCTTTGTTTCGTGTTCTGTGTAATTGTTAACGTTTACGCCTTCGCCTACGAAAATTACGCCTTCGCCTACGAAAATCTCGATGTAGTAGATATTTGCTCAGGTAGGTAGGATACGGGACGAAGTTGTCAACAATCATCAACTAAGCATGAAAACAATTCTGCAATTCAAAGAATTAGAGGGTTGAGTTGGTCCGACGCAACTTTTCAGACCCATAGGATCATTGAAGTGAAAGAATAAACAAAATTAATGCTGGAATTGCCCCATAAAGCTGCTCTTCTCCACAGATAGCAGTAACGATATTTTTGGTTTGAGGAGTAATTCATGGCCGATTTTTGCTTATGCACGTAATGTTGTGAGTAAAATGTTATACGTGGTTTAACGATCTTCTTTTTTTTTTTTTGCTCTTCGAGAGAGTCTTATTTTTCTTTTTATTCATTAATTCTTTTCTTCTCTTTTTCCATTACCGTAGAGTTTGAAACGGAGAAAACCGAGCTTTTTTTGGTACAGTGTGATTTTTGCATTAATTCGATGTGATGAAGCCGCTGACACTGCCCATGAGATCAGTTGTGTGTATGGAGAGCATCGAGTGCTGTGCATTGAGCATGAAAAGCTTGGAAACGGACAGAAAAAGTCCTAAAAAAAAGCAAAAAAAAACATGAGGAAGAAGGATATTAAACGTCAGAAACTATTCAATGACGTGTGGAAGGATAGGAAGAACAGCAACGGAGAGCATACTCATATTTACCTGTTTGTGGTAGCACTTTTTTTATAAAGCCGAAGAAAAATGAGTTTTTCCTTAACCCACTCTATATGACCGACTGGTGTATAACTTGACTTCGAAGTCAAAATTTCCATTTCTGAAGCGTGAAGACGGTAATTTCAAGCGCTGTTCCTTCTCCGTGTAAAACGCTCAGCTTCAATGTTTAATGTCTTGATTAAACGCAAAAAAGAAGGGTGTCTGAGATGCTCCTTTTTCCCCATTTCAAGCCCAATTTTAGTTACTAGAAAACAACGACCAAACAATAGAATCAAACAAAAAGACACTACCACTTTTGCAAGGCGAGGTTAAGAAAAAAATTCGCTGTGAAAGCTTTCTTTGGCGGATCGGGGAGGACGTCATTAAGATTTCGGCAGGAGACAAATTATGGCTCACCGTTCTATGAAAAAATAAATTCGAGCAGAAAATCCTTGTTGTCTCTTCCAAGTCCACTGACCCTCCTAATTTTCTTTCAGGTGGCGACGTTTGACGTGCAATCCTCGCTTGCAACTATCCAGTCATCTATTTTTTCCTGTTCTGCGCAGGATATTCTCATCCATCAACACACTCTCTATTGTATCGAACGAGATAAAATAAATGTCAGGACACTACAGGTTGGCAGAAACACTACAGGCTTTGGAGTAATCAATGAATCTCTATGATAACGAACAGAAAGAGCCGCAAAAGGTAAGAAGTTAGTCCAGAAACTGGTTCAGCATGTTAGAGTGATTATCGCCAGCCCTACAAATGCAAACCGCGACCCAGCATCTGAACACACTTCTATTCCAATGCCGTCAGCTCTCTGGGAACTCACTAATGTCAAACATGAAAAAAAAAACAAATTAGTAAATAAAGGCACCTTCGTTGAGGACGTACGATTGTTCGTTTGATACTTTCCACAAACAAACTTAGAGCATAAACTCTTGGTGATTACATAATGAGTTCAAGTTCTAGGCCGGTAGAAAAACTAGAACTGTGCTCACATTTTGTACTCCATTCTAAGTAATACACTCTTTTAGGGCACCGTCCGTCAGATCCTCTCTCTTCCTGAGATGGAAGGTGATCCAGTTCAAATCCATTCAAATCGGGATTGGTTAGCAGTGGCAACAGCAGCTGGATTTATCAGAATCTACAGCATCAACAGCAAGTTAGAACCATCGATTCTGCGTAATCATTCTAACTCGGCGGTTCGGCTTTAGGCTACCAACATAACCAAAAAGATTATTAGGAATAAGACAGTAAATGAACAATTAGTTTCTGCTGCATATGCACTCGGCAAAACTCTAGGACCTTATCCATCTAAGCTTTACCGGGAACTAGATGTTATGTTGATGAATAATTGTTCAGGCTCAAATATGTGAAATGTTAGACGTAAACAGGCTTGAAACCTTTTTTGAAGAAATAATAATAATTAATAGACATGTGAGTGAAATTAGCCTGCACTCTTAAGATTATTGTATTATGTGCCACTCCCACGTGCTTGACAGGAAACGAATACCCTTCATGAGTAGTATCGAAAATTCTGACATATATGTCAGGTTATTAGCTTTTTTTTGCAGCCGCATTGACAATTTGTAGAATTCCTCAGCAAACATGTAATGTTGTAAATAGTAACTAACTTGGCATGGGCACAGTCTCATGAAACCACTTAAAGTATCTTATCGCTATTTTCTTGAATTGTAATGTGGTAGGACTTGTGTCCGCTGTAACTTGCCCTGGTATGGTATCCTTATTTACATCTCCACAGAGAAGCGCGTCAGGAGTATCACTCGAAATATGTGGTGGAGGCGCTGGATGAGTTTCATCGATTTGCTTCGGTGAAAGTGAACATTTCTGGAAACAGAATTGCTTGCACCTATTATGCTGTACGTTTTTTGTTTATAACTAAAGTTTTTGCCTGTCCTCGTATGGCCAATTTGTAGACTCCACTGAAAATTGGTGATCGCATTTTGGTGTGGGACGCTGCAGCTGATTTAACTGCGTACTTCTCTCTTACTCTTGGAATGACAGACCAGCAACAGTACGAAGCAGAGGCAGAGTTGGCGAGCTCGGACGGTCGACCAGTTACAGCGGCAGCGAGGTTCACATATGACATCAATCAGATACCATATTGGGCAATGGATCATAAAAGATAAAAGCTTTATAGAAAAATTGAGAGGGAGCAGTCAAGGTTTCGACTGCCTTATCATGAACCCGGGAGCATTTTTTGGGACGAAACAGACGATCGCTTTCTTGTATGCCAAGCCCAAGCCTCTCCGCAGTACATGGTGAGGAAGGAGTTATGGTATCTAACTTTTTCATCTTTTTCACCTCACCACTAATTATATGTGCAGAAAATTCCCCACAAAAGCAATTGTAGGTGCCTTCAGATTGACGACATGATCCTAACTATGTTTGTGACTTCTGACCATGGCATTCACCTGCAAGACCTTGCGCGTAAATCTGCTGCTTCGGATGTACTCATTGGCGTATGTGTCCCACACATGTACTTCACAAAGAAAGTACGATGTTTGAGATAGAAGAGCATTGATAACAAGGAGTTGGTTGCACTTCTTGCAGATGGACTTTGAGGACGAGGAGGTAAAAGGAGAGAAATCCATCGGTCGCTTTCTGATTGCACGTTCACTTCGTGAGTTCTCCGGAGTTGAAAATTGCGCTGATGATGCGACGAGGAGAGGAATGATGGACTTTTGTTATTACCTCAGTATAGGTCAAATGGATGACGCGTTCAAGGCAATCCGCTTTATCAAGAGGTATTGTTTTAACGTACACGTTTTCCTTTTTCAACTTATTTTCAAAACAAAGCACAAGCGCTAAAAAGCTTGAGAAGTTGAGACTTGATTTAGTAGTAGAATAATAGGATAATACCTCGCGTAACGAGAGAGTGGTCAAATACGTGGAATTTTGATATTTCAATCTCTTCTAAGGATGTGTAAACCACAACACTAACATACATTCCTTTCCAGTCTCAGGCTAGTCAAGTCTAAATAAGATTTACTTAAGCGAAAGCGTATGGGAACACATGGCATCAATGAGTGTGAAGACACGTCGTTTGGATGTAGCAGCAGTGTGTCTTGGGAACATGAAGAACGTCCGTGGAGCAAGGGCGCTTCGAAAAGCACAGGAGGCGGGAGAAGATGAACTCATGCAATGCGCCGCTCTAGCAGTGGAACTGGGGATGCTGGTTAGTCCCAACAAAATTCCTGTCGAAAAAACGCTTACGAGCACTTCTCACTGAGTTCTCTATTCTGCAGCTCACAAGTTCTTATGTGAAACTTTTGCTTTGCTTTGGTGACTTTCATTTCGATAACTACATTCTCCTCGGTTGAAAATGCCGTACTATTTGCAATTTGGCCCAACAAATATGTTGTCTCCTTCTGCATAGTATAAAAAACCAGTCCAGATTGACTGAAAATAATCACTCAGATGGAACAAACACAACCACCCTGAATTCCACTGTCATGTTGCTGAGAAGACTTGTATGGGTTGGCACTGAATGCATTCGTGTGAATGTAGATGGTGTTTAGGCTTTTGTGGCACGCTATCTTCACGTCGCTTAGGGCATAGCGACGACATGGGTAATTGTGGCCAAAGGCTCCAAGCTCTCTTCAGGCTGTTGACCTTTCATGTTTTGGGCTTTAGCGATATGCTGTGCGACAAGACGTGTTGCAAAAGACGTGATCTTGCGCTACATAGCCTTGCAGGCTGCATAGCTCGTGTGTTCCCAAATCGTACACTCGAAGGCCTCATTGCGCTTTGTTGAAACAGGGCCACCTCGAGAACGCGAGCACGTGGCAGTCAGGCTCGTATGCGCAGCCACTGAGTGATGAGAAGCGTCAATAGCTGAGCTTAAAGGCAGCATACCACGAATCTGACGTGGTGAGGGAGCCACAGGAAAGGCTAGAGGCGGGGCTACAGATTTCCAGATTCGGGATGGTGCCGCTCCTCCCTCTCTAATCGTCGTGAAAAACGGCGTCAAAGACACCGTTTTTCACGCCATTCTTCACGATTTCAGTTGCAACGCGCTATCCTTGTGCACGCGCCTCATCCGTTTGCGGTCACTCGGTGATGTCTTCTCACCAGCCGGACCAAGTGGAACCAATCAATAGACTGTTGAGGGGACCGGAGCGTGTTCATAAAGTAGCGTTTTAACGCACCTCGTAGGACCTAAAGCAGTTCCCACGAAGTTTTAACGACGATTAGGAAGAGATGAGCGGAACCACACCGGATCCTGCAATCAACGATCCTGCAGCTTTGGATTTCCTCACTACGTCAGATGCCTGTTATGTTTCCTTTAATTCAGGAGGATGCTGAAGCTATGTACGTGAGTGCTGGCCGGTACGACATGGTCAACAAAATCCATCAAGCTCAAAACTCCTGGAATCAGGTATAGCAGATTAAGGTAAGTTTTACCGTTTTAAGGAGTGCGGTGTATGTACATCCTTGCAGGCTTTCGATGTAGCTTCTCGTCACGACCGTATCCATCTCAGGAACACTCACTACAACTATGCAAAGTACTTAGAGAGAGCAGGAGCTTTGGAACCGGCTATCGAGAAGTCTGTCATTCGCACGTGGTCTCCTAAATTCATACGGTCTGTTACAGTTTCGAGAAGTCGGAAACCCACCACTTTGAAGTCCCCAGAATGTTTGCAGACAGTCCGAAAATCCTTGAATCGTACGTAAGGAGGAAGAGGGAACCGTGAGTAATTCTTCAGCATTTTAATTGCTAACGTACGCGACTATTCAATTTTAGACAACTTCAAGCATGGTGGGGGCGATACTTGGAAAGCATCGGAGAATTGGACGGTGCGGCGGCGTTTTATACTGCAGCTAAGGACGTTTTGTCATTAGTAAGAATAAAATGCGCTCAAAACAAGCTCGAAGAAGTACTGAATTCCAATTTAAATTGATTTGTTATGCGTTCTTGAAATCCTTCTTTCCGAAGGCCTCAAATATTGCGCTTGAATCAAACCACAGAGCTGCGTGCTATCACCTTGCCAGAATCTTCGAAGCAGAAGGGAACTTCTCGAAAGCTGCTGACTTCTATACTAAAGCTCACGCTTATAGTAGCGCCATTAGAATAGTTAAAGTAAGCTTGTGAGAATTTTCCCTCCGGTGCAACTCTTGCTTATCAGGTCGCTTACAGGAACATGATATGCGGGATTTGCTAGCCAACCTCTGCTTGATGGCAGGTGGCAGTGAGATCGTTGAAGCAGCTCGTTATTTCGAGGAAATCCCTGGATACACGCATCAAGCAGTTATGCTTTATCATAAGGTCAGTTGTGGAGAATTAGAATCTATTTTGTTTCTGGAGATCGCACGGGAGTAGAGCTGAGGTTTAAGCTAGCAGCAGCTAGCCAGCCCCGTTTCGGCTTTTAAAGATGACTTGTAAAATCTAGGTTTTTAAAAGAGTGCTTATTTTAGGCATTGGCTGTGTAAAATAAAAGCTGCTGATGAAGATGACATTTATAGAGGGAACCGTAGATTTGCATACTCCACAAAGGTTCCCCAATGAAACAAAATACCAAAACTAAAACTTTCTTGAAGACGAGGAACTTTTAAAGAAATTTAATAGTCCCCATAACATCTTACATGACTTCTATAGAAGCAACCGTCTTAAACTATCTTGAATAATAATCGTTCGCAAAGAAGAAACGTGAAGATCTAGTAATATGTATATAACTTTTATGAAAAACAATACGAAAACATGAAAAATTAAATTTTTTCTTTTTTCTTCAATTTCATTAATTTTATCCTTGTGAAGAGCTTTTGCACTTTGCTAATTTTTTGTTCCAAAGTCTAGGTCTAGAGCTGATGAGTAGAGGATCTCTACGTGGAAAACACTGACTCAGCTGCAACTTAGCTTGTTGTTGATCCGGTACGCATTCCTACAGCTGGGGCTAAATATCACGTATTCATTTCCACCGCGTGAAAAGATCAGATCCAATATGATTTATAAGATACTTTTCTTCGAGAATTAATCACGCGTCTCTAATGGCGCAAAATTATCTTGGAGTATGTGACATCTTAAACAGACATGCCCCTACCTTTTTGAAGAATTTTTTTTTCAAGAGTTTTTAAAGTGGGGTAATTCTTGGTTGTTGCTCTGCTTACCTGCTGCTCATGCCCTAGATTTTGCCGTTGGCTCTTTACTGAGGGAAGGAAGCCAAGAGGTTGATCAACTTACTCGCAGCTATAATTGCTAGGTGGCTGTCATCTCATTGAAATCGCTCTCCATCGCTTCCTTACCTTGGAAAATGACTGAGCACAATTTTCTGTTCATATGTACAGCGACACATTTCTGCAGTAGCAGTTGGGACCAAAATGATCAGAGGACCGACATTCGACTGCAAACAGTTGGACCAGTTCATAATTGCGAAGTGAAGTGAATTCCACCACGTCGTTGATCTCTTTGCTGACTTGCCGTTACAAGTAGTCGACGGCAACCCTAGCACAAAAGCACGAACAAGTAAGCAAGGAAGTGAACAAGGATTACCCTACATCTTGACAAGCAAGACCACCCATCTTTTTAGCTTTAGCCTCTATCTTGTTTTTTTTTTGAAGTGTTTCTGAGGGAAGTACTGCATACCTGTCCAAGATATCCGCCCCGCATAATCCTACACTGTAATCTCCTCAATAACAATAATACTGGTCTTGAAATTATTATACATGGTTGGACTTTATAGTAGTTCAGTGATATCCACGATCCAAATACTTATACGCCTTATCATGTACATAATATCTACACGTGTAGCCAAGCGGGAAAATGGCGTCAGCAATGGATGAGGTGCCTTGCTTAGCAATTGCTTGAGTTGTTGGCGAACAGAGTGCATGAAAACAACTGATCATTGTTTTTTATCTTCTTCCAATGTCACCATTCGTTCAGGCAGGAATGGTTGGTAGAGCTCTAGACCTTGCGTTCCGAGCAGAGCAGTTCAGCGCTCTGGATCTCGTTACGAAGGACCTCCACTCTGGATGCGATCCCAGTGTCCTGAAGGTGAACTAAGCGATTGAACTTATTACCGCTGCAGCTTTTTTCTTTCTTTTCTTGGCGACAAATCACTTTTCGCATCATTTTCAGAGAGCTGCAGAATTTTTCTCTATCAATCAAAACTATGAGAAGGCGGTTGAACTTCTTTGCTTAGCAAAAGATGTAAGTTGTAGGTCGTTGTTGTTCATTTGCTGACTTAAAGCTGCCATAGCTTACCTCAATCTTGCTATTTTTCCTTGCTTTTCAAGTTTCAAAATGCTATCGAACTTTGCCGCGATCGAAATGTGAGGTTGACAGACAAAGTAGCTGAGCTGATGACTCCTACCAAGGGTGAGCAATCTTGTTGTTTACAAACTATGATTCTACAGCAATTAGGGGCTTCTTTGTTTAATAGCGTTACGCGAAGCGTCACGGTTTAGGTTCGACTTTCAATTCAATTCGCAAAAGTGCTTCGAAAATAGTTGATTAGCTGCGACAGTGCCCGTCTCTTATCTATCCACCTTATAACCGCTGCGCTTCGAGAAAACACTTCAAGCTATAACCCTCACACCTAAATTTTGTTGAGGTTGACTGAGGGTTCTTCGTTGTGATTAGAGGGAAACCAAAGGTGAGAACGGGCATGATATACAACTGTTTAGAAAGCTGCGCTGAAAGGATAAATTTTGCAACTGACATTGAACTGCGATATAGAGTGGTTCAAAACTGGTAGTTTAGAAAGAATGGAATTTGTACTTTTCAAGGAAGGAGGAAATCTTATGAAAACTATCCATGTGCTGCACACAATGTAAAACTTCCAGAAACTACTCCCAATGAGACCGAGAGGAAACAACTGCTAGAAAGCATAGCCGAGTTGGGTTTGCATCAGGGTAACTACCATTTTGCAGCAAAGAAATATACTCAAGCTGGTGATAAGTTGCAGGTAGTATCTCCGTGTTTTCCTTTTTCTATGTGCGTTTTCTATGTTTTCTCAGTGGATTTTCTCAGTGGAGATCAGATTATAGGCTATGAGAGCACTCATTAAATCCGGCGATACTCAGAAAATAACTTTTTTTGCTAATACGGCAAGAAATAGGAACATTTACATCTTAGCAGCAAACTATCTTCAGGTTAGTACCACTCCCATCTGTTCGTAAAGCGGATTGAGATGAGAGTCTGTGCCAGAACTAATCTTAAAACGTTCTTTTCGCAGACCACCGACTGGCAGGGAAATGCAGCGGTCATACGCGACATTGAGACCTTCTATTCAAAAGCGCATTCTCATCTCCACTTGGCCAGTTTCTACAAAGCCTGTGCCTTTGTGAGTGGTTGTTCATCTGCAGAAATAGTGTTTCCTGGTCTTATTTTGATCATATGAACTACTAAAGGTGTAAAATTTAATGTTTCCATTGCAGATGGAAGTGGAGACTTTCAATGATTTTTCAAAAGCTGCTGATGCTCTGGAACATGCTCAGAGAACTGCGGAACGAGGACTACAAGAACAGCAGTCCCATTCAGAAGAATCAACTTCTACAGTGAATGCGCTGAAATCGCTGAGAGAAGAAATAGTGGAAAATCTATCCCAACTAGCCAAATTTGAGAAGATCAAAGAGTGAGTGGATCAGAGATTAACGTGACTCGTGCAAGTGAGGTTTTCCACTTATTGATTTTTCATTGTATTCTGTTACGCTATGCCCCGGCACCTATTTGCGCATTGCAAAAATATTTCGTGGGTTTACAAAGCAAAAAGTAAGGATGCACAGCTAACTAAAAGCACTGGTGTGACCGCGCTCTTTATGCGCGAAAGCATCCTCTCTTTATGCACTTTCGATTTGTAGTCATTCTGCGGGTTTTACTGTTTGAACTTTTAAAAGAGTTTTTAAGATTGTCGTTGGAGAGTTCATAGGGACAAATAACAGAGCCATCGCAGTAGAGTACCACATTTCAAGGTATACTTTATAGTGAAAGCCAGAGAATTAAATCGCATTTTAGGACGAATATGTTGGCGTGCGTGTCATTTTTCATATTGAAAAATTCAGCTGTATGGCAAGATAGTCATACCACAATACATATTCAATATGGGTCAATTTCAGGGCATACGCTGTTGACGAGAACGACGCGGTTTTGCAGCTCCAGCACCTTGTAGAGAATGCTTCAGAGGATTCAATTATTCGTCCAAGTCATATATATTCTCTTCTCATTGCTCACTATGCTGGAAAGGAGAACTACAGATCGGTGCGAACGAACTTGTCATGTTTTAGTCCCTCTTCTTCAACTAATCAAGGTTATAGGCATACCGATGCGTAACACAACTGCAGAAGCTACAGAAAAATCTAGACTTGTCTACTATTATCAGTCCAGATCTTCTGAATAAGGTTGGTCAAACTGCAATTGCTGCGGCAACACAGTAAGCACATCGTCATAATTTCTAACTTGCTCAATACACTGCCCACATCTCTTTTGGTGACATTTTTAAAGAGCGCCAAAGCACCATGCAGAATAAAAACATACGAAAACTCGAGAAAGAAGCAATTATCTTTATTTTCTTCTTCAGGGTATATGGTGTTGGTCTCTACCCAATTTTATATCGATCGAAGTGCCAAAACGACTATTATTTAGAGCTGACCTTTAACGGGGGCAAATTTTTTCGTGCTCAATTCTTCACAACTATCTTTTCTGCGCTATATTTTTCCTTCATTTCGTGTTATCCGATACTGCAGATTTCTCTTTGAGTTTTCTATTTTTATAAGTTTGATTTTAATTTAATCTTAGTGTTTTCTAAAATAAAGGGATGAAACTTGATTCCACTGAATAATTCTTGGTTGCTCAACTTTTCATTTGCAGTTTTTCTCTTCTTTTGCTAATAATTAGAACTTCATTAGTTGAATGCTTAAGACCAATACAATGTTGCATTCTTCCACTTCATTTTACAAAGTTGGAATGTTGTTTTAGAGAATTTACTGCTAACAAAATTCAGTAACGTTCACTTCAGAGGCAGCATATAAGGAAATTGACGATGTTGGGCTCTCTGTGTGACAATCTACGGTTTGGGTTCTAGATTAGAATCGTAGAGGAAAACAGCGTGGAAAACGGCTTAGTTAATACGACGTACGTTGGAACGTGCAAGCGTCCACGAGCAAGCGGTCGAGGGTCAAATAGCCTGTTCGTCAGCCTATTCGAGCAAACCTAATGAATAGGCTGCTGAGAGAAGCAGATAATGCACAAAAGTGGTGCGTTTAACGTACTCCGTAGACACTAGAGCGCTTCCACGCCGTTTCTTAGAATGATAGACGGAACTGAGCGTGGTTACGCTCGTAATCTATAACCCGAACTCCCTAAATTGTCCTGTAGAGATCCAAACATCAACAATTTCTAGATATGATCCCTCTAAGCACGGTTTCGTTTTCTTGATTCTCCTTTCTTAAAAATTAAGTTTAGTCGAGGAAAAATAGCCAGTGTGTCGCCCTTCATCAAAAATTAGCAAATGACTGTATCCGCACTGGAACTATTCTTTCGCTTATTCGGAACAATGAAGAATTTTTCCTATTGACTTTTTTTATAAACAACTGTTCCTTGAATCATTTTTGCAGCGAAATAATTTTGTGCCACACTCATTAAGTTGGTGCAAAATAATGCCCGTTTTTCGTTCCTTTCTCTTCACGACAATTTTTTTTCTGTTACACTCGTCTTCAATACTAGAAGCCGCATAGAGTTTTGTAGCATATTTCATTGTGGTTATTAATGCTTAGCTGATTTTGACCAGGAATCAGTATTTGGTCAGTACCAGTATCATCAGTATTTGTCAGTATTAAGATAATAAATCCAGGCAAGATTTTCACTAAATCTTCTACGAGTTCAAGCTGGGTGGGTCTGCAGTGGAGACAGCTCGGAATATCAACGCTGTTCGGAAAGGAAGCAGCACACCGAATCCATGGTACGGCGTTGGTTCCAAATGTTTTCTTCTGGGGATGTGAGCCCAGAAGATAAGGACCGGGTCGTAGCCGCCCTTCTGAAGTTGATGACCACCTGCTGAAGGCATTCATCGAAGATGATCCGCTTGAAACAACACGAGATGTTGCCAAAGATCTAGGTGTTGACCATTCAACAGTCGTCCTCCTCTTAGAAAAAAACTGGAAAGGTGAAAAAGTTGAACAAGCGGGTACCGCATGAACTGAGCGGGTCTCAAAGAAACCGCCGTTTTGAGATGTGCTCAACGCTTCTGTTACACAACAACAACTACCCTAAACAAGAAAAACTCTCGATTGTATTGTTACGTGCGATGAGAAATGGATCCTTTACGACAACAGGAAGCTTAATGGATGGACAAGGATGAAGCACTTTCCAAAGCTGAAAATGTTCCCGAAGACCGTGATGACTGTGTGGTGGTGTGCTACAGGTGTAATCCATCACACTTTTATGAAATCTGACAAGACCATCACCGCAGAAGAGCACTGCAAAGAATGGGACGAAATGCAAAGGAAACCCAAACTTTTCCGCCCTACGTTAGTGAACAGAAAGGGCTCGATTTTCCTACAGAACAATGCTCGGCCCCACATTCCAAAGATGACGCCATCGAAATTGAACGAGTTAGGATACGAGACTCTGCCTCACCCACCATATTCGCAAGTATTTTCGTCAACCGAATATCCCCTTTCGGAACATCTGAACAGCTATATAAGGGAAAAAGATCTTCCAAAATCAAGGTGATGCTGAAAACGACTTCCGGAAGTTTATGGGCTCGAAAAGCTCAGACTTTATGCAGCAGGATTAGCCAAACTTGTGTCTCGTTGGCAAAGATGCGTTGACTGTAACGGTTCTTATTTCGATTGATAAACTTGATTTTGAAGGGGAATTAGCGTTTTCAAGTGAATGCTTGAAGACGTGAATTAATTCAGCACCAACCTAGTACTATTACTTTGCTAAATGCTGTGTTGAATTAATTTCCTTTCCTATGTTAGATACCATCTGGTTGAGTTCTTACTCCGTCGATTCTATGTTAAGGTAGATTTTTTTTCACTGGTCTGCAGGTTACTAAGTTTACGTTACGTTGGCGCAGCGTTATAATGAGACTTGCTCAAGATGTCTTCATTGTTTGTTTCACTCAAAAGTAGCAAATCTATCATCTTCCTTCCTGCTTCATCTACTATATTTGGCTTAGATTTCCGTTTCTATAGCAAACAGATAAGTATGGAATAATAAGTACATATAAGTAGCAAATATCACAAATATATGTAGGTGACACGGTGAGTGTTAATATATTGGAATACGAACTACTGTAGTAGAAAGAGGATATCTTGTGTCAAACGCACCTAATATTTGAGTATTCTTTCAGATTTGTGATGAACTAGGGGTACCCAGAGTCATTTCGCGTGAGAGTGAGGAGATAGATTCCGATATCGAAGAGGTCCAAGGAGTGGAGTATAGCCACGCTATGAAGAAGAGAGAATCGCTTTTCTAAGATCTTTATACGATAGAAGAGGTTGCTCTGTATATGTTGCTTACTTGCATAATTCAATTGCACACTGTTTACCTGCATGTATGTACGTAACTTTCGAAATCTGACTTGAATTATCCACTGTTTTCTAGACGTTTCTAAAGACAATAGATCTTTCGAAATAGTGTTGCGTGACCCAGTTAACTTGAATTTCTAAATGATTCGACTGAAGAATGAAGAAAAATGGGATCTATCTCATGTGTCTCTGATTTTTCGATTATTTTTTCCTCTTTGTTCGCTAAGTATGTCCTCATACAAGTCGTACCCATAACTTGTATAATGGGGTAATCGCAAGCGCTATCTCCTTGAGTCTGCTAGAGCTAAAATGGCAAGAATGTTGCTGTTGTCTGGGTCGTGGTATCAGAGCCACTGTAAGTTCTGAAACCAAGTTTACCAAAGCTTGCTCGTCAAATTGAGACTTATTTTCTTGTGCTGCTTCTCACTTCTGCTGTGCATTTTTTTCCTGTTGTAAGGGTGAGTATGAAATTTTCCTTTAATCAAGTATTTAGGTCTCTAGTGGCAACTAAGTATGTGGAACAGCTAACTACTACACCAGTGTCAATGAGTCTCAATCAGAAGGCTTAGAAAATGAATCTCTTACCAGTACCAAAAAGCCTTTATACTAACACATGCAGCAACTTTGCACCCTTGGATGTTGGTAAATGTGGACGACTGCATTATTTAGGAACCAGAAGCGACTGCCGTTTTCGCCTTCTTTTAGCGCTTTTGATACTGCTTTTCAAGAACAAATACTAGAAAGCAAATGTACTTCAAAAACAAGTTACAAAACAATCTCTCTATAGGTTATCTCAGAAGCCTTCAGATCACCTTAGAATCGTTTTATTTTCATCGCACCCAGCCCACTGGTCGATCAATCCTGAGTTGGAGAGAACCTCAACTCTCTTTATGTTTTCAAATAAAAAATTACTGCAAACCAATCAACATTATCCTTTCCGTTATTCCTCCTTCCAAAAATACATAGCATTTTCGGTCATTCTACACTTTTTTCTATTCGTCTATATTGTTTCCAACAACATCTTCTCTTGTACCCTTTCATGTTCATTGTTCTTCTTTTAAATTTTTTTTAAACTCAGAAAACTCAGAAGAAACAGAAATTTGCTATAAAGCAGCTGAGAGTGCTTGCAAAAAAAAATTCCACTTTTATAACGATAAGGATTTTACATCAAAATAACTTTCTCATTAAAAGGCGATAACAATGCTTTCCATGAATTAAGTTTAATTTTTGTATGAATCATAAATGCAGCACATTCTTGATGCACGCCGATTCCAGATCTGAGCTTGATTAATCCCTAAAAATGACGAAAACGCCTATGCTGCTGTATCTGACCTCACCACTGGTATTCTCAGAGGACAAGAATCATCGTCCATGTTTCACTTGTCCGCATCACGTACAATCGGCACCGAATGTATTCAACCGGATGATTGAGACGTTACATAGTTATCCGCTTGGACACATTCGGCGTTCTTTCAGTTACTAACACACGCCGTCCTTGCTCTACTCCGTTCAAACTGAAGGGATACATTCTACGAGTCCTTCTAGGACTCACTGCGAAGAACAGAGAACTTCTCTGACCTTTTATTTGGAAACGATGACATTACGTCTACAATAATCGAAATATGTGATGAATAATGAATTAGTGCACCTACATCTGTGTAAGCTCAATGCGCCTTAACCATTTGCTAAATCTGTCTATCTTCCTATTTAATCTATCTAATCTGTCTAACCCATCTAATTTATCTAATCTACCTGTCCGGGGTCGATAAATTGGTACTGGACTTGTCTGCGAGGATGGAAACGCTGACGTGGTATATTGGATGACCATCGCAAATCATTGTATCGGCTGCACGCGCGTTTACAAATCGCAATGATTCTGAATTGAAGTAGGAAGCGTTGGTGCATCCCAAGCGAATTGATTAGCGACATATATCTTACCTTTTATCACTTATTGTCCTAAATTCTATTCCTAGACCTAGTCCTATACTTGTTTTCAAAGTGGAGAACTCTCCCAACTAAATAGTTTGCCCAACCACCTCAGTCTATCACAATATTCACGAACCAGCAAAGCTAATGCGCACTCAGTGGAAACTATTGCTCACTTTTTCTGAAGTATCATCTTGGGGTCGCTGGCAACCTTTTTCGCCATCTCACGAGCCTGAAACAGAATAACAAGTATGAACGGATAAGTGCCTAAGATTCGGCACCGTCTAAACAGAATAACTGTCAAAACACTGTCTAAGTTACCAGTCCCAAATGACAAACACCACGAATAAGAACTGGTACCCATTGTCGATTTCTTAGAACATAGTTTTTATATTGGGTTCTCACTTACAGGAAGATTCAAGGCAAATTAGACGCGAAGCTGTGTCACTTTCACAGGTGATGAATAGTGTCATAATCACCTTGACTAACGTTGTTCTTCGAATTGATCGAAGGGGCACAAATAACTTCTCTATTTGTCCCAATCGCGTGGTGGTGTCGCCCAGTAGCTTCTCCTTCCACGTGGATCACGAAGAAGGTGAAATATTTCTTTGAAAGACTTTGTTATGAAATGTGACCATCGGGTCGGCGGTCGTCTTGCAGTATGTTTCGCATGGAACCTCCTTGTTCACGGCTCTAGTCCAACGGTTGTCGTTGGAATCCATCAGGTGTCCGGTCCATCTTATTTTGGTCCCTTTGGCGAATGCGGCGGCCTCTCTCATCTTCGATTGCTGACAAGGGTAGGACAGAACTTCGATTCCCGTCTCTAACATGTGTGAGGTAGCGCACTTCGTACACCACTCTTTCGGTTGATCGTTCAATGACGCTGTTCGGACTTTCTCTTTCTTACAGAATGCCCAGCTTTACAAAGCGTAGATCAAAGCAGTAAGAACGGTAATGTTGAAGAGGTGAGGACAGATCCAAATGTTCTTAGTCCTCTTCTCTACATCCATATTCTAGTGAGATTGTATTACACTGCCAAACGCCTCTCTTCACGCCGATGGTAACATTATTGCAAAAAAAGGGAAGTTTAATCGTGAAGTTGTCATTTAACTCACGAATTGTGTCAAGGAAGGACGCCTTGATTGAGAGCTCGATTCGACAGATAACATGCAGGGAGCATCGCCAGATTGTTGACAAGATCCAGTAGAAGGTCCTTCAGATGTTCAGATCTTATCTTGTCGGGGCTAGGTGGCGTATTATTCCTCACCGATATGATAGCATGTCGTACTTCGGACGAGAGAGCCCCAGCAATGACATATCCATCTTCTCGCAGATAGTGAAGGAGCAACTCGACATGGCTGTTGAAAAGATCAGAGTAGATATCACGGATGATTTTCTCTATCCACTTTACGATGCGCTGGGTGCTTCATTTGGGTTCTGGAAAGCAGTTCTTCTCTTTTAAAAGTCTTCTTTTATTGCTTCCCTGCACAGCCTAGGGAACGTGGACGGACGTGGATTCGTTGGGAACTTGGATGAAATCAACAACCTTATGGTGGATGAAGTTTTACCTGACTGACGAATGGTGCTGTTGTCGAAGATAATTCGATTAAATCAATGCTTTCTTCTCTCCATGCAAAAATGAGAGAAAGCTGCGAATTTGCGAAGAAGAGTCCCAATGACATCATCAAGTGAGAACGTTTGGCTTCACTATCCGGTATTTAGGAAGATACGCCGCAATAAATGAAGAATACGACATACTTATAGCACATCTTTGCAGCTACAAAAAGAAATTCTGAATGTTAACAAGAGATATCTCTATCCGTAAAGTTTCGAGCTGATACGTCGACGAGGAACTGTGTGAGGTGCGAATGAAGATATAACAAGTATCATAAGAAATCATATAGGAAAAGAGTACACGTCGTCTAAGACGACCGCGGAGATCCAAATCGCCTATGTGTGCAGAGAATCGACAATGCTAGAGATAATCTTAAGGAAAGAACAGCATAAGTATCATAAGAAATCATATAGGAAAAGAGTACACGTTGATCCATTATCAATCGTAAGATGACGATGCTCTAAAAATGAAAATCGGGGCCTCCTGAAACGCAAACAGAACAACCACTGTAACCAATGAAGTCAGACGACCAATCAGTCTGATTCAAGGAACAATTTACTAAGAGTATCTCCTCTTCTTCCATTATCTTGACACACACTGTCTTTTCCCGTCCCTTCAGCTGTCTCGTGTTGCGGTATCAGCCCCATGCGGATCTATAGTCACAGACACTTCAGCCAGTTTTCTCTGCAGGACTCGGAGCCCTCTGGTAACATGATCCCGCAACTTCGCTCATTTCCATCGAGATTTTGCAAATAAGTTAAGCATGCCGCACTGAATTAGACCCCTGCAGCATTGACAACATAATTGCATAGTTTCTGCATTCGATAGACCAGTACGAGTTCCCCATTCCACGCACTTTTCAAAATTGCATAATTTTATTGCGTCTTCGTGAATCAGCTCACCTTGATGCGAAGATGCGGAATACGAAAATAGTCTTGATGAGTGCCAAATGTTTAGTCTCCGAAACAGTTGAGAAAACTTGAAAAAATTATTTGTTCTAACTTCTTTAATCTAAGTCTTTTGAATCAAAGAGAGGATTTATGTTTTATGAGGAACTTCACCAAAGGATTTCAATTTCTTTGGTGGTACTTTGTCAAAGGCAAGCAGAAAAGGATCTTCATTCTGTTCATAGCGGCTTATTGTGGGGACTGTAACTTTAAGCTGAATCTTTGTGTAGTACAGCAATTCTACGTAAGATACAGCTGGTCCTCAGCCAGGTTTCTCTGTTCTGATCTCGCAATTTCAGTGATTGTTTTGGATGTTTCCTTCCGAGAGTAACAGAGGAAATTTTCTGAATGTTTTGAAGTGTAATTGAAGAATCATTCCGCGTCGTTCACTTCAAAAATGGTCATTGAGAAGTCGATGCACCCATTTTGCCGATATGAAAGTTGTACGAGGAGTAGTAATTGTAATCGAAGTGAGTTGAATTTATTGCTATCAAGAAACCAACTAGCACCCCACTAGTGCGGCTTCTACTGATGAAGTGATATCCACTGAAACAACGTCACATCACTCTAACGAGCAAATATAAAACTAGCGAGTGGTTCGCTTCCACTTAAGAGCAACGCAACAATATCGCATACGGAACCATGAAATTCATGGATAATATTAAACCAGCTGACTCCCTACATAACCAAAAGTTGATCTAAATTACTAGCTATATGCAGTTCAACGCAATGACTTTGGCTTTGATTTTATTTCCAGCGGTGCAGTCGGGTTCTACACCGAGGGAGCACGTATTTGGTTTCACGAATTCTTGACAACAGTAAAAACAGGAGAAAGTGCCTTCAGATTCTTATAGGGTTAACAGTTTTACAGGTCTTCAGCTTCTTATTTCTGTTTTCACCTTTTTTTTAGCGAATCTTTTCCCAAAAACACATGTTTTTAAAAATTTTCCCGTCATGAGCATGTTCCTTAGTTACATCAATACAATACTGCGCGATGCCCTCTCTTCTTCCAGCAATGAACTCCTCCTACTGTTAAGATAGCAACAGGCTTCAAGCAAAAAAGGAGAAAATTTTGCCAGCTTTTAAATGTATGGTGTTATGTTTTCGCTTCCTCAAACATCAAAAACAATCTTACTTCATTAGGAGCTTTGGGAAGTTTGGTGGAATTTCCTGTCGTGGGACAATTTGCCTCAGGATGAGCTCTGTTCTGTCCCTGAATTGAATATTCATCAAATTTTTACTTGCATCACCTCAAAAAATTCAACGGTGTTCGGCTTTGCTTTCTGTTACAAATGCATACATCTGATTTGTAACAAATATACAAATCTCTTGATTTATTCTAGCGATAAGCAATAACTTTTGTTCATAGTGATACTCCCCGTTGTGTCTGCCATATGCTTATGATAAGTACTTCAATTTATTTTATACTCTGATGTGCACCAGAGACACTGCAGTCTTGTCTCACAAAGACTTTTTTCCCCGAATCTCAAAAAAGAGCCTGAGCTAAGGTTTCTTCGAAGCAATTAACATTTATAACGAACTTAATTCAATTTCGAGTTCTGCCAGAATGGGATTTATGAAATATCACAAAAAGTCTTCCTTCCTTTAGCAGCATATTCATTAGTTTCGTTGAATAGGCTGGTGAGAAGACGTCTTCAATCTTCGGCCGCTCGCGTCTGGATCCGGCGCATGCACAAGGATCTACAACCCCTACCCTAGATCCTCTTGCAGATTCCTGGCATGCTGCCTTTAACTAATACAATACTAACTGTGAGAAATAGTGAGCTGGGTTAGGACGGGTCTTAAAGACATCACCCCACGAATCTGGCGTAGTATGGATTTTCGTTGGAGTATACCTATCTTACGCTCGGGCCGTAGATTATGAATACAGGGGTGATTCCGCTCATCTCCTGCATCATTGTAAACAGACGGCTTTTGAATGCGGGTCTTTACGACGTCTTCTATTGCAACGCTCCATCCTTGCGCCCTGCCCCCGCCTGCGATTCGTCGAAATGAATCGTTGAATTATTGTCGTTATAATTGGGATGAATCGCATATCGAGGCGTTCGAATGGATTTTTGGTTTGGTCAGAAGGCAGTGAGATGGGTCCCACAGCTTCAAACTGTTGTGCGAGAGTCATTAAGCAGCAGACGCTAGAAAGTAGTAACGAGACGAGTCCCACCCCTTAAATGTGCTAGCAAACGAGAGAAAACAGAAAGATGGGGTGACACGGGTGGCTTGCATAACGTTTCTCCTAAATGTACCCTCTGTACAACGTTATAGGGAAATTTACGTCTCCGTTTGCCGCTCCTTTGTACGTTACCTTCATCATGCTTGCCATATCAATTGCTCAGAAATTAGATGGAGACAGCCACTTGAATAGTGGCTAGCAGTTTACTTGATCTGACGTCGGACCCTTACCTTTATCAGTATGATGACGGTATTCAAGCCATTTCATGGCACAAGATTACGTACATATTTATTCTTGGAACAATTATAAGAAGAGCTTCTGCTATTGCGTTTAGTTATTGTTTTGCCTTTATTTTTTGCCCTACGAAGCTATACAAATGTAAAATCAAGTTTGATCATTCTTTAAATGTGGTAGCGACCTTTTTTGCCAGGGGAGTGCAAAATCTTCCAACAATGATTTGCTGTATTTTTATTTATAGAAACACTATTAGCTGCTGAAATCAACGGTCTCGTAGCTAATCACATAGCGGAGATAGCAATTTGCTCAATTAATAGAAAGCTGTTTCATCTAAAGTTGATTGTGATCTTCCAAGAGGACGTAGATTATAGTCTGATCAGAAAAAGAACTATTTCTGTTTTGTAACAAACTAATTACTTCGTTCATGGAAAGCAGGACAAATTTCAGTTTAGACATTGAATGTAAACCTAAGGGATCTAAAACCTTTTCAGCAAATTTCACATCGTTGGAAAACATTTCAAAATAATTGTACCTAAGAAATTGTTTGCAACCTCTACCATAGAAAATCAGAGATCTCAGAGGGGTAAAAAAACAATAAAAATCTCGAGAAGCCAGGGAAATATTAGTGGATTTGGAAGGATGTTTCTGTAGCTCAAAGGAACTAGAAATTAGTTATGTGGATTTGAAAAACTGAGGTAAACATGCCTGGAAATCCCGCTAGTGAAAACAATCAAGAAATGAAAAGTCATCCGCTAAGTACTTCAAATTCTCAGAGCGCCATTTTCTAATCTATTTTTATTATTTGGATCGCCTTGATAGATTGTATTGTATTTTTGGAAAGTTACGATAATTAATTATGGGGTGGTTGTAACGCAGTCGGTACGTGGTTCCGCTGTCTGCTAAGCTCTAATAATGCGCCTAAGACGAAACCAAAGACAGGTATTATCATTATATACACAATGTCGAGGTTCGATCCCGCCCAAGTGCAAACGAAGCCTTTCACCACTCAGGGGTCGATAAATTGGTACCGGACGTGTCTGGGAGGATAAAAACACTGACTATACACATCGGCTAGCCCTACAAGTCATTGTATAGGCCAGTTACACGTTCGTAACCTCAAACGTTTTTGAATTGAAGTGAACCTGTGGCGCATCCCAAGCGGATTGACTAACGCCAGACACTCCTTTGTCCTTTATCCTTTATACGACAACAAATTTTTTTGAAGCTAAAGTTATAAAACAAACTTTAGGCTGATGTGGCGCACGTCCTTTTGCAGGAGTTGTTGGTGTTGTGTTACTACGAATGCGCTCCTGGAAAGATTACAACAATGTCGAAGAAGAATTCATAATTTGAGGAAGAAAGTCAATAAAGTTCACGAATGAACTATGCTAACTTAGATCTACTGGTTACTATTGATCAATCAATCAGCACCTGGTAAATATTGCACTGCCATGGCTGTAGTAGGTCAAACTGATATAGTTTTCGATCTCTTTCCTAAAACACGAAGGTGAATAAAGTTGCAAGAAGTGAAAGATGAAATCCGCTTATCTCAGCTCAATATAACCTAACTATGAGCAATGAGTTGCTCCTTTGAAGCGATAATTACAAGTTGGTGATTTGTATACTTGAGAAAAAATGTTACCGCTTGCTCTAGGGATTTGGGAGAGAGTGATGACTCTTGATCAGTTGATTGAAAAACAAATTCATTGAAAACGTCGTCTTCTTCTTCTATAAATGAATTTTTTGCTGATGCGTACAAGTTCGTTAAGTTCGTTAGAGTAGATCCTACTTAGTCTGTTTTGCTGCGCTTGTTTATTTTTACTTGTTTCTCGTATCTCGTTATAAACAGCGATAGCAAGGATGAGTAACAGGATAAAAATTATAGATAATCCTGCGACAAGTAGTGCGTCTGTCGTTGAGTTGCTGAATTTTCATTAGTTGAATCAGATCAAACATAGGATCAACAACGACAATTATGTGGATTTCAGTGAGCGGAGCTTACGGGTTGCTGTGAAAATAGTATGTCTTAGTGCAACACCGCTGCTAACTTTCAACTTATGTTTCAAAATCCGTCGCAAACCGTGGAATTCTTGGGACCGGACAAAACTATATTTTGAAAATACCAATCGAAATCAAATGAGCTGCTGATTTCAAATATGCTTTTGGAGTTTACTTTTGACAAATGTGTGACTTGACGAAAGCTGTTTCCTTGGCTTTCGTCAATTTCCTTCACACTTTCGAAATCCTGCCATTGGTATATCCTCAGAATAACTCTCCGTGGAGGGAAAGCTCATCGCTACTCAGACATTGGAGCAATTAACGAAATAAAGCAAATATTGGAAGTTTGACAATGAGAAAAAAATGAACATTTTCCAAGTTAGGAACTTACTATTTGATTTGCTGTCGAGAACAAATTGTTAAGAAAATTAGGAAATTAGAAAATTTCCGAGCAGATTTTCCACTGGTAGGAATGTAATCCTTTTTATTAGCCCTGCTACAGCGCTTTCCTCAATTTCCGAAGAGAAGAGAAATTTTGAACCCACATATAATGAGGGGTATCAAAATGTTTTCCTTACCTCCTTATTACGAATACAATAAGTATTTTGTCCAATTCTGAGAAATTAGCGGAAACCCTATGAACACCTCTTTCTTCCACAAAGATATATAACAGCGGAGTATGCCAAGGACAGGATTGCGGAGGTGTGAAGTAATTAGCAGGGATCGGGTTAGGGTTAGCTTTGCCTACTCACTACAATTCCGATTGTGTGCGACTGATTAATCCGTCAGCAACTGATTTTGGGGGGAGAAGTTTGTCACGGAGTTATAGGAAAGGGAAAGAATGATAATTGTAATGAGCAAGATTTACCTCGAGAATAATTGCATTAGTTGTACAAACGAAGCAATTAAACCAGTGATGTAGCCTGACTGCTTCAGTAAATTTGGAAAATTTGAGTACGTTTCTCATTTGGTAATGATATGTTGGAAATGAAAGTATTCAAATTCAAAGGATGAAAGTTCAAATAAACAATGGTAAAATCGTAGCACCAGGAGAGCTGATAAAATTACTAGCTAAATGTGAAGGATTGCGTTCTAAAACATGGCCGTTGTTCTTTCGAAAACAAGGTACAGACGAATATCTTGATTTCTTGTTCGAAACTACTGCGCAGAGTTGCTGTGAGGCAGTAAGAGGCATCGAAGCCTAAAAAATAACTCCGGTGGCAGAAAAAGAAATGGCAGCGTTTTACATTTTTGGAATTAACATGGCTGAAAGTTTCATATGCAATATGTTCTCAAAGTAAGGTTGTCATCTTACATCTGGAACTAGAAGCCGGCGTGCCCTAGATTATTTCGCATACGTACAGCTTCAGCTTCGGCAGAAGTTTTATTCTCCAGAGGCCATCATCATCACCGGGCCAACATATCCTGGCCCAGACAACCATTCGGCTTGAAAAATGGGTTACTTGGCTCATAGGTCTGCAGGTTTAGCCGCAATAGAAAGGGGACTCCGCCGAGAATATACGTTCAGCAGTCTGAACAGCCGGTCAAAGCCGGACTTTAGACTTTCTGTGATGTTCCCTTCGCTCACCATCACTGATTAATGAAAATTAATAAAAGTGGGATTTTATGCAAAATTAGAATTGTGCTTTTCTAAAAATACCTTTTCTTTCTTCTTTTTAATAAGCATAGCAGAACGACTTCATAGTTCCCTTCTTTTTCGCGTCATTTTTACACATTTGAAGAACATTCAAACTGTACAACACCGCTACTAACTTGTGTCCCAAAATCCGTCGCAAACCGTCGGAATTCTTGGAAGTGGTCAATTAAATTTTGAAAGTACCATTCGAAAGTAAATGAGCTGCTGATTTCAAATATACTTCGAGAATTTACTTTTGACAAATGTGTGGCCTGAAAACGGGCAAAGTTTCCTCAAGCCCCGTTAATTACCTTCACACCTCCGCAATCCTTCCATTGGCATATCCCGCGGATACATCTGCATGGAAGGAAGGGGTGTTCAGAGGATTTCCGCTTATTTCTCGAAATTGGACAAAATGTTTATTACATCCGTAATCAGGAGGTTATTTAGAGCATTTTGATACCTCAAATCATATTTTGGTTCGTAATTTCCATTCTCTTAAGAAATTCACGAGTGTTCCATCGAAGATTAATAAAAAGCCATACTTTCCAAGCCGTGAAAAATCTCCTCGGAAAGTTTTCAGCAAACAACTTGCACTTGAGAACAGTTTATCTTGTAAGCTTCTAGCTTTGAAAATGTCTAGTTTTTCCAGTGTCAAACTTACAACATTACTCTATTTCGTTAATTGGTCCAATTTTTGAGCAGCTGTTAATGGCTTAGAATTAACGCTTAATTCTCGCGATTCAGTACTTGCTTAGAACTCTCCTCTCTTTCGAGAAATGAATTAGGCGCCAACATTGGATGAGAGCTAGACATAGTTTCCGAGTGACCAAATTGAGGAAATTTTCGTCTGTTTTCACAAAACAGAAATTTTTGCAACCTCTATGAATTTTTTCAGTACATCAAATACCCAGTTCTTCTCACAAAGAGACGCTCTTTCGAATGATGTTGAATTCACTTTTATTTACAAACTTCAAAATTTCAACATTGACTCCGCTCTCTTATAGAGCAGGCGATATTCTATAGCTGGAATGGTTATCGCCGCCCAGGCATGGTCTCCCAGACATCTCATACCTTCGACTCCTCTGGCGATTCGGCGTCACAGAAAGACAATAATGTTTGAACATAAATGAACGGTTACGAGAATTCTAAAGAGTTCTTATTTGTGAAAACAGCAGTGATAATTTGAAACGACTAGGAAGGAAAATGACTGACGAAACTACACCAAGAAACAAAAGAAGAGGAGAGGTAAGAAAAGGAAGAAGTGAATATTATTAGAATTGAACTGCAGGACACGAGAAATTCAAAAATTTAAAAAGCTCCGATTTTTTCCTCCATAAAACGTCTTAATTTGTTACATGTCTGTCTTTTTCAGGAGGTTTGTTTCGTTTGTTTGTATTTCTTTTCGAAAGCTTGTGAACTTGAAGTAGCTGTATAGTTCCGATGACTAAGAACTGTGTAGAATTCTCATCACCGTTCATTTATGTTCAAACATTATTGCCTCTCAGTGACGCCGAATCGCCAGAGGAGTCACCTATCGAAGGTGTAAGATGCCTGGCAGACAGTGCCTGGGCCGCGACAACCATTCCAGCTATAGAATATCGCCTGCTCTATAAGAGGGCGGAGTCAGTGTTGAAATTTTGAAGTTTGTAAATAAAAGTGAATCCAACATCATTCGAAAGAGCGTCTCTTTGTGAGAAGAACTGGGTATTTGATGTACTGAAAAAATTCATAGAGGTTGCAAAAATTCCTGTTTTGTGAAAACAGACGAAAATTTTCTCCAATTTGGTCACTCGAAAACCATGACCAACTGTCATCCAATGTTGGCGCCTAATTCATTTCTCGAAAGAGAGGAGAGTTCTAAGCAAGTACTGAATCGCGAGAATTAAGCGTTAATTCTAAGCCATTAACAGCTGCTCAAAAATTGGACCAAATAACGAAATAGAGTAATGTTGGAACTGGAAAAACTAGACATTTTCAAAGCTAGAAGCTTACAATATAAACTATTGTCAAGTACAAGTTGTTTGCTGATAAATTTCCGAGGAGATTTTTCACAGCTTGGAAAGCATATCGTTTTATTAATCTTCGATGGAGCGCTTTCGTGAATTTCTGAAGAGAATGGAAATTTTGGACAAACATATGATGTGGGGTACCAAAATGCTCTAAATAACCTCCTGATTACGGATGTAATAAACATTTTGTCCAATTTCGAGAAATAAGCGGAAATCCTCTGAACACCCCTTCCTTCCATGCAGATGTATCCGCGGGATATGCCAATGGAAGGATTGCGGAGGTGTGAAGGTAATTAACGGGGCTTGAGGAAACTTTGCCCGTTTTCAGGCCACACATTTGTCAAAAGTAAATTCTCGAAGTATATTTGAAATCAGCAGCTCATTTACTTTCGAATGGTACTTTCAAAATTTAATTTTGACCACTTCCAAGAATTCCGACGGTTTGCGACGGATTAATCCGTCGGCGACGTATTTTGGGACACAAGTTAGTAGCGGTATTGTATGTATGTATGTATGTATGTATGTATGTATGTATGTGTGTATGTATGTATGTATGTATGTATGTATGTATGTATGTATGTATGTATGTATGTATGTATGTATGTATGTACACACACACACACAAACACACACAGGCTAAGCTCGTTATTACATAGTATGATTTTTTCTATATTGTCACAACATCGAAGCTTTTCTCGCTTAATTTTCCAACAACTAGCAGATAACGTTGTGATAACATCGAACGATGCAAATTTCATTGTCATACCGAGAATGATAAAGACCCTGCGTCTATTTGAGCAAACAGCTAACTCCTACTAAAGCGACCGTCTATACCTTATTTCTGACAAACCCATCTGGCTAGTATAATAGGCAACATACAGGGCAGTGGACATATGGAAGAATATATTTTAGTGAAGAGGCATGCAACCAGTCTCACTTCGTTTCATTGCTCTCTAGCGTGGAGGCACTACTTCGACGTGAGAGCAGTCCCACTACATTCTAACGTCAGCAGGCACAACTGAAGTTTTGGAATCGGTCCTACCCCACCACTCTACTTTCTGATGCCGGCGTATTATACTCTACTTTCTGATGCCGATCTAATTGGCACAATCCCATCCCATCTCTGCACTGTGTCTTTCGCGCACCAATTCCACGCCTTGAAACCCATCCCACTGTCTTCTAAAGAGAACACGCATAACTTTTATCCTGGAGCTCGCTCAACCCCGTTCTCATTAATTTGTAGCCCAGAAAAACATGCGATGATGTTCAGAATGTCAGCTTAAACATTACAAAAAAGAAAAAGAGGCGAGCGTTTGTTGTCCCGTTGGTCTAAGCACTTTTTTCTCAACAACATGGAAAAACCTGAGCACCAAAAACTTTGTAGCAGAAAGGTCAAACGCACTTAACATGGAACGAAGTAGTAAACATTATCCACATAAAAAGATCATCGAAGAAGCAAAAAATTTTGTGTACAAACGGTGAAAAAGGAACATTCGATACGAAAGGAGGCAAATATCTTTTCTAATGCTCAGACTGAACGTATAAATCATTCACATTTGATCCTTTTTGTAGTGTCCAACTTAAGCTGTTAAACATCACCGCAGTTTTCTCTGCAACTAAATTTGTAGTTGATGTTATTTGTAATTATAAAAGACGTAATTGTTATTTTAAGGTATTAGTGGAGTTTGCGCAGAGAAGTGCAAAAGAAGCCATAAAGATTCACTTGATCGCCCTGATATTTGACTAAATGTAACCTGTACTATTGCCTTCTTCATACTTGCTACTGTAACTCTTAACAGTGGTTCAGTAGTGGAACGCTCGGCTGGTAGAGGGATGACGTAGGTCTGGTTCTATGTGACATCTTTTAGCTTTGTGGGAGTATTTTTGTGACACACGGAAAACAAACAAACTAACACTTGGACTAAGCGCACTATTATGTACAATTGCAGCTTCCACAGTAGCATTATCTTCGTGTCATGACTATCACATCATGCGAATACTATAGAGATAATGAATAAGGACCTTCGATTCAAGAGACTAAACTCCACGACGCTACACTTCGTGACAGGTCTTTCAGTGTATGATGTTGAGAATCGATTTTCACGTAGTTAGAATCTGATAAGTTCACCTCGTTAAAGAAGGAAAGGACGGATATAGAAAGAATTAACCAAGTTTTTTATTCAAAAGAAAAATTAAGGTGGTTCTGGATCCCAATGTTCTTTCTCTTTGATCTGAGCAGAAGATGCGACCTAAACCAGGATGCTTTCCAAAATGTCGCGAAAAAGTCGCTGTTAGAGTGCGGGTACTCCCATCTAGATGAATACTCGAGCCACGACATCACGATTAGAGGACATTCCATAAGCTATGCGTTCGATATAAATGCGAAATACAAGTGAATCATTGCATTAATGTTTCGTAGAACGAGGTCAGAGTAAGACCTTAAACCGGCACAACACCACTCAGGAGGTCTGGTGGGCCCCTGGTAAGGATCGATGGCAGATCCTTCGTCATTTTTGCCTCAGAGAACACATACTAAGAAAGACAGTTCAGCTTTGTATTGAAATGAGCAGAGCTGATCGCGAGTCTGAAGAAGCGCAAGGAAAAAAGGCTGCTTGCGAACATGTGGGAGGTAGGAAAACAAGGACAAAATTACATCGTAGAGAGAATGCAGTCCACATTTTGAAAAAAAGACAGATGTTATGTTCAGTGTTGATTTGAACACCGAAGTTGATTGGTTTGACTGCCAGAAACGTGGCTCTTGTATTCGGAATGGGTAGCACGTGTGGTTTTAAAAAGAACGAAATAGATCACTTGTATGAAGAGTTCTCTTGACGGGCTTGAGCGATCCATTGCAGTCGTACATGATGAATTACTTTTTTCCTATCATAGCTATGGAAAGGTTTTCACGGAGATACAGACACTTATCTGCAGATGGAACTCGATAGAGATCGAATGAGAGAAATATGCAGAGATGACAAACACGTTGTCGTGTTGTATATTTCAACGTAAAATCTCCACCTGTCTCCTGTCAGATTATTGATTTAACGAGATCTATTGGTAAAGTGGAGTGTATCCTGTCTTCTAAGATACTGCGTTGTCACAGGGAAGTTGTTTGCGCGAGGAGTGTCGCCGCACAATTCAAAGCAATTTTCGTAAAGATACGTTGTGGTCAAGAATGAATGCCATCTCGAATCAGAGAGGACAGAGGTTGTTCACCAAATTTGGATGAAATAAACGTAGCGAAGTTAATTTTCTTAGGTAGATACATGAAGTACTATGAACTATTTATCGCAGAAATGCGCCAGTCAGTGTTCTCTGCTATTGGACGCGTTTCTGAATAAGAACGCCTGAGAATGACCCTTAAAACGTTCATTATTAAAACGAATAGGAGAGTAAGAGACTTTTCCTGTCAAAGAACTGAAAGAATGAAATGAACCAAAATGGTTCGAATGCAGGTTCAAAGAACAGCTTCCTGTGAACCTACATTCGAACCATTTTGGTCTCAATCTGAAGATATGGCGGATGAATCAGATTATATAATTATTGAAATGTGCTGCAGCGTTCTACGAAAGAATTTCCATTTGTTCTGATCGGACGTTAAGGTTGCCCAGTGGCTTCTCCTCTCGCAAGAAATTCGAAGAGCATCATATCCTTTTTGAAGACTTCGTGAAAATCTTTGACATCAGGTAGGCGGTCTTCCTAGTGCATTTAACATCACATGGAACCTAGTCGCTCAGCTTCGCGATTGTCGTTGTTTCGTAGCTTGATGTTGGAAGCGACGAAGTTTGTCTAAGCTCGGGTCGTAAATTGTTCAAAAACTATACATATGTCCCAACCACACAAATACAAGATCCCCAAGATCGCACTCAGTCAGTGAAGCAAAATTTAACAAGCATTGAAAGTGACAGGAAAGATTTGAAATGGGAAACGACACGTTTGAATGGTATCTCCAAAGACTTACTCGACGTCGTCGAAGTAGGTTTCATTGTGTGTCCAGCTGATGTTTTCATAACCACTATTGTTTGTCCTAGAAGCCCACACATCAAAGTAAGTGGGTCGTTGCAAACAGTTATCAAAGTAAAATGTTTAATGCAAGTACTGTTAAGCCGAACAAAAGCGTTCATATGAAAATGATCATGAACGAGGTAATTCTTTTCTACCTTGTCTCTTGATTTTCCAGCTTAACACGATATTCTGTTTTTTGCAGTTAAAGTTACAACTTCGGTAGTTGGCATTCAATACTCAGATATTGGCAGTTCGTAAATCGCTAACAAATTAGGTTTGCCATCGGCCGGCACAATACAATAAAGAACACTCTTAGTCCTATGAATTTTTCCGATTTCTTCTTTAATATGTTTCAGCCGCGGTGAGTTTTGGACGTGCACACATATAGAACTTTTCTTATACTTTTACAGAACGACTTTTTCCGATTTATTTGAAGTTTCTTCGAATATCAAGTAGTTATGTTTTTTTGGGAGGGAAGATATCTATTGAATGGTGTCGATTTCCAAAATTTCTGTATCTTTCAAATTTTCACTACAAATTGCTTCAACCTCTATGGAAGGTTACTGTCATCCAGGCATGCCGACCAACCAGATACCTTAGGACACACGTCGAGCTACGGCTGTGTTACCGCATTGATTACTACATTTGAAAAGAGTAGAATACTATAGAGAACAATGTTATACCTGCAGAGCGATGTTCTTCAGAATTGTCTGTCTTATTCCTTTTTTATTTTTACAACTACCAAAGTGTGAATTCAGAATTAAGTCACGGATTAGCAGCTCAGTAAGACAGAGGCCCAAGTTCATTATCAGAATCTTCAATTTCAAGGATTTGCAGATTTTTATTTACAATTTCCAAGAGTAAAGTAGATCATCTCGGAAAATTTCGTTTTGTAAAAAAGAAAATTTTCCTCTGTAGTTGTTCTATTCTTTTCAAATGTAGTAATCAGTGCGATAACACAGCCGTAGCTCGACGTGTGTCCTAAGGTATCTGGTTGGTCGGCATGCCTGGATGACAGTAACCTTCCATAGAGGTTGAAGCAATTTGTAGTGAAAATTTGAAAGATACAGAAATTTCTAAAAACGACACCACTCAATAGATATCTTCCCTCCTAGAAAAACATAATCATTTGATATTTGAAGAAACTTCCAATAAATCGCAGAAAAATAAGCTTTCTGCAAAGGCACATGAAAAGTTCTATATACTTGCAGGTTCAAAACTGACTGCAGCTGAGACATTTTATAGAAAAAATCGGAATAGATCATAGGACAAAGATAGCTGTCTATTGTTTCCCGCCGGCAGATGGTAAACCTAATTTGTTAGTGATTTACGAAAAAAAAAACAGAAAAAAAAACAAAAAAAGCAAAAAATAGAAAATCCTGTTGAGCTAGAAAATCAAGTGACAAGGTCACAAAGTTCCATTCACTTTTCCTTTTTGACAGATCCGCTTGGAACTATACACATACACACACGAACGCGCCCAGTTAAACGGTTAAATCATACAGACACAGTGGATCTTCCTGTCATGTTCTACACGCACTTCTCATTTCATCATCCAAAGTTCTTGTTTGCATCCGGAAAACCAAGTTTAGTGGAAAATGTAGAAAGTTCAGCAGTGCTAGATGACCCTCCTCTTTCTACGATTCTTCAGCTAATTTATAGGTGAGCTTTTTTGGTGATCGATTTAAAGCATACAGGGCTCTACAAAATTCCTTGCCTAAGGAGATAAATAATCATCTTCCTAAAATGCTGTTCATCATTGATTTCAAAAACTACGAACAATCTTTCCGGTGCATATCGCGTAAGAAAATTCGAAGAAGACCCAAACATTGCTAGAAAACCACCATCAAAAAAATGATCGAAGTGTCATAGCAATTTTCGAAGCCTACGCACTTAATTTTCTTGGACCTCAAATACACTTTTGACTCTCCACTTCGATGTATCCTCATGAAACTTTGCTCGCGGAATTGGCGACATAAGTCAAGGAGTAGTTGCAGCAATTAGAATTTTACGATGCAAGATTCTGTTCGAAGTAGAAAACTTTATGTAGAAACAAGTTGCCTTGTATAGAATAATTCTCCACTCTGATCTGTGCAAGCAGTTGTAATTTTCTTCAGACCTCCAAGTGAATCAAAGTTTACGACCATTTATTAGAATTCTTGGCATTTCTGTAGTGTGCCCTTTTCGATCAAAGACAAAGCCACGTTGATGTAAAGTATGAAATGGCAGATTTTACATATATGAACAACGTGTGATGGTGGATGGGGAGCAGAAAACACCAACGTTTTATCTTGCCTTTTATTGCGCTGTCGCATAAGTCTTTCAGTGCCTTGTTGCGCTGTATTTTCCGCGTATGTGTTGTGGTTAGGTGGGAGCGAGAAACGCACGTTTTGGGCTCTCAACTCAAATGTACGGAAAGGATGACATGTCTTAGAAAGCATATACGACATAGTTGCCAGATTTAGGAATGGTGTCTATTCGCCGCGTTATTTTGAGCGGTCGAATCGATCATTGGAGTTAGACATAGTTTTGGGAATTCCGTAATCCAGCGAAGACATGCAAGGTTTACTTAGTATCTTGAAGGGTATCCATCGACCGAGTTTTTCGGACTGAAATTTCCTTCAAAGAAATCGATATTGGGTACGTCATGAGCAGTGAACATGCGACCTTGCGAGAAGGAACAGTACACGCTTTTCTTTCCAAAGGAGACTATCCTTTCTTAGGATTTCTCTCACTGAAGATTTGTCATTTGCGGAAACCTTCTGAGAGAAGAGTAGGCGAAACGGATGAGAGCTGGTCCCGAAAAAGCAAATAGTTAAAATACGTCGTCAGATTCTTTTTCTTTCAGTCTCAGACTCAGTTCTTCTGGGAGAATAAAGGATTAAGTCACTGGCATATCAATCCAGTTGGGATGCGCCAACACGTTTTACTAGTATTCGTTGAGGTTTTGGAACGCGTGTTGGCCTATACAATGACTTGCGGGGGACAGCCGATGATCAGGTCAATGTTTTTATCCTCCCAGACAAGTCTGGTACCAAATTGTCGACCCCGAAGGAATGAAAGGCTTGGTTCGCACTAGGACGATTTTGAACCCTCGACCGTGTGGCCACAATGGACCTCTAATCAACTGTGCCACACCCGCCCCGCTCCATCTGGGAGGAGGAATCGAAAAGTACACCAAGCGTCGTTGTCGAGTACTAAATGAAGATGGAGTATACCTCCTGACGTCCACGTCTATTAGTATTCGAAATAATTGCAACAGAGTGTCTTTCATAACGAGAGAACTACCAGTGGATCGCTACGTTCAATGGAGAGCCTAGGAACTTTAAATTAGGAACCAAGGAGTTTCAAATAGAAAAACCCTAAAGCGAAAGCTCTGAACGGAAATGGTGAAGGAAAGTCTGAGTTCAGTGATTGATTGAGGTTCAGGTAAGGCATTGTGTTTCGCAAAGAAAAGGTAAGAGAAGAACTACAACCTACTAACAGATGTCTTTGTGAATGTTTAATCACAGATGCATAAAAACTGACCTTAACCACAACATATCTTGGGTTGCTTTAATCACCCGGACACAAACATAAAACTGCTTTATAAAGAAAGAAGATTAAAAATGAAACAGAAAATGTTCAGTATAGACGTGGCGTATTTACAAACAAAACATTGATTTCTCTTAACAGATATTGATAGAATTCTCTTTTATTTTAAGCGACTGTTTTCGGAAGAACTTTTTTGGCGAAATAAAAAAAGGATAAATGTTAAGGTCAATCCACTTTGGATGCGCCAACGCACTTTTTTTTGTACTGGAATTCGTAATCTAATAGAAAGGCAAATAGTTCTGAGGTTTTTGGAACGCATGTTTGCCTGTGACTTGCGGGGACCAGCCGATGATCGAGTCAGGTTTTTATCCTCCCAAACAAGTCCGGTACCAATCTGTTTACTCCGGAAGGATGAAAGGTTTTGTTTGCACTAGGGCGGTCTCGAACCCTCAACCGTGTGGCTTTAACGGACCTCTAATTGACAGCGTCACGCCCACTGTCTTGGCAAATAGTTCTTAAAAATTTCATTCATCTTGACCTTGAAGAATGATCCCACAATATCCCATGTTTTGTCTGAATAATTTAAGTATGGGCAGCGCACATGGAATAAATTTTCTCAGCATAGTTGCTGATTTGAGAAAGGAAGGAGGCTCACAAAATAACGACCAAAGAACGAACTTCACTGGTTTATCATGCTTGCTTCGTTTATATAGATGAAATTTCAAAAAAGTGTGTATCGAATTGCGAGACTTTTAGTTGTTGGGTAAAAGTAGAAATGATATTGTACGATTTCTGTTCAGAAGAAGCTCTCAGTGTACAACAGTGCAACAGTTTTCCAGTAAGATGGCAATACAGTTTGCAGAAAACTTTCCCAACTAAATTCTCTAAAATCAAAATTTGAACACGACATTCGAGAACAACAAGTAGAATTTTTCCTTTTTCAGAGGTTCAGGTTTTCATGAAGCGACAAATATAACATTTACAAAAATAAATGAATGAAAGGAACACGTATCATAGATAAGGTATCTCACTGAATGAGTACTCAACTATTGCATAGGCGGCTGTAAATTTTGGTATCAGCAATGTAACATCACTTTGAGAAACTAAGGAGGAAATGGTATGATTAGAAATAACGGGTAGAAATTAGTAATCTTTATACGATATTTGGTGTCGATAAAATTCTACCAGTAGCAATAGCACATCCACTGAACGATTTTTTCTCGTACAGTATTGGAAAAGTTGAGAATCTAAAATAACTTTGTTTTGATCTTCACATCTATCTTAGACGAATGAAGATGGAAATTTAGTGATTACATTAGTATTAGACAATGTCATAGCTCAAAAATTGTAGGTTTATTCGATGTTTACGTGAGAACTTCGTCAAACAGACGACAGGGATAACTGGAAACCGGAACTGGAACGATTAAATCCTTAACTCAGATGGTTAAGTCGTGAACTTACTGTACTGTGAATTGGGGTCTTCAGTATTATAATGATTTATCGTGCAGTTTATGTCGATACATTATGTTTAGTTTTGGCAACAACTTTTTTTTTCTGATAACCTTGCAATTGAGAGAATTTGCATGCAGTTAGGTCCTTTCATGCTCATTTTTCGACAGATGAGGTGGTGGTCTGCGTTCACTCCGCTAATTATTTACACTCAAGAAGTAGGTTTACTCTCGGGCATGTTCAATCTATGAAATTTGACGAAACGGCACAGCGAAGTCTTCTGGAACCGTTTATTTCGGTGCAGATCTACTGTAATCTAGGAAGCAGTGAACCAACATCACAACAACAACAGATTCCCTTTGAAGATTTCGCCTTTACGTCACATTGTAGGTGAGTCCAAAAATATCGACGTATGATGGGGCAACTACTCACAACCACGCCAAAAAAATTATAGAAGGATCTTACAGTCTCCCCCTCCCCCCAAAACTGCTTTTCAAAAAATGGCTCTAACGGGCGTTCTCTCGATAGGTTAGTAATCCTTATTATCCTTATTCTATGCATACTGTTAGACTCAGGAAACTACGGAGAATCAGAATCTTAAGACCACTAAATGCTCTACTTTCTGACTTATTCCAACTACTGACCTTGTCGTCGCGATTTCACTGAAGAATAGCTTCTCATAGCACAAATACGATCAAGATATTGGATGTTCGGGTGGCGTATAAAAAGACCCCGAACCAATGTTCCACGGCATGTTCTTTGCGTACTTTCTTCGAGGGTGACGATCATTAAAACTTGCAGTGGGACTGGGGACACCGTATATCTCTGTCTTTTACCAAAAATTTGTAGATTGTAAATTATGAACTAGGATACTGTGGTTACTCAGTCCTACCAGGTCAATGTGAAGACCTAGATTCACCGGATCAGACACCATCTTCTGTTCGTTGATAACTCGAGAACCGCAGTCGGGGAACCTTGAAATCAGCGTACTACGAAATTGATGATGTTGGAATCTCTGTGGGCATATGTGAAGTTCAGGATTTAGATTACGAATATGAGCGAGGTCCTTTCAAACCATGTTTTTTTTGTTTTTCATGTTCCTATAGTATCGTGCAGTAGTGTTTCCGTCAGTCCGAAGGATGACGAAGGACAGTCTGATGCTAATTACACATACATTCCTGAATCATATGAACAGCTACACAAACGGTCAGTAACAAAGAACCTTTGTTTTGCATGTCGAGACAAGGAAATATCCATTTATGGGGACCCACATAAATATTTCAAGTACACCTCAGAGGAACAGAGAGTCGCTCCCGTTTGCTCAGTGCTCCCAAGTGGCCCGCAAAAAGGTCTGGAAAGGAAACGAAAAGATCTACAGGAAATATACATGCATCTGGAAAGCGTTCGGTCTCATGTACTACTACAAGTTCCAGAACCTATGACAGGAACAACAACATCATACTATATAACCATATAATAACGGGCTTGGTCTGTCATGTGTGTGTATGTGTGTGTATGTGTGTGTATGTGTGTGTATGTGTGTGTATGTGTGTATGTGTGTGTGTGTGTGTGTGTGTGTGTGTGTGTGTGTGTGTGTGTGTGTGTGTGTGTGTGTGTGTGTGTGTGTGTGTGTGTGTGTGTGTGTGTGTGTGTGTGTGTGTGTGTGTGTGTGTGTGTGTGTGTGTGTGTGTGTGTGTGTGTGTGTGTGTGTGTGTGTGTGTGTGTGTGTGTGTGTGTGTGTGTGTCGAAATGGTGCGCCGACATCGGAAGCTACAAGATGGGATGCGACAGGTCCAATGGCGTGGAATTGGTGCGCCAGAAAGCTATAATATGGGGTGAGAAAGGTCCCAAGGCGTCGAAGTGATGCGCAATTACTTCATTTGCATGTCGCAAAGGGCGAATGAGACGTTGCTACCGTTTCATAGCTGTAGCCACTGTCAGCGTTGCGCTTCTCCTCTATGACTACTCCGCTCGTCTATTTCCTTGCACCTTTGCCCCAGGCTTATAAAATGCCTCCTTCAGAAAGTGGAAACAGGCATGAAAACGGCTGCTCAAATAGTGACGAACAGTTTACATGATCTGACGTAGAACGTTATCCTTATCAGCAGGATGATGTCATTCACCTCATTTTATGCTAAAACATCATTCTGTGGTAACAACTGGGGGGAGTCGGAAGAAAAACCCATACTTCGAGTAATGCTTGTATGGAAAGAGTGTTTGAAACTGTAGTTTGAATGTTTTTCAAATGTAGAAGTGACGCCGATAGGAAGAAAATTATGAAATTTTCAACCTAAATTTGTTTCAAAAAGAAGTGAATGGAAGGTGTTGTTAGAAAAACAGTTCTAATTTCGCAGGAAATGGCGCCACTATTAGTTTTCAGTGGTGCTATATAATGACTGACGGGTTTACTCTGTCACGTGCGTGCGTTTGTTTATTTTACATTATTTTTTGCTTTTCTTCGTCAGATAGGTGTGCCGGCGATGCAAAAAGACATAATGGGGTGGGAGGAATCTCAAGACGTCAAATTGGTGCAGAGACACCAAAAAGCATAGGTGAATTTCTTTAAAAAATATTATATATATATATATATATATATATATATATATATATATATATATATATATATATATATATATGACGAATATGTGTTCCCGTGTCCTAAACATACCAACGGAATCGCTGTCGGGGAGTCGCTGGCTATCTGGAGGTAACATATTAACACTTCGCTGCTTTGTTGAACCGACAAGCGCTTTTAGTCCTTGAACTCGCTGACCATGGTGCACGCCCAAGCACAGAATGCACCATGGTCAGCGAAGAGCCACCGACGGAGTCGGAGGTTCTGGTCTGTATTCAAGAACTGGAGAATGGAAAATCTGGCGGAGACGATGGAATTAGCGCAGAAATGCTGAAATTTCTTTCTTCCGGGATTCGTAAGATGACTGAAATCTGAGATGATCCGTTCAATATGGATTGACATGACTGCGTGTAATATACAGGGTTTTGCAGCGAAACATCCTTGATCGACTGATCCGACATCGCGTAGAAACCACCCGTGTCGAGCAAACCGGCTTTTGCCCTAGTCAATCGACGATTGATAATCTGTTTGTTGGGATGAAAGTGATTGAAATGTAGCAACGGTATTCGAAGCCTCTACAGTTAGCTTTTTTGGACTTCGAAGCAGCTTTCGACACTCCTCACCATAGCCCTCTTCTCAATGCGCTCCGCCCCGATGGAGGTCTGGGGAAAAAAGGAGCCTAATGGACGACGTGAGTAGAAAAACAACTGTTCGAACACCAGGTGGATGTACTATACCGTTCGAAGCGGAAACTGGAGTAAGACAGGGGCCGTGAGGGGATCCTTTCTGTTCAACTTCGTCGTCGATGACGTAATGCAAAGAACAGTTACGCAGCGTCGTCGAAGTCACAAAATGTTATTAACATTGTATCAAAAATAGCTGCAGCCTACGCATTGCTGCTGCGCCCTGATAAATGCAAGCAGATGCGGGTCTCCTCGATATTCTCAACGGGAATCTGGGTGGACGAACAACCTATCAAATTTGTGGATGAGTTCTGTTGTTTGGGCTGTATGCTGAAAAACGAAAGCTACGAAAGAGATATCCAGCGAAGCTAATTCGGCATTCAACTCAGCACTAACCAAGCGCTTTTAGTCGACCCCACCGCCAACGAAGTCAAGCTGCAACGAACGAAGTCTACCTATCCGTCTTCGTCTCACGTTATGAAAAAACCGCATAATCGTCTTGTTCAAGTTGTTCTGAAGGTGCTTTCAGATCCTGATTGGAAAAGGCTCCTGGTCGTGAAAGAAAGTTCTAGACAGAGATTGTTAGGGAAGATCTGAGGACACCTGACGTTGATAGGCAGCTCATTCGAGACGTAAAATAGTACCGCTTATGGAATAGCGATGGATGGGTTGATTCTATGCGAACTCTAGCTGAAGATCGAACAGGATGGGTTTGGATATGTTCAAGGACGACACACCCCTTTGAAGATGCGGATACCTGGGTTAGGTTTTAACACTCTAATCTTGGCTCTAGCTGACTGCACGAAAGTCATGTGGGTCTTTTAGTCACTTTTTTGCGTATTTCTGTAACGCTGCAGTATTTCTTTCATGTTGTATATTGGATTTAATTACATTACATCCGACATTTTGTATCTGATACTACATTTCTTTTACTGAAAATTTGTTCTAGATTTCTCAGCTCAGTGACATGATTAATCCACATACGAAGAGTATTATCTTAATATAAAATTTTCGCGGTTTGGGGCCGCGTATACGACTAGGACCGCTACCTGCACGTGGTGGCCCTGCTTTAACTAAAGGAAATCAGGCGTTCGACTATACGCATAGGGAATGTACGAGCTATATAACCCGCACTGTTATATGGTGAAATATTCCCAAACATTGCAAAAAGGTGTTGTCCAGCACATCACCAAAACCCACAACCTGAAAGGTCAACTGCCTGAGGGAAGTTTGGAATATTTGGCAACAACCATTCGTTTCGTCACGCTGATCTGCCGAACACTATCGAGTGAACTCCAACAAGCCGCCCTATCTAAGCTTCTGCGATATTTCTGTGTGCCTTTTGCTGCACTGCAGGAAACACGCATGAGAGATCGGCCCGTCATCAGCATCGAAAATTACACCATATACTGCGGCAATGCTGATGAGAACAAAGTAGGTGGCTGCGCGATAGCTATGAGGAACGATTACAAGAAGCTGGTGGAGGAATTTGGCTCAACGTCGTCTAGATGCGTACGACTGCGGAATCGCAGAGGACACAAACTCTGGACCGTAAGTACTCACGCGCCTACGGAAACCGCTGAGGACAACAGTAAGGACGTCTTCAATGATGAAGTTAATGCATTGGTGTCTAAAATACCAAGCCACCAAGTGATTATTGTCGGAAACGACGCAAATGCGAAGATGGAACTCGAACAGCAATCCGATGTGCTAGGAAAATGGTATTATGCAGCAGAGCGCACGTCGGACAACGGTGACCGTCTAGTCGACCTGTGCGAACAGACGGGCCTCATCTTCCCTTCCACGTTTTAGAGGAATCATCGACGCCATCAGCTCACGTGGCAGATGTCAACCTTTTTAAGAGAGCAAGAAGAGCAGCACTAGAGGAAGATGAGGACTCTTAAGCTTCAGCTCGACTACGTTGTGGCGAGAAACATTCCTCAGTCAGATGTCCGAAAAGCTAGAGCTGTTTGGGAGGTCGCGTTCGACTCTGACCACTGTCCAGTTTTTCTCAGCTTCAAGGTACGGTTCCACAAGAGAAACCGAGGAGTTCCTCTTCAACCGAAAATCGACATGGCAGGTTTAAAAGACGAAGAATGCAGGACGAAATTCCGCCAACGTGTATCTATTAATGTTGGATTACGACCAGGAAGAAGCTTAGCGATGCGGATTCCTTTACAAAGCATCGAGGACGCTGCAAGAGAAACACTCCCGATTCTATCGCCGCGGAAGAAGTTTGCCTTTGCATCTGCGGGAACGAAATCCACGTACACTTCTGTATTTGTCGCGCGCAGCGCTGGTGACTTCAACCAGGAAAAGCGTCTTAGAAGGAAGCTGCGTTGTCAACTGCAACAAGATCGCGATAACGAGTGGACGTCAAGAGCGATGGAGTTTGAGAAGGCGTGGGACAACAGGAACCCACGGAAAGACTACGCTCTATTAAAACAGTGTAGCGGCAGAATGAAAAGATGTTCTCTTGTCCTTAACACTGCCAATGGAGTAGCTGTCGGTGAAGCAACCCTTCCAGTTTGGAGGGTACACTTCAAGACCTTGCTGAACCGGCTAGCACCGTCAGCTCCTGAACTCGAACACGTTCATAGACCGACATATGCGGTTAACGAGGAGCCACCGACCGAGTCGGAGGTCCTGGTCTGTATTCAGAAAATAAAGAATGGAAGATCTGGTGGCGACGATTGCAGAGACGTTGAAATATCTTCCTCCGTTTGGGATTCGTGAGATGACGAAGATCAAAGTTTAGTATGGATAGACAAAAGGATACCTTAGTCGTGGAGATCCACTATCATAATTAGCCTCCACAAGAAGTCATCCTTCACGGACCTTAGGAATTATCGAGGAATCTCTTTGCTGCGCGTTATGTACGAGGGTGTGGAGCGGATTATCCTTGACCAACTCATTAAACATCGCGAAAAAACAACGAGCGACGAGCAAGCTGGCTTTCATCCTGGCCGATCTGCGATTGACCAGGTGTTCATCGTCAGGAGAGTGATCGAAATCTGGCGGCGGTATTCGAAGCCAATGCAATAAGCGTTTCTGGACTTTGAAACTGCGTTCGACTCTCCTCACCGAGGCCTTCTTTTCAACGCGCTCCGCGCCGATGGAGCACCAGGAAAGTTCGTTCGCTTACTTGATGACATGAATCAATGAACAACTGCTGCAGTTCGAACACCTTATTACATATGACATTATGCGAAGAACAGTAGATCAGTATTATGCTAATATAATTCTAGCACCATCAGGATTCCCTTTGACCGATCTCGATTACGCTGACGATGTTGTTATATTCGCTGAAAGCAGTGCGAAACATTAACATGTTGTCAACCTTGTATCGGAGCTGGCTGCAGCCTACGGACTACGCCTACGCCCTGATAAATGCAAGCAGATATGGATCTCTTCGAGACCTCGAACGGGAATCAGGGTGGACGGACTCGACTCGACTAGAACTCGCTGATGAGTTGTTACCTGGGCTGTACGCTCAAGAACAACGGTAGCTACGAGAGAGATGCTCAGCAAAGATGCGCTGAAGCCACTTCTGCATTTAACTCCTTAACGAAATGCCTGTGGTCGACCCCAATCGCCAACAAAGTCAAGTTGGAGTCTACCTATCCGCAATTCGCCCCATCATGATGTACGGATCGGAGACTTGGTCAGCTCCATCTACGGTGATTGCAAGGAACGAAAGCTGCTTAGACGGCTGTTTGACTACTTTTGGCCTAGGGTATGCCACAATTAAGATTTTTACGCAAAAATTGATGTGGCATACCGGCGGATGACACTTGGAAGATAAAATCGTCATCGAATGTGGCTAAAGTAAATCGTCTTCGCTTCTTTGGTCACATATTAAGGAGATGGACAGATCCCCTTGTTCAATGGGTTCTGATGAGTTTGTCGGGTTCGATCTGGAAGAAGCCACCTGGCCGAAAACGGAAGTTCTGGGCTGAAGTGATGAAAGAGGACCTGAGGACACTCGGCGTGAATAGGCAGTTCAGGCGAGACGTAAGGTTTCGCAGAATATGGGATAGCGACGAATGGATTGATTCTGTGCAAGCTGTCGCAGAAGAACGAGAAGGTTAGGCAGAGCTGTGTTCAAGGACGGCACACCCCGGCGAAGATGCGAGTAGTCGCGTCAGGCGATGACACCAGCCCTCCGATTAAGTTAAGTAAATCATGCGGATTTATCGTTAGTCCAAGTCTTCCGACATTTGCCTTCTTCACTTATCTTCTTCGAAATCAGTACAATTCCATCTGAAAATTGTTTCTAGCATTGTTAGAGATATGAAGAATATGCACTCTCAGCTAGCAGTTGCAAATACATAATAGTAATGAAACAAATACGTTAACTTGGACGTACCATACAATTTCCCGAAACAGTATGAACTACTTCTGTTGTGGATGTCGTTACAGTCAAAGACTAGTCTTTTTTGAAGTCAAACCCGGAAAAGAGAACAGAACATACTCCACATAGAAACAACAGGGTGGTCATACAAGAATTCAGCGTATCCGATACGGGTTTACTTCACGCGAACAACACGGTGAAAATCCCATCCTACAACAATTTCCATAAAATTAAGAAGAAACAAATGTATACATCCTTTTCCTTGACTTTCGAGTAAACTGTATTATTATGGTGGATGTACATACTGCTGAAAAGTTCGACTTTCAATAAACCTCGGCATAGTTGAATTTATATTATCGAGTTTGATAAGCTGTACACGAGGTTGTTAAGTAGATTTATTGGCTAACGTTTCGGCTATATTGCCTTCTTCAGAGCCTGAAAAGGGCGGTATTCAATCTACAATTCAAACGACCAACCTCTCCACAACTAAACTGATAAACTCCACGCCTACTTTCAATCACAAATTTAGCGACTGCACTGAATGCTCACCTTAGATCGGAGACGCCTAGCATGGACCGCTGACTGGTCGATCACGAGGGCGAATGGTTCGGATGTCACATTCGGGTCGGGAGAACCATTCGAGATATGGCGCGAGTTCCCGCGTTATCGACAGACATTCACCCTTGTGGTTCATTTTTAGGAAGAATATGCACCCTCAGCTAGCAAGTCCGAACACATAAAACTTGCTAGGGAGAAACCAAAGGGCAAATGTCTTCCTTTTTTGAACATGGCACCTCAAACTGTACGTACCAAACGAAATGGTATCGTAAGCCTAGTAATAAAAACATCTTGGTTCATTTTCCTTCTGCTCATCCATTTCATATGAAGAAAGCTGTGCTTATGAGCGCTGCCATAAGGCGGTGTCTGAGGAGAGCAGATTTGGATAGTTCCGTTTCGGTCGTTGAAGTACCACCGAACAATTTGAAACGTCAGTTAGTTCGGAATCGTTTGTACGATACCATCTGTACAACACCGAACTGTATTATTTGTCCCACAGGTAGACCAGGAGACTGCATGAGATCCGGGGTAATCTACCTGATTTCTTGCACGAACTGTAAAGACGAGTATGTCGGTAAAACGGCACGACCGCTGTATATCCGCATCAAAGGGCACCTCAGCGGCAAGAATAGGTTACGAGAATAGACACCTTTAGGTGCCCATAAAACACAAAAACACGACGGAGCCGATTTCGAATTTAGGGTCCAAATCTTAGCGCACGAATCTAAAACGTTGGCTCAAAAATCGCTGGAGGCATTTTGGATCCAAGCCAAAAACCCTAAAATGAACCGCAAGGGTGAATGTCTGTCGATAACGCGGGAACTCGCGCCATATCTCGAATGGTTCTCCCGACCCGAATATGACATTCGAACCATTCGCCCTCGTGATCGACCAGTCAGCGGCCCATGCTAGGCGTCTCCGACCTAAGGTGAGCATTCAGTGTAGTCGCTAAATTTGTGATTGAAAGTAGGCGTGGAGTTTATCAGTTTAGTTGTGGAGAGGTTGATCGTTTGAATTGTAGATTGAATATCGCCCTTTTCAGGCTCTGAAGAAGGCGATATAGCCGAAACGTTAGCCAATAACTTCATTTAACAACCTCGTGTACAGCTTATCAAACTCGATAATATGATGTGCATATTGACAGAACAGAACATAACGACACCCGTTCGAGATAAACTCCTCCAGGCAGGCGCATCAAATGCACAGACGGTGCTGATAGCGTGATTATGGTTGTTACCGACAAGATGCACATGCAATATATATATATATATATATATATATATATATATATATATATATATAACGTGCTCAGGCGTATTGTGAGTGTTTCGGTGTGAGAGAGATGAACTGATTAAACTGATCGTTCGCTGTTCTAAACACATGCGGTCTATAAAATTGTAGACGGTGTTTCGCATTTTGGCCGCTGTTCCTGAATACCCTATCTTCCGCTTTTTGATGGATTGCCTATGATGTTTCAATTAGTGCTGGTTATTTCTATCGTTTACAGACTCAGTAAGAACACAAAAACAGCATACATCCGCTCAAATAAACAGAAGGAGAAGAAGCCACAACAGCTACGAAGTGCGAAATTCAACAGATTGGTTGGACAGAGATCACGCGACATCAACAACAACAACAACATTATCAACAACATCAATAGCAACTTCTGTTGCAAAACCACCAGAAGGCACAGGATCAACCACATCAACAAATGCCGATAACTCAACCACACCCAGGTTCATTTATATTCGTGTAGAGGCAGCAATAAACTATGAAATCCAGAGTCACAAACTTTCCTAGGGGAATGTAGAAAGATTTAGCAGCTTTACATTGATGGAAACGACCATCGTAAATCCGACTACATATGCCCGATCAAAATCACCAAGAGCCGCATCAACAGCCGCAAATGGTAAGAGATTCTAACTTTATCAGAATGATATGATCATTTTTCCTTTTTCATCATATAAAGCTCAATCACTTTTTATAGCTCCCATTTGTAGAGAAATCCACAAAACAAAAACTGAAATTATGACTAATAGTTCAACAATCAGAGCATTCCTTGTAGAGATTCAAGGTTCTAAGGCATTGAGGTGTGTGTGTGTGTGTGTGTGTGTGTGTGTGTGTGTGTGTGTGTGTGTGTGTGTGTGTGTGTGTGTGTGTGTGTGTGTGTGTGTGTGTGTGTGTGTGTGTGTGTGTGTGTGTGTGTGTGTGTGTGTGTGTGTGTGTGTGTGTGTGTGTGTGTGTGTGTGTGTGTGTGTGTGTGTGTGTGTGTGTGTGTGTGTGTGTGTGTGTGTGTGTGTGTGTGTGTGTGTGTGTGTGTGTGTGTGTGTGTGTGTGTGTGTGTGTGTGTGTGTGTGTGTGTGTGTGTGTGTGTGTGTGTGTGTGTGTGTGTGTGTGTGTGTGTGTGTGAGAAAAGAAATTCGAAAAAGGTGGTATGACGGGTCTTACGCTATCGAATTGGTGCTTCGACGCCAGAAATCTATGAAAGGAGTGCGAGGAGTGAAATGGCATCGGATTAGTGCGCCCGCGCGCGATAGCTATAGAATGGGTTGCGACGGGTCCTGCGGGGTCGAAATGTTGGTATAGCATTATCGCGCAGCAACTTTGTGTGCATGTCGCAAGAGGTAAATGGGACGTTGCAACCGTTTCATACCGTGGCCACTCCACGCCTTGCTTTTCACCTCTATGACATTTCCGTGCGTCTGCTTCCTTGGACGTTTGCTTCATGTTGGTAACATGACTTCCTCAGAAAGTGGAAACACGAATGAAAACAGCTGCTTAAAAAGTAGCCAACAGTTTACATGGTTTGACGTGAGACGTTATCTTTATCAGTACGATGATGTCGTTCACGCCATCCTGTCGGATTTCAGATTCATTCAGACTGGGATATAGTAAGGACCTTAGTTCGTGTGTGTGTATGTGTATGTGTATGTGTATGTGTATGTGTGTGTGTATGTGTATGTGTATGTGTATGTGTATGTGTATGTGTATGTGTATGTGTATGTGTATGTGTATGTGTATGTGTATGTGTATGTTTATGTGTATGTGTATGTGTATGTGTATGTGTATGTGTATGTGTATGTGTATGTGTATGTGTATGTGTATGTGTTTGTGTATGTGTATGTGTATGTGTATGTGTATGTGTATGTGTATGTGTATGTGTATGTGTATGTGTATGTGTATGTGTATGTGTATGTGTATGTGTATGTGTATGTGTATGTGTATGTGTATGTGTGTATGTGTATGTGTATGTGTGTATGTGTATGTGTATGTGTATGTGTATGTGTATGTGTATGTGTATGTGTATGTGTATGTGTATGTGTATGTGTATGTGTATGTGTATGTGTATGTGTATGTGTATGTGTATGTGTATGTGTATGTGTATGTGTATGTGTATGTGTATGTGTATGTGTATGTGTATGTGTATGTGTATGTGTATGTGTATGTGTATGTGTATGTGTATGTATGTGTATGTGTATGTGTATGTGTATGTGTATGTGTATGTGTATGTGTATGTGTATGTGTATGTGTATGTGTATGTGTATGTGTATGTGTATGTGTATGTGTATGTGTATGTGTATGTGTATGTGTATGTGTATGTGTATGTGTATGTGTATGTGTATGTGTATGTGTATGTGTATGTATGTGTATGTGTATGTGTATGTGTATGTGTATGTGTATGTGTATGTGTATGTGTATGTGTGTATGTGTATGTGTATGTGTATGTGTATGTGTATGTGTATGTGTATGTGTATGTGTATGTGTATGTGTATGTGTATGTGTATGTGTATGTGTGTATGTGTATGTGTATGTGTATGTGTATGTGTATGTGTATGTGTATGTGTATGTGTATGTGTATGTGTATGTGTATGTGTATGTGTATGTGTATGTGTATGTGTATGTGTATGTGTATGTGTATGTGTATGTGTATGTGTATGTGTATGTGTATGTGTATGTGTATGTGTATGTGTATGTGTATGTGTATGTGTATGTGTATGTGTATGTGTATGTGTATGTGTATGTATGTGTATGTGTATGTGTATGTGTATGTGTATGTGTATGTGTATGTGTATGTGTATGTGTATGTGTATGTGTATGTGTATGTGTATGTGTATGTGTATGTGTATGTGTATGTGTATGTGTATGTGTATGTGTATGTGTATGTGTATGTGTATGTGTATGTATGTATGTATGTATGTATGTATGTATGTATGTATGTATGTATGTATGTATGTATGTATGTATGTATGTATGTATGTATGTATGTATGTATGTATGTATGTATGTATGTATGTATGTATGTATGTATGTATGTATGTATGTATGTATGTATGTGTGTACGTATGTATGTGTATATGTATATATGTATGTACGTGTGAAGAAATTCGGAAAATGGAGTAAGGCGGGTCCCACGGCATCGGATCGGTGCGCGCCGATGCCACAAAGCTATAATATGGGGTGGGACGGGTCATGCAACATCGGATTGGTGCGCAATAACTCCGTGTGTCTATTTCCTCGCACATTTATCTCACGTTTTCAGTGGTAACGTGTCTTCTTCAGAATATAGAATCACGCATGGAAACGACTGCTTAGATAGCGGATAGTTTACATGATCTGAGGAACGTTATCTTTATCAGTACGATGATGTCGCACACGTCATTCGATGTTAAACGTTGTTAATATCTGCGGTAACGGTTGGAAGAAATCAGAAATAAAACCCACACTTCGAGTAACGCTTTCAAATTGTGTCTATATTATATTGATATCGAATTACTGTTTGAAGCTGAAGTTTGTGTTTGTTCTCTAAATGTAGAATTGATGCAATTGTTAAGGAAGCTATGGAAACTTTCGCTAAAATTTATAGAAAACAGGTCATTGAGAGATACTTACTCAGAAAATTGACAACTTTGGCAATCGTTGCTTTTGTTGTCATTTTCATTCCCGTCTCCTAGTCCAAATTTTCCGATACTCCATTCTTCTTCTGTGCCCTTCCCTAGTTTTGCGCTGGAGTCTCGACAACGAATTTGTAGAAGGACTTTTCGTTGCGGATCACTTCCTCCAGTTCGGATTCATCAGCTGCTGATGTTGATGAGTAGGTGTTGATGATGTTGATGGGTTCTTGGCGCAGAGGGCGGAGGCGAAGAATGGCCAGACGAAGTGACAAGATCCGTGAGAATCGACAAGATGGACGACAGATGGGTGCACAACAAAACCAACACTGCCTACATTCCGCGACGGAAGCTCCTCTCCGCTAATGGAGAGTATATCGTCATTCATCTGTCGCACGTCTCTCCTTCCGCTCTTGGCCTCTTGCAGAGCAGTCTCGTGAAGTTTGATACGCTCTGCAACTCCGAGAAGGGGATGTAGGTCAGCATCTGTAGACACTGTTCTCGCTTGTAAGTACACAGTCTGAGACAGTTTACATGGCGAATCGTGCATATGTCGCCTTGGTCCAAAATCAAAGACGTCGTGATAACCTGAGATTTGATCGCCTCTCATCGGTTGTCATACCGTCCGACGTCTGAGACGACAGCGCTCAGTGTGCAGGGTATTAAGGCAGTAAATATGCTGGAGTGGCAAAAAGACTATTCCAAAAACTAAGCAGCCCTGCCACGGCGAGCCACGGGCCATGGATCAGGGAGCCACCTTGCGACCTTTTTCCAAAACAGTGGTGAATCTTAGCAGTGGTTTACACTTAGCTAGGCTTCCAATTCCGAGAAGTCGGAATATCGGATGTGTCGAACTCCTTTTCAGCTTGGGAGACCCTGCCGGAAGACTAATCTGTGCATCAAAGTTCGACACCTAGAACCGCTTATGAGGCGGTAAACCGTTGAGGAGGTAACGCGTTGTTAGAAAAGCACAATTCTAATTTTACCGAAAGTGCAACTACCATTAATTTTTGTTGATCGGTGGAAGACGGCGAATTGAACACTGCAGAAATTCTGAAGTCCGGCTTTAGTTTGACGTTCAGACTGGTTATAAAAATAAGCGGTATAGAATATATATAGTAGGTATATAGGTATGATATAGAGTGGGATTTCAAAAGCAAATAAATCTATGCTTTAAGCATCTCCAGTTTTGATTCCAATAAGAATTAAGCTATCTCTTAAATTTCACACATTATTTCATGTTCATGTTCAAATCTAGGCAAATTGAAACGATGACCATCGCATTTTAGAGGTCTTAGATCACTGATCTTTCTGCATCTGTTGACTGCAGCGCAGCGCAACTCCCGTGGATATATTCTGACAGCCTCCTGATCCGCACCCAGCCGGTAAAGAGGATCAACACCTTTATGCGAAATGTTGTCTACAATTTGTCTCAAAATACATCTGTGCAAAGTTTGGCCAAAATCAGTCTATTCTCAAAGACTTGTTTACGTGGTATAGGAACATAAACACATATAGGCCCGCTCACATATCCATTTAGAGATGTTCTACTTTTTAAAGAGGATACTCGCCGTTGGCAGTGCGCAGGCAAGATCTTACCGCATGAAGTGAGCAACCTCCTCCGTTTTTAATAAATACTGTTCGTAGGAGTTGACAAAATTCAGTGCATTACTTCCTCATTTTCTCCTTTTTGGAACTCTGTTCACCACATTTGAATGTTTTTCCCAGAACGCCACCTATATAATTATGGTAGACAAGATATTTTACTGATGAGATTCCATTACGTCTAGAAAGGAATCAGTGAACCGGCAAAATCTACATTCTCAGACAAAGTGGATCACGTATTTGTTCCAGATCGAGAAAAGGCTCAATGAAAATTTTAAGAGCGCAAAAGTTCGACTTTCCTTGAATCTCGGCATAATGACTGAGAGTATTCGATTGGTGATGTCAAGCAGTAGCCAAGATTGTTAACAGTCTTTTTGAGAGTGTTTGCTATCTATAGAATCTAATTTTAGGATAAATTATTATTGGATTTTAGTTTCGCTGTTGGAAATTTAGTGAATTCTAACACTGATATCACAATGACAACTGGAGCTTTCTTAGTATTCCATTCTCTAACGAAGCAAGTTTGTGTCATTTTATGTTCACGGCATTGACAATTTTGCTTACGCTCACGACACTCAGTACTTCACATTGTTGCGATGATATTCTATCTATCGTTTATATTTATTGTCGTTTTTGTCCCTTTCTATATCAAAAGTTCTATTAGGTTACATAGATCTTGCATAATTATGGCCTTAAAGTCGCATTTTAGATTTCTGCGGTTTTCTTTCCAGAAAGAAAGAAGCGACATCTACTGACCAGAATCCTATATTAGAATTCTCGAGGCCTGTCACCATGATGCTAAGTTCGTCAAGGGTTCTCATGGATCCAGTCTTAGCACTGAGGAACGATTGTGAGGAACGACTAAATAACCTGGTGGAGGAATTATTGCCAGCGTCATTAAGATGCACCTTTGTACGATTGCGGGATCACAAATGATGCAAACTCTGGACGGTGGACTAAAGGTTTGGATCGTGAGTGCTCATGTACCCAACAAAATCGCTAAGGACGATCACAAGGGCGCCTTTTTATTATAATACTCAATACGTTGCTGCCCAAGACACCAACTAAACAAGCAGTAATCGTCAGAACTGACGCAGATGAAGATGAGACTGAAAGAACAATCCGATGTGTTTCTAAGATGCTATTGTCCCGCGTCGAATAAACGTCGAACAACGGAAATTGTCTGGTAGATCTTTGCGAGCAGACGAACCTCATCATTGCATTCAGGTTTAAGAGAAATCATCGACGCCATCAGCTAATGTGGAAAGGGACAACCCTATTAATGGCAGAAGAGGAGGGCAAGAGGAAGCAAAAGGAAGATTTGTTTATAGACGCTTCATTGTTTGTTTCATTCTCGCAATAATCCATTCGCATAGGAAATACACCAAAATTCCTTTTAACTTATGTTGCTTTAAACAACCAAAAATTGCGCTAAAATCTCCTCAGCAACGAACTGCAATTTCTCTTTTCTTGATTCTTGCTCTTGTCTCAGTCTTCTGTTCATTCAGAGTTGCTGTTCTTTCTGGGAATAGTAGCTATCTGCTTAGTCATCATAGTTCTTATGATTATATGGGTGGAAATTAGGAAAGATAAATACGCTCAGAGAAGGAAAAAATCTAATGACAAAATCGAACCACATCGTACGTTTGTCAGATTTTTCTGAATTTCTCGTGTTTTTCCCTCAAAACTGACGACGTTTCAGATTTTAATGATTACAGCGCGGACGAAGAAAGACGAGTTGAACATTTCGACAATAACGTTTTGCGTACTGCCGAACTCGTACGTGTTTCCTTCCAAAATGAATTAATCATTTTTATCTTTGTCCAAGTAGACCTCATGTCTAGCAATGTTGTGAGCATTTCTACACATCATAAGTATTAGGCGTGCCAGTAATTAGCTCAAAATTTCAGTCCTTACTTTTAAGAAAGGCTTCTAAGAGACAGACTCCTGTAGAAACTAAGCTCAAATTAAATACTGGAATTTGATAGCTATCCAATGCTGGTCTTGCCTCGCAACTTTGAGCTTGTGTTCTCAGGGCTTCGATGTCGAAGTAATCATATACGACTAATTAACAATTAGATGACGCGAAGTAACGAGTATCAATTTAAGATGCAGAACTTTTTATCTCCGAAATCTCCTCAAAAATTGATTTTGCTCCTGACTTTGACTTGAAAAAGGCTCTCACAATAACTGATATGCAAAATCTCTGTTTTTGAATCTCTTCCGTTCTATTTTATGTATTCTTCTCTCCATGTGTATCACCGCCCAACGCTTACAATCTAGCTGACGCGACACATCTACCATGCTCTTTATCGAGTCACACTCTCTTCTCCCTTCACGTCGATAATGATACTCTTGAAGGATGGCGAAATTCCGGTCGTGAAGTTGTTGTACAGCTCTCGAAGTATCTTTATGTACTGAGTAAAGACCTCTTTGCTGCCCAAGGCTTCCACAACCGCTTCTCTCTCAACAATTGATGAGGGTGAGATATACCGACATCTTGTATCCTCGACGAGTTTCCAAAGTTTTTTTCAGAATTTAGTCAACCATGCTGGATCCTTTTGAAAATCCTGCTTTGTAAAATTGCTGTCCTTCATTTAACACTTTTTCGGTTCTGTTAAGGATCACTCTTGTAGAGAACTTGTAGTTGGAGGATTGTAAGCAGATTAGGTGATAGTATTTGATGTTGTTTGGATGTCCTTTCTTATACAGTAATTCGATCTTGCTGGTCTTCCACTGTTTAGGAACCTTCCCGATAGGTAACGTGTAAAGAACCACGTCAGAGTTTTGACAAGAACTGGTAGAACACTATACAGGGGATCGGGCGCTGATCACGATTTCTTACAGACATAGCATGTCGTAATTCGGATTGGAGCACTTCTGGAGTGAGATCTTCGAATTCCCACAGATGGTGAGGAGGCTTCTGGAGACAAGCTTGTCTTGATTTTACGGCTTTCACCCTTCGTAGTGCAGTCGTGAAAGTTTTCAACGAGCCGATCGTATTCCTATTCCTTCGATGTTGTCCAATGCGGAATCTTCTCCGAAGCCGCTTAGCGTACCGAAGATATTTGTCGGCATGGTAAATTCGGAAAGCCTCTCACCCTGAACATTCTACTGTAAGTCGTGGGTCCCGATGTGAAGTTCTTCAGGTGTTCTTCTGCGGCTAAGTTTGGCGTTCAAATCACTAACAAAGACCTTGTAGAAAACATGCATGATCTTCTCCATACATCTCCTGTAAGTCCACAAAGAAAGCCTAGACTTCTTTTTCTAGCTTGATGTTGGAGCATAAACGACAAGAACAGTGAAGGCTGGCGTTGGACCACATCTTCTCATACGCAGTCGTCCGATTCGGGTTGTAAGTTCTTCGAAACAGTCGATGTTTTCACCACGTATCTACGAGGTGATCAAGTCCAACAACTCCTTTACTGTGGGGAGTTCCTAAGAACAGTTCTACTTCAGTTTCATAAACGGCGTTCAGTGGGTGGCGCGGTATCGCCTCGGTCAGCCCGATAACGTCGTACCCAATTTTCTTGGTTCGCATCATAAGATCTTTCCGCTTCCGATGCTCCGTTCTTTTTGGCGAACCAGGCTTTCCTCCGAATTCAGAAGAGTCTTTATTATCGCTGTAATATGTATGTAATTCTAAAACCTATGGGCAGACTGCTCGCCTCTAGTCTAGAGTTTTTAGAGAACGTTATGTGCTCCCGGAGTGGACACGCGGAAATTTTTTGTTGGAGGCAACTCCGCCTCTCTTACCTCCTATCTGTCGTCTGCGGACGTGCTACGAAGCTCGAGATTTAGTGAAGAAGGTCCGTGCCCGAAAAGGCATCCTATGCATTGTAGTAGTCGCTTCAACTTCGTGCGATGATCTCTGAAACAATTTTGCGAAAACACTTCCTTTCTTAGAAATTGTCCACCCAGCCAACGATATAGATACACCACTGCAATTCATCCTTCCATCCCAGCACACCACTAACGTTCTGCTGACGTTACTACGAATTTGTTTTTTCCTACTTTTCAACATCATTCGACAAGAGCTGCCAACACAATATAGCGAGAATCATTTCGTCCATTCTCGATTTGTGCAACCTTACAGAACGAGCCGATCAATCAGTACTGATATGCTCACTTAAGTAACGCTTCCAACCGTGAAGCACTTTTTTTACTTTGATTTCATCATTAAAAGACGAATCGGAGTATTATTGCGAAAGTCCCCTAAAAAAGTTGTTCACGACGATGAGAATTTTTATCATGAATGTGATGGTAATCAGCATGTATTAAAATTCCAATCAAAATTTGAGATCATCACAAACCTTTCCTTCGTGGTTTTCGTAGTTTTTGTAAGCGATCAGATAACTATCACATCAACAAGAAGTCCGGGTCTTGTGAACTAAGAACTGTGAAGTGCTTTAGTCTATTTGGAGTCTTGCACTGTATTTTCATATACTAGGAATGTACTTCGCACATGTGATGGGAGTCAGGCTCATTTCTCCTGAGATAAAACAGAGTGAGGAACTGTCACACCTCTCTCTCCTTGGAGGCACATTACAACACCATGCCTCTGAAAGTAAGAGCTTCCTTTTTTCTGTTCGTTCGCCTGCCAGTGAACGAACAGTCAAAGGGCTCCTGGCGCTGTCTTTCCCGGTCGCCGGCAATGGCGGCACGTATGCGAGGTTTCGCAGACGTGCGGTGTCTTGAAGGCATCACCCCACGAATCTGAGGTGGTACGGATTTCAAGTGGAGTATACGTATACGGAATAGTAGGCTATGGAGAGGAGTGTGATTCCGTCCATTTCTTCTTAATTGCCGTAAAAAACGGTCCGGAAGATGCGGCGCGTGCACAAGACTGACGCGCTCCAATCGAACTCCTTGCAAAAAGTAGTGTGCCGGCACGCTCGAAGCCGTATCTTCCGGACCGTTTTCTACGGCAATTAGGAAGAAATGAACGGAATCACCTTTATCTCAATAATCTACGATCCTGTATACGAATATTCCAGCGGAAATCCTTGCCACTCTAGATTCGTGGGGTGATGCCTTTAAGGTACCTAACTGGAGGGGGAACGATTTGACGATTTCTCATGCCGTTTTCTGGATGACTAAGAGCAACTGAGCGTGATCTCGCTAACATTAGCGAGCAACATAATCCGATCTGCTTGTGTAAGATCCCTCAATTTCGTAGTACGCCGCCTTCAATACTCAGTATCATTTGATGAAGAATACCCTCCTCAATAAAGTTTCGTAAGTTATTTGCATCAAATCTCACCGAAAAGACCGTCAATGCTGAGATTGGTGGTAAGAATGGAGGAAAATGCTTGAAAATGCTGATCTCTGTCCCAAAATTCTTTTCCTCACACTTTTGTCAAAACGGAAAACTATTGCGAATTAACATTATACTCTTCGTTACTATTTAACCTGCCGTTTCCAACGTCTTCTACCCATTTGTTTCTTCACCACCTCACACTGTTCTTTACCATGTTTTTTGTTTTTCTTGTTCTCTCTCATCCTATTTGTTCCTTTTTAAGTTTTACCTCGCTCATCAAGTGCCCTCCATATTAGCACAAACCTCATGAGTCGTTCAGTTTTTCAACACATCGATTAAATGCAAAAAATAGTGGGGATCTCTGAAAAAAAAGGAGGATTCAATTATATTTTGAAAAAAAAATCATTGTGCAAGTATCCCATAGAGCGAGAAATTCCCCATAGAGCAATGCACGACACCGCTACTACTGTCCCAAAATTAAAGGCATCACTCCACGAATCTGAAGTGGTGCGGAGTTCAGGTGGAGTATTCGTATACGAGATCGTAGATTATTGAGAGAAGGGTGATTCCGTCCATTTCTTCCTAATTGCCGTAGGAAACGGCCCGGAAGATACGGCGCCGCACAAGGCTGGCGCGCTCTAGTCGAACTCCCTGTAGAAAATAGTGCGCCAGAACGAATGAAGCCGTATTTTCCGGGCCGTTTATTACGGCAATTAGGAAGAAATGGACGGAATCACCCCCCTCTCCACAGTCTCCCATCCCGTGTACGAATACCCCACCTGAAATCCGTACCACCTCAGATTCGTGGAGTGATGCCTTTAACTTGCGAAGTATTAATCCGGCGCAAACCGTCGGAATCTGTGTTAGTGAGCAAAGTCAGATTTTGAAAGTATTATTCGAGAGCTAATGAGAACCTGGTTTCAGATATATTTCCAGAATTTAGTTTCGGCAAATGTATAGCCTAAAAACAGGCAAAATTTCCGCAACCTTCGTTAATTATATTCACACCTTCGCAGTTCTGCCATTGGCACATCCCGCGGACATATCTCCGTGTAAGGAAGAGGTGTTCATAGGATTTGCGCTGATTTCATAACTGGATAAAATGATTAATATATACGTAGCCAAGAGGTTATTCAGAACATTTGATCCCCCATATCATACGTGAGTTCGAAATTTAAATTGTCCAGGGAAATTGAGGAAAGTGCCATATTGAAAGTTATTAAAAAGCCAATACGTTCCTAGCCATAGAAAACCTGTTCCGAACCTCCATATGCGAACAATTTGTTCTTGGCAACTGTTCAAACTGTAAGTTTCTGTTTTGGAAGATGTTTAGTCTTTTCGATGTCAAATTTACAGTTTCGCTCTATTTCGTTGTTTGTTCCAATCTTTGAGTAGCTGTCAACGACTTACAATGAACACTTGTGTCTCGCGACTTCGCACTTGACTCTCTTGGGTTAGGCGCTTACGTATGGTTACAGCAGGTTGTGGTTTTCTGTGACCAAAGTGGAGAAAATTTCGACTGTTTTTACAAAAAAAAAGTGATTTTTGCCACCTCTACTTATTTCCGTACATGACACAGCTAGTTCTTCTTGAGAGAGACGTCCTCCCGAATGATGTTAAACTCAGTTTGATTTACAAGATTAAAACTACCAAAACTGATTTCTCCCACTTAAAATGGCAGGCAACATGATGTAGCTGAAATGATTATCATGCCCAGACATGATTTGCCACAGAGGCACCTCACAGCTCCGGTAGGCGATTCCTCTGGTGATTTTGCGCCACAAAGACACCGTTATTATTGAATGTAAATGAACGGTGGTGACAACTCTACACAGTTCTCATTTACCTAAATCTAAACTAAATTTAAAGTTAAAATTTAATAGTTTAGATAAACTAACATTTATCTAAACTACTAAATTTTAACTTATTAACTGTCAACTTTTTCTACTTCTGTTTTTTGTCTTTCTTTCCGGGAAATTTGTTCCATTTGTTCGTATTTCTTTCGAGAAGATTGTGCAATTGGAGAAGCTGTATAACTCTGATGAATAAGAACTGGGTAGAGTTGTCACCACCGTTCATTTATATTCAATTATAATGTTGGAAGAAAGGTTTCTAAGCAGTGGAGGGACACGAAGGCTTTGCTGCTCTGACATGTCATATGCACTTTAACTTAGATGTCGAGGAGGCAAGTAGATGTGACTATCGAAGAAACCATAGTAGAAATTGTAGATGACCTTCTCCGATGGGTCCATTTGAGTTGGAAAATTCCGAATGTCAGTAGTCTTTGCTTTATGACTGAATGTCCCATTATGACTGAATGCCGTATGACTTTATGTCCCAACGTAGGACAGCGGATGCTACTTTCCTATCCCTGCAGCTTCAACCAATACTGCTCTCGCTAACCTCCACCTTAATTGCATTTCTGCAAAGCCAGACTCAGTTGTGAGTTTATAGTTGTTGTTTATAATTGTTCGTGTAACTCCAAATTGTTGCATCAGAACGCGAATATCCAGAAGCAGGCGTCTTTTGGAAACTTTGAAATTCTGGGTTTTACCCAAACAGCCCCGAAGATATTCAACGACGTAATGATACTTTGGTCCATGATGTCCATTACGGTATCATCCCGAATGCCGTTTGTGGAAGCAAAAAGTCTCTTCTTTATGGCGAGTTTAAGAATCCTCTCTGTTAATATTTCTCTCACGCATGAGGAACGATCTTGCTAGAAGGAGGCGATGGTTCGAGTTTATATCGAACTTCGCTACAACAGCGATATCCACTGAGCAAAAATTTTCACTGACAATGGTACTCTCCATTTCATTATAGTTTTGCACATCGAGTGATTCAAAATCAGCGTGCTTGGGTCTGGAACACAACACGAAGACCGTCAGTGGGATTGTCGGATTCCCTTACGCAACTGCACCATGCCTCATATCGTTCTGACCCATGCTATGATTTTAGCTTCAAATTATTGCAATGCGATCAAATTATTACTTTGGGTGTTCCTTTTTTGTTGGAATTGGGACGTGTAGATTCCAACAAAAAAGAAAGACCCAAAAAACAATATTTTTATCGCATTATAGAGCGAGTCTCCTTCAGAACTTGTCTGAAGTTTTTCTCAGAATTCTCCTAGATAGACTACCGAAAACTATGTAATATTGAATCTCCTATGCTGTGCATCGCTTAGGAGAAAAGTATACATATATAACTCAAACCTGTAGAAAAAGTTTCTGAAATTATGCATCCTGAAAGAACTGTATAAGGGAATTTCTGCACAGAACTTACCTTAAATATGGCACTGGACTTGCTACTTCTCACACGTCACTGATAAGAGAAACCGTTGTCATCAGAACAAATTCTCTCCAAGAACGCCTGTGTTTAGAGTTAAAATGCTCGTGAAAACGCAATATATCTTTCACTTGCCATGAGCACCACTCTTGAGGTTCATGTGTTTGTTAAAAGGACGTGTAGCTCAGGTGTCACCAGTTCCTGTCGTTGACCCAGTCACTGCTGATGCAAATCGAAAGCGTGGCGAACAGGAGGCTCCTGTATGCAGGGAAAGTACTTGTTTATTTACATCGTATGCTTAGGATTCTACTGTACACTTATTTTAGACCACTACATCTCAACCCTCTACTGAAGTACCTCGTGAAGTTGAAACAACTTCTCTTGCTAAAAGAAAGAGTGATAAACAGGTGAAGGCTTTTACTAATCAACAACATTTATTGAAAATTCGGATTTTTGTCCTGGAGATGACTGAACGAACAAAAAGCAACATCAACTGAAGTGTGTAATTTAAAGGCAGCATGCCACGAATCTGAGGTGGTGCGTATTTCAGATGGAGTATTCGTATACAGGATCGTAGATTATGGAGACGGAGGTAGTTCCGCCGATCTCTCTTTGCATCACTGCAAACAGCCGCCTCCAGAATGTTGTTTTGTAGGATGCCATCTATTGCAACGCTCCAGTCCCTGCGCTGCCTCAGCCCTGCGATTCATCGAAAATCAATTCGGACTGTTCCTATAGGCAGTAAGAGACGAAATGCTACGCGAAAATCGCTGCAATAGAAGGGATCGTACAAAACAGCATTCAGGGGCCGGCTGCCTGCAGTGATTCAGGGAGAGTTGAGCAGACCACCCTGATCTCCAAAATCTACGACCCCCTATACGGATACTCCACATGAAATCCGTACCGCCACAGATTACATTCGTGGTATGCTGTCTTTAAATGAATGACAGTTTCTCAAGATATGTTGCAGTCTGTCGCTGCAGCTTTGTGCATTTATTTATGCCAGGAAAAGTGATACATTAAGTTCTGTTGAATATGACGAATCAGCGTTGACGGAAACCTTAGCTGAATTGTATACATAGACCGGCTTCATAACAGCATCTTTTAAGTATTATAATTTCTCATATAATTTGAAATCTTGCAAAAAGTTCTATCTCTTGTTACTAATTATCTTGGTGAGTAGAGTATCATGCTATATAATAACGGGCTTGGTCTGTCATGTGTGTGTGTGTGTGTGTGTGTGTGTGTGTGTGTGTGTGTGTGTGTGTGTGTGTATGTATGTATGTGTGTGTGTGTGTGTGTGTGTGTGTGTGTGTGTGTGTGTGTGTGTGTGTGTGTGTGTGTGTGTGTGTGTGTGTGTGTGTGTGTGTGTGTGTGTGTGTGTGTGTGTGTGTGTGTGTGTGTGTGTGTGTGTGTGTGTGTGTGTGTGTGTGTGTGTGTGTGTGTGTGTGTGTGTGTGTGTGTGTGTGTGTGTGTGTGTGTGTGTGTGTGTGTGTGTGTGTGTGTCGAAATGGTGCGCCGACATCGGAAAGCTACAAGATGGGATGCGGCAGGTCCAATGGCGTGGAATTGGTGCGCCAGAAAGGTATAATATGAGGTGAGAAAGGTCCCACGGCGTCGAAGTGATGCGCAATTACTTCATTTGCATGTCACAAAAGGTGAATTAGACGTAGTAGCCGCTCCCCAGTCATTGCTACTGCCCGTGTTGTGCGCCACCTGTAAGACTACTCCATGCGTCTATCTCGTTGCAGGTTTGCCCAGGTTGGTAACATGTCTTCTTCTGGAAATGGAAACGAGCATGAAAACGGCTGCTTAAATAGTAGCGAACAGTTTAGATGGTGTGACCTGGGACGTTATTTTTATGAGTACGATGATGTCCTTCACGTCATTTTCTGCTAAAAGATCATTCTGTGATAACTGTTGGAGGAAAATTAAGTGGAAATCATTCTTCGAACAATGCTTTCAAATTGTGTCTATGTTATTTATTGAAAGTTCGACATTCTATGAATCTCGGCATAGTTAAATGTCGTATTGGTTTTGATAAGCTGTACACGAGGTCGTTAAACAGTTTTATTGGCTAACGTTTCGGCAAAATCGTCTTCTTTAGGGCCTGCCTGAAATGGGTGATTCAATTTACAATTTAAGCGACCAAACTGAATGCTCACCTTGGATAGGAGACGCCTAGCATGGGCCGCTGACTGATCGATCACGAGTTCGAATGGTTCGAATTTCTCATTCGGATCTGAAGAACCATCCGAGATATGGTGCGAGTTCCCGTGTTATCGACAGAAATTCGCCCTTGTGGTTCATTTTAGGGTTTCTGACCTGGATCCAAAATGTCTCAGGCGATTTTCGAGTACACGTTTTAGATTCGTGCGCTGAGATTTGGACCTTTGTTTCAAGATAGGCTCTGTCGTGTTTTTGTGTTCTATGGGCACCTAAAGGTGTCCATTCTCGTAACCTATCCTTTCCATTCAATACCCGCTCTTTGATGCAGACATTGACAAATCAGCTCCGTCGTGTTTTTGATACAAACACGACGCGAACCATCCATTTCAAGCTCTGAAGAAGGCGATTTTGTCGAAACGTTAGCCAATAAAACTATTTAACAACCTTGTGTACACCTTATCAAAACCAATACGACATATGTTATTTATATTGGTGTCGAAGGAGAGTTTGAAGTTGATGTTTGAATGTTCTCTTAATGTAGAACTGACGTGTTTAGAAAGAATAGTATAAAATCTTTCGCCTAATTAAATTTTAAAAAAGAAGAAGAAAGCGTTGTTAGGAAAACAATTCCAATTTCACAGAAACTAACACCATTATTAATTTTCATTGATCAGTGGAGGCGTGCGAAGCGAACATGAAGTCTGAAGTCCGGTTTTAGCCGGACATTCATACTGGTAGCAATAATAATAGCATTAGTAATAATGCTAATTATATTGTTACTATTATTTGGGAGGGTAGTGCGCAGTCGGTGAGAGTCTGTGTCTGTGCAATCGATAGATAGTTCGAAGCGGTCCTAGTGCCAACCAACCCTTTCATCCTTCCGTTGATAAATTAATACCAGACTTGTCTGAGAGGATAAGAGTATTGACTTGATACATCGGCTAACTCCCATAAGTCACAGGTGAAAGGCTTTCGTAAACTTAAAACGAATCTGAAGTGAAATTAATGCGGCGGGACATGCCAAGCAGATTGATTAACATCAGACTGTTCAGAATGAAGGCCGGTTAGCTTCATGTCAGCGTGAATCACATCAAGCTTATGTTGTTTCGACAGTCCCCTTGGTACATCTACGCCTATTCCGATCTTACAGAGTACGGAGTGTAGTTTTCACACGGTATGACTTGACTGCATCATCGGAGCTTGTTTGCCTACTTTCACGCGTTTTCTCGGATGGGAGAGCCCCATTCCTACTTTCTACCGTTCATCGAGAATAATATTATTCGTATCGATGAAAATAATACTAAACTGCATTTTACCAGAGGTAATGTTTTTTTTTCTTGAGATTTTAATGAAAATGACGTAAATTAAAAATTGTACGTTATTTTTGCTGATGAAAGGAATGTTTTAAAGCACAAAAACAGTTGCTACACGTATCTTGAACAGTGAAAAATACTTCGTTTGCGGCCAAATAAAAATCGCCTCTACTCAGAAAAAAAATTCTATGAACAGACAAGCCGAGCAGCAGTTTGATACATGAAGAGTCTGGACAGCGAAAGGAAGGGGTTATATGATAAATATATCAAACAAATTCAATATTATTAACGATGTTGATAAAAGTACAACCGGCTCTGAATCGCATGGGATCTCCAGGATACACCTAACTCCTCATTCCTTTGATGCTATACGATTGCCTTATAGGCGCATGAAAAGAAAGTAAAAGACACGCGCGAAAAGACTGGATAAATGCGCTCGGGTAACTCGGTAAGCTCGGTGAGCGTTTTGCCTTCTTTCATAAGTGTGAAAGATGCGATGTGAAACCTACTGTAGGGGAACCTCACAACTAATCTGAATATCAGGATTACGACCAATCTGATAACTTGAAACGCCTCGTGAAAAACGAACATATGAAAAAGATCGAGTGCACGTTGAGGTTTTCCCAACAGGAGTCGTAATAAGGGAATGCGAGCTAGAGGAGGATCGTAAGAAGTCATACTCCATATTCGTCCTTGAAATAAAATAGTGTAATATTAGAAAAAATAAATGAGGAAAACACGAAACCGGATAACAAATTTTTGTGGAGTCATTTTATCGAAGAGAAAAGGAACTCAGAAGGAAGAGATGACTTTGTATTAAGGGCTAAGAACGGCAAGGGCCAAAGACACATTGCTCCGACACTTCAACATAGCCAATTCAATATGTTGAAGCCTCTGCAAGGTTTACCGCCTCACCGTAGTAGCGTGGAGGTGACTGAGCGATGAACAGAGGAGATATGTCTTCTGGCAGGGTCTCCTAAGCTGAGAAAGGGTTGTGTGTGTATGTCAAAAATGTCGCAAGGTGGCTTCCTGATCCAACTAGATTGCTCCTGTGTTCAAAGCTAAGCTCGCTGTGGCAGGGCTGCCTAGTATGTGGAAAATTACTTGTCACTCCAGCGTAAACAATGTCAATACCCTTCACGTTGGATGTTCTCATCTCAGGCGTCAGACAGTGTGGCGACCGGTGAGAAGCGATCGAATCTCAGGTTGCTCAGGACATGTTTGATTCGTGACCAGAGCGACACGTGCACGACTCCCCATAAAGACTGTCTCAGATTTTGTACTTACAACGCGAGAACAACATTTATAAACGCTGACCTACATCCCCTTCTCAGAGTTGCAGAGCGTATCAAGCTTCACGAGACTGCTCTGCAAGAGCCCAAGAGCAGGTCTGACGTACGAGGTATGAGTAACAGTATACTCGTCATTCACGAAAAAAATTTCCGTCGCAAAATGTGGGCTGTGTCGATTTTGTTGTGTACTGTTGAATCAGAGTTGGACAAGTTATAGAGAAGCTGCTGTGGAGGTGATCCACAACGAGAAGTCGTTCTACAAATTCGTTGTCTGAGGCTTCAACGGAAAACTCGGAACAGGCACAGAAGAGGAACACAGGAACGGAAAATTTGGACTAAGGAACCGAAGTGATAACCTTCTCGCCGGGCTTTAGTTCGCCTCTCGTATTTTTCATGGGAATTCTTTTCAAATGAAGAAAGATATCGTCGGTAGAATGGACCCGAATCGCCAAATGACACGACTGGTGAGATCGATAACATACTCACCAATAGGTAGTGGTGTCTAGTTGGCATCTCGGTAGTACCATCCTTTCGTAATGGTTCTAATCACCATCTCGTGCAAAAATACGACTTAGCCACACGAAGGAACAAAACATCAGCTATTGATCGGCAACGAAGGAGGAATGAAGTTGTATACAACAACTGCGTATTCGAGGACTTCATCTCCTAAGGTGACTGGCATATCGAGAAGGACTCAAACATGGACTATGACTCACTGCTCAAAGGACTGCAACCCTGTATCGAACGTGTCATAAAGCTGCGCACGACAAAATTGGATCGAATTTTGAAGACCACTAAGAAATCGTTGGAAAGGAGAAGGACTTTGAGGCCTGTTCCGAATCCATCGCACATTGCAAATATAATATCCCGGTAACAGACGTTATCCGTACCCTTTTTCGACGTGAGATGGAAATCACCACGGAGAGATTCTACTTGAACCTTTCCATTAGTCTACTCCTGCGTCAACCTCGATCACTTCCACTGGTGAAGTTCCAGCACGGATTCTGCCTCCGGAAGTACGATTATGGGCTTAAAATCTGGCAGACCTTCAAGACTTAGTTTCATATCAGCAGACTTACTTCGGGCTGGTGGCCATCCACATCATGTAATCTTAGCGGCGTATATGACGTCCTACCTTCAGAAAGAAAAAATCCCAGACAAGTGAAAAACCTCGCGAAGCGTTCTTATTCATAAGAAAGGTAACCGAGAAGACCTTCGGAACTACCGTCCGACATGCTTGATATGCTGAGCGTGTTATACAGAGTGTTCACTAAGATCATTCTCTAGCACATATCTAGAACGCTAGATGAAGCTGAACCTCGAAAACAAGCTGGATCCCGTTAGGAGTTGAGCTGCATGGACCACATCGAGACCGTGTCAAAAGTCATATGGGTTCGCCGGGGATATCGCCTGTCCTTGTTCTAACCTTTGGCGACTATTAGAGAGCTTTCAACAGCGTAGTAACGAATGCAGTACCGTCAGCGCTGGTCGACCAAGCTGGAAACGTGTTGTACGTGAGAACATTACCCACTTGCAACGCTCGACGTACCACTACGATGCAGGGTTTCCAGCGCCTCTCACCACGCCCACTGGAAGGGTGTACGTCAAGGCGATACTACGTTGTCGAGGCTGTTTGCGGCAATTCAAGCTACAATGGGTAAAGAAATCAGCTGTTTGGGAATAAAGGCGCAGAAAAGTATTGATGGAAGATTTCTTTCGAAACTTCGTTTCGTGGAAGGCATCGTTCTTTTCGCAAAAACACCACTGATGCAGAGACGATTTTTAAGGTATTAAACGAAGTAGGGAAGAGAACAGGATAGCAAATAACTAGAAAGACGCAGCTTATAAATAAGTATACCGCGGGACTGGAGAAGTAAAACATGAAAACTTTCTGACCGTGGGAACATCGACGTACGTCTGCCTTCTACGTCTATGAATATGGAGAACGACGTGAAGAAAGAGCTGAGTGGAATGATGAGGGGACAGGATTCGCACTGGTCAGGGAGGCTACGAACCAATTGACGGATCAAGAGCTCCGTGCTCCCCTGATCGACTCTATTTATGTGGTCTTCGACTCTTCGAGTTCTTTCAGCGCTCTGTTAAGCAGCGAAGACCTGCGTAGACACCGCTGCCACTTCCAGGAAGCTGCTTACTTCCCACAGAGTCCTTGAGAGTTGTGTTCTAAGGTTTAATTGACACCCACAACACCTAGTCGGTCTTCGCAGCTCCGACTCAAAAGAAATGTTCTGTTCCCACAATCCAGCCAGCCGAAGCTGAGAGTTCAGCTGAACGACTCAAGGATCTCGTCGACGTCACTCACGAACCTTGATGATAGATGACGATGACGAGAGAACGAGGTGACTGGAAAAGATGCTCGGACCCGCACATCCAGTGATGACAGCCCCTCTTAATATCTAAGTAGTACGTCCTAAATCTTATCAATAACGTGCACTAATAAGTTAATGTGTACTTTGGTGGGAGGTGAACGCGTGATGTAGCTGAGCACCGTAACGCGTTGTAGCTCCAGTTGTGAGGTTTAGAGGGAAGGAATTTTACTGCCACTATCACACGAAAAAAGACATCTACAACTGGAAATTGGAGTAAAATTACTGCAAACTAAGATGCACGAGTTGCTGAATAACGAAATTCGCAATAATTTTCATTCGTGTCAATTCTGCAGAGCTGTAAATAGGTGATGTCTGTATTTGAGTATAATTTGATGTTTCCAAGTCTCCCATTCCCTATCTAGTCGGAAGAAATACTACATTTTTCCTTCTATTTCTCTATTTTTCCCAACCAGCTTCAGAGAGAACCTTCAAGACGCTTGGAGATAAAAAATTGCAAAGAGGTTTTCTTGATGGTCTATCAAAAAACTGCGGATTTTCTAATAGCACCACTGTAGTCGCACGAAGAGGAAAACATACGGTTATCTGCTGCTTTTGAAAATGTGTGTGACTTCGAGCAATGTTCAATAACTCGGCTCATTTCTTGTAAACCTTATTTATCTTGGTATACAAAGGAGCATTCTTCATGCATTAAAATCATATTCGACTTTTTCACATTTCTTTTCGTCCTCTCAAAGCTTTGTAGAGAAATAGTCAGGAAATTTGGTAAAATTCCCAAGTTTTCTAGAACGCTTTTCAAAAAACCTTTGATTTTTTGCACAAAAATGTAATTGTTTATTTCAACTCACCAAAATCCGCAACAGTCCTTACTTATTTCCAACCAGGATCAGTGTTTACCGCTTAAATCATCTCCAAATCGATAGGAGCTGCGAATTTATTTTTGTTCATCTTAAATAGTTGTTGTCTCCACGTTTTTTTCTCTAGTTTTATTTGCCTGTTGAATTTTTAATCAATCTTCTCAAAAATTATTACACTTAACTTTTGAGTCCCAACTACGTGCATTAAGATGTGTCCGCGCTATGAAACGAGAAAGCAGACAGACAGCCACACACATACATATAGTTAGTCTGTCCAGACTACTGCGTATCTGCATACATCGTTTTCTGCACTGTCGAAAACATGCGTCAGAGATGGCCCATTATCTGCGTCGAAAACTATATAATCTACTGCAGCGATGCTAGTAAGAACATTAGAAGAGTTTGGATGGACAGGATTGGTGCGTATAATACGATTGCGGGAATGCAGAAGGTTAGAACTTTGAGTTGAGTGCTCACACACCTATGGAAACCGCTGAAGAGAATAACGAACGGGCGTCTTTTTTGATGGATTCAATGAGCTGATATTTAAGATACCAAACCAGCGGGCGATATTTGTCCGACACAACTCTAAAGAAAGGACTCGAACAATAGTTCCAGATGCATGGAAAATGGTGTTATCCTTCCAACGAAACACCGAGCACTTGAAGTGGTGTGGCAAAGATTTGCGAACAGACATACCTCATCACTGCGTTTAGATTTAGGAGAAATCACCGACGCTTTAGTTCCGGAAGAGCAGTGCAGGCGCAAAATGCCAACTCTTAGATCCTAGCTTCATTAAGTTCTGGCAAGAAACATCCCTGTGGTGAACATCCGAAAAGATAGAGGTGTCTGGGACGTCGCATTCGATCTTGATCACTACCCAGTTCTTCTCAAATTAACATACGGTTACAAGAAAGGAGCCGTGGGGTTATATATCAACTGAAGCTCGTCTTGAGTGGATTTAGAATGACACTGAAGTGCGACCAGTGAAGAAGTTTGATGACGCTGACTCCTCCAGTGTATTCGGGACGCAGTGAAGAAAACGCTCTCGGTTTTATGATGGGGAAGAAGTTTGTCTATTCATCTCTAAAAACAAGATCCATGTATAATTCTTAATCCATGTTTGCTAAAATGACAAAAGAAGGAAGCAAGAAGTCAGAAAGGGAACGTGCGTCTTCAGCCTAAGCATGACCGCGAGAGCGCGAAGAGGTTTGAAAAGAACAGTGACCGACATACCCCTCGGTCAACGAAGATATACCTACGGACTTGGGGATTCTGGCCTATATGAAAAAAAAGTATGGAATGTCTGGCGGTGATGATAGAATTAGTATGGAAATGTTGAAATTCTCTTCCTCATGGTATTTGTGGAATGACGAAGATGACCCATGAGATACGGCTTAACGACCCTTGGAAATACGCTATCATTATTCCTTTTTGCAAGAACAATCCGACACCAAACCCAAAAATTACAAAGGATTATCACTGCTGGATGTAATGTACAAGGTTTGGCGCGGATCATCCTGGATCGGCTTACTAAACATCGCTAAAGTGAAAGTGAAAGTGAACCCGTGATGAACATGCAAGCTTTCGCCCCGGGCGATTGACCACGTAGTCATTGTCAGATGAATGAGTGGTCGAAATGTGCCAGCGGTATTTGAAGCATAGACGATAAAACTTTTCGGAACTTCGAAGCCGCTAATGATTTTCTTTTACGAGGCTGGCTTTTCAATGAGCTTCACGCCAGTGGAATCCCAGAAACATTCGTTTGGTTAACGAGATGAATAAAAGCTTCGGTTCTAACACCAGCTCGTTGTTCTTCCTGTCCCAAATGGAAATTGAAGTGATACAAGGGGCTGCCGTGGGGGGGGGGGGGGTGAGGGGGGAAAGGAGTGACCTTTTATGCTCAACTCTGTCGTTGATAATATGCATGCAAACAACAAATGAGCACTGCTCCGCTGATGTCCTTCTAGCACCATCAGTGCGTTCCTTGGTCGACATCAAGGACGCCGGAGATGTAGTAATATTTGCTTCTAGCAGCGCGAAGTTACAACGTGTTGTGAACTTTGTATGGAAACTCTGACTGCGACTATGGTCTGACAAATGCAAACAGATGAAGTCTACTCGAGACCCTCAACGGGAATGAGGATGGACGACAACCTACTGAACTCGTGGGTGAGTTCTGCTATTTGGGCTGTATGCCGAAAACGATGGTTACTACGAGAAAGGTGTTTGGCGAAGATGCGCCAAACCCAACTCGGCATTCAACTCCATGACCAATGAATGTGGTCGATTTCATCGTCTACGAATTCTACCTATTCGCAATTTATTCTGTCATAAAGTACGGACCGGAGATTTGGGCAACACCGTCAATGCTTGACTACATGGAGGGAAAACTTCTTGGCTAGTTTTGGCCTAAGTTGTGCCATGATGGTGAACTTTACGGAGAAACGGATATTCGTGTACTGGCAGATGCCACGTGAAAAATATCAACATCTTGTTTGGCTATCTGGAGAAGTCACAGCCTGCGTCACAACTGCCTTGGCGACGTTGGTCACATTCTAAGTAGATCGTCTGTCCTTGTCCAATCTTCTTCTTCTTCTTCCTAGCGTTTGTCCCGCGTTGTGCAGGGTCCGCCTTTCTGCTTCTTGTCTTCTATTTGGTTCTATCCATTGCATCAGCCGTACATAAACGCGCATCTATCATATTCAGCTCCACACGGTCTAACAAGCGAATCTTTGGCCTCCCACGCGGCCTCACTCCTGAAACGTCAAGCTTCAGTGCGGTTTTGGCAACAGAATCTTCCTCTCGCCGCAAGACGTGACCGAACCATCTCAGTCGGGCCTCCTTCATCTTCTCAGTTATCGGGACGACGCCGAAGATGGAGCGCACAGTGTCGTTGGTCCTTGTCCAATCTTACTTGAAAATCCTCCTAAACTCAAACTGGAAGAGATCGCAGGGGCAGAGGGGGTGAAAGATCTGGGCTCTCTGGCGTTTATAGCAGGTAATCGAGGCGTAACGTTTCGTAGGTTAAGGAATAGCAGTATAAAGACCACACTCCGGTTAAGATTCGGATAGCTGCGCTACGCCGTAATACCCGCTCTTCATTTAGGTCAAGTAAGTCAGATTACGTGTACGTATACTAATCATCCTTTATAATAACAAGATTTGCTCAGTTTGTAGGTATGTTTATGAGTGTGTCTTTGTTCTTTTTTACTCTTTTCCTATCTAATTTTTTATGCAGTGGTGAATGGTGAAGTTTCGTTAGGAAGCGGTTTAATGGGTTTAATATAATCGAAAAAGGAGCAACGATTGCTCTCAGCTAACGTAACAATGGTAACTTCACACTCGTTGCGTGCTTGTTACAGTCTAAAGCAAAGAGTGTGCTATTGTTGATTACCTACTAATCTTTTCTATTTTAGTCTGGATCTCAAACTGGTAAGATATATGATGATGGTGATATCGTTATTGAAGTGAGACCTTAATGGAGTCCCTGATGTATGTCAAACTAAGCAATTCGATTCTTTGGATTTTTCGAGTTTCATGACGCCAAAAAATTATGCTAACGAAATAAAGTGCTTGTGATGGTACACGTTTTCAGGACTGTTATTCTGAGCGTACTGCTTAACTCTTCAAATCTTCGACTATTAACGTTCCCTCGTAGTGTATGTTTTGTGGGGAGTTTACAATTTTTTAAATAAAAGAATAAAGAATTATTCATTATTCTGTGCACATGCACATGTTTTGATCATGTAATATCAGAATTAATGAAGTAAGCGGTGCAGATTCCTCAAAGTTCTCAAATTCATCCAGTATACATAGGGTTAGGAGATTGGATTCCCAATTAGTTTTAATAGAGAGTTACAACTCATTCTCGGCCCCTCTCAAGCCTAAAAATAAATAAAATAAAAATAAACAACATACCACTTTCCTTCTCAAGTGTACGTCTCCTACAAGATCTGTTTTGTTCCTTCTCTAATTGTAAGCGTAGCCACGACAGACTTAGTATTCACCTCATCTGAAGCAAAACGTTAGCTTAAGGTTATGATTATTTATTAACCCGTTGGGAAAGTCTACTCTAAGTCAATAGTTGCCTCCTTGTTGAAAAGAATATCTCGCCTTATCACTGGACAAAACGAATTTTACCTCTTGTTACTATGCATAATATATAATACAATCATGATCATGCTATATAATAACGGGCTTATTCTGTCACGTGTGTGTCAGTCACGAATTTCGAAGAAGGGAATGCGAATGGTCGACCGGCGACGAATTGGTGCGCCGGCGCTACAAAGCTATAAAATGGGGTGCGACGGGTCCACCGGCGTCAGATAGTTATAAAATGGGGTGCGAACGCTCCCACGGCGTCGCGGTTGGTGCGACAGCGCCAGATAGCTCTAATATGGGGTGCGACGGGTCCCACGGCGTGGAATTGTTGTGCCGCAATGCAGTATTATCGCGCAGTAATTTCGTGTGCATGTCGCAAAAGGTAAATGGGATGTTGCAACCGTTTCAAACCCGTGGCCACTACGCGCGTTGTTTTTCACCTCTATGACTCCTCCATGTGTCTGTTTCCGTGCACGCTTGCCTCAGGTTGGTATTATGCCTTCCTCAGGAGGTGGAAAGACGAATGAAACCGGCTGCTTAAATAGTAGCCAACAGTTTACGTGATGTGGCGAGGAAGATTATCTTTATCGTTAAGAATTACGATGTCGTTCACATCTTTTTATGTTGAACATCATTCTTTGATAACTGTTGGGGAAAACAGGAAGAACACGCATACTTCGAGTAATGCTTTAAAATTGTGTCTACATTATATTTGAACTAATGGAGTGTTTGAAGCTAAAGTTTGAGTATTCTCAAAATGTAGAACTAACGCGTTTAGAAAGAAAGCAATGAATCTTTCGCCTTTATTTGTATTAAAAAAGAAGAAATCGTTGTTAGAAAAAGAGATTTGATTTTACAGAAAATGTCACTATCATTAATTTTTGATTAATTTTGATTAATTGATTAGTGAAGGCGAGCGAAGAGAACATCACAAAAAAGGCTGAAGTCCGGTTTTAGGCGGACATTCAGACTTGCACATAATAACGGGTTTATTCTGTCACGCGTGTCTGTAACAAAATTAAAGAATATAGTGAATTGGGTCCAATGGCGTCCAGTTGGTGCTCTGCCATGAGAAACCGCTGAAATGAGCTTAAACGTCGAATTGGTGCGCCAGCGCTGAAAAGCTGTAAAATGTGGGGAGGTGATGATATGATAGGAACTCACATTTTGAATAACGTCTTCAAATTGTGAAAGTATCGAATACGTGTAAAATCACGTTTGAATATACATACTCCAAATTTTTATAATACTGACTCCTTTGGGGAGAAAACTATCAAAACTTTCATTATTACTAAAATTTCTGAAGTAACGGAAGAAACAAATAGAAAAAAAAAACAAATTTAATTCGGTAGCCATGATTTACTGAAACTTTCGCTGTTATAAGTTTAGATATCCGGGTGCGAGCGAAGAGAGCACCACAAGTAGTCTGCTCTGTGGTGTTAGCCGAACCTTTAGACTGGTTATTATGTAACGGACATACAGTAAAAATGTCCATAAAGTTCTTCAATTCATAGAATCCAAGCCATTCATTTTCAATATAATCCTTGAACCTGCATTGTACGAGATGGGATGAAATGAGAGACAATTAACAATGCAAAAGCTTCTGGAAAAATAGTCTCCGCTTTGTCAGCTCAAAAAAAGCTCTTAGAACTGCTATCACTTTCAGTATCAATATTTATCACATTGTTCTGCCAATGATAAAATTTCGGTTTTTTTAGTTGCACTTTTTAATATACGAATAATACCGAAATCACTACGACAAAAAATGTGGATTGTTCATCTTGCTTTCTAGCCACCAGTAATTCCTTCCATATCTTTCATAAAGTAGCCTCTGCGTTTCTGGTATTTAAAAATATATTCCAGTTTAGAGAAGGGAAGCTGGCGCATTTGATAACTGCTCAATACATTTCAATTTGGCAGCTTCAAACTTCAAGTAGATAACAGTCTATAATCCTTTCATAATATAACCAGAAAAGTGTATAAGCAAGCTGTAAAAAGTGTACAGCCAAAGATTTTGTGCAGGTTAGAGAACATTGTTGTAGTAAAGAAAAGGAAAAAGGAAAAAGATGGCCGCCAGCGGCACTATGTGTGCAACCATGTAACTGCTACTGAAACTACTCTATATACTTCGCAAGGAAATCCAAGCTGAACTAATATTGATGTCGATGAACTTGAAAGAGGATTGTTTTACAAAATGACGCATGAATCCTTCACTTCAACGATGTGCTCGAGTAATCGAACGAACCCCACTCATAAATCCCAGAATGTGTGTTGTCTATATCCGAAATCCAGCTTAAAGTTCGAAATTTTCTTTATTGAATAATTGGTGGATAACAAGGAATCGACAAGTCGGAACTGCCGTAATCAAGTGGAATACCCTTAAAATTCACTGAAGAATGTTCTGAGTATTACAAATTATGTTTTTATCCCATAGTCTTACAAATTATGAAATTGGCTTGGCAGAGCCAGTAACGGCGGATGAGGTGGCAAGGCTATGAAAAAGAATCGCAGATATCTTCGCGCCATGGGTCATGCTACATAACTGCCACCCGTTGCGACAAGTAATATAAATCGTATCCTGTTGTTTCGTTCAATCACTTTCATTTCAGACGTGTGACCAACTTCAAACGAAAAACTATTTCTTTTGAAGCTATTACTATAGTAACCAGCTACGACGACTAGCCACGGTCACGCTCCTGCATGAAAGTGTCAACTTTGTGTTTGCAACACAACGTTCAAAAAGAGGAAGCCGTTCAACAGAACTGTAGCGAACAGTGAAGAAGTCGGAAGCAAAGCGACGTGTCCTAAACCTAAAACAGCGCAAGAGGATTATCCAATTTCTACCTTCGTAACATATGGAATTGCATGGAAATTGACCTTAAGAGGTAATCGAAGGCGCTGAGCAACAGTAGATGCTACCAGGGTTTTTTTGTGCCTTCGCAGCAAATTTACGGCTTCGAGTTCTTGGAATGCGACAAAAATTCTGCTACACGAGTACTTGGTAGTTCTGATTGATGATACTGGTACGTTGTAGATTAAACCCTCAGGTAGTTTTCGACATTATTAGTTCCACCTTCTTTTGCTTATGAGACAATAGAAACACGCCAGCCGAGCTGTTCACATAGGTTGATCAGAATTTCTGCAAAAAAAAATTCCAAGCTTTTTTGGAATTTCTAGGTTATTCCCTAGATTTCCATGGTGACTACATCTATGAATTGAGTCTTAAATGTTTCACCGGACCACATTGCTCACATTTCTCTTCAGTCTAAGTAAATACAGCGTTACCAGCGCGAGAGGCCGCCAAATGCTGTTGCCATTGCTGGTATTTACATAAATGAAGAAATAATTAAATCACAACAATAGATTGAACAAATTGGAATAAACACTACTGCTACATAGGAAATGAAAAATGTCGTAGATTTAAGGAAAAAAGAAGATGAAAGTGGTTTTCAGTGAATATTTGCCAAATAAAGAACGAATTCCGACCTCATGTTTCGAAACTTTGGAAATTACGGGACTTTGACGATATATGTATAATTTTAGCAATATTTTTACCGTAGGATTTGAGTCTCTTCGTGTTGTTAATTACAAGAAAGTAGAATTATGAATGCCTCAGACGTAGGGGTGTCATTCCTCCGGAAAATGTATGTGAGCAGCATAAACTTCGTAACGTTCTTCAATGTCGTCCTTCGCTCTTTTTAGTAAGAGCACATCAACGCTGACCATGAAATTAATCCTACTAGTGAATGATGAATTTCGAAATGTTTCTCACGAACGGTGCTATACGATCCACTCAATCGATTTTGTAAAATGAAGTAAGCACGTAAGAATTTCCAGCGCATCTCTGAGAGGCCTCAACCATTCCCGTTATCGCAACACTGCGTTTTTGATAAGCTAATGCGGCACTTCGCCACTTCGTCACCATGAAATTAAAACGACCGGAGTTATGGTCACTCCTAGTATTGGTGGTGGGAATCACCATTGGAACTGTCGGAACAACACTCGCGATAATCTTCGGCGTTCAAAGTGAGTCGGATCGTTAACCTTGCTCTATCAGTATTCCTCCGGTTGTAGTGTTGTCGACAGAACCATTGATCTGATACATCGGCTGCGGTCTTGTATATTACTCTTCGGAAGTTATTCATAAGTATCGATCATTTTATCCTTTTTATATCTAACTTCTCATGGTAATGAGTGCGCAAGCAATTTCTTTCCGCAATTATCCACTTATTCACTGTTTCCTGCCTTCAATCACACATACTCACTTCTAACAACGGGCTTATCTGTGTCTTCATGTTTTGTGGAAGAAGCAATGTCCTCGGCAATAAATTGTAAATAGCATGAACATGCAATTGACGTAAGAAACGTGTGTGCACCTATAATCTCTGCTGTCACGTTCCACATCATTTCGTGTTGTTTCACTATCACATAAGCCGCACCAAACCTGTTACGCTAGAAGCTCCCGGATCCAAAAAACTTATGTGATAAGCGCAGCGCAGAAAGGCCATGCGAGCTAATATTTTGTGTCAAAAAGGAGTCACTCTTTGAGGACGGCCAGTCTCGTATTTATTTCTTATAGTAGTTCCCGTACTCCAAGTGACATATAAACTGCTGAGATGATACAGTTGAAAAAGCAACTAAGTCAGCTATACAATCAGAGTCGACGCAATATGTTCTTGATGGGGATGGATTTTGGCCTGTCTCCACCGAGAACGAAAGCCTTTTCAGTTTTTTTTGTGTCTTTGATGATTCTTCACTATTTTTCGTATGACACTCCATGAATAACCTTATGTGGCCCTGTCGAATTCTTTTTTCCGTAAGTTTTGTCCTTTGCTCTCTAAGTGTCTCAAATAATTTAGTTTTAATGGATTGGATTTCTGCCTATCTTCTTGTGTATTTGTGTATGTTTAGCTCACTTCGTCCGTGGTAGTCCTGGAGAATCATTGTTCGCTCAATTTCATTGTTTTTTTTTTTGCTGCCAATCCTTCTTTTCAAAGACTTCCAGTTCCTAGGAGTTGAATTTGTGCCATCTTTTTGTGTAATTGTGCATGATTAACATTCTCCCTAGTCGACCTGAAATTTTGCCAAAATTACGATTACAAAAGTAATCTATCATGCATAGTTACAAGAAAAGATTGAGCAGGAAATCAAGACGACGAGACTTAAGACTACGTGATTAATTCCATGCACTGTTATACGAAAAGTGTACGCGCAGAATATATACTCTAATAGTAAGTTTTCAATTCACGAATCAAGTTAGAGCTTACACAAATGGCGGCGCAGTTTAGCATTGCTCAGAAATGAATGCGGGCGTACATATTATCCGTACATGGCGGAGTTGCCAGGAGACCCCAGACCCGATGTATTCCACAGCAGACATCTGTTATAAACCAGTAAAGCACAGTGGCACTGGTAAATATCTGATCAAAGAAAAGCGTATTGTGCTGAAGAAAACCTACTTCCGTTCTATATTGTTCCCTTTCTATATTGAGTAAAGTAGTTTACTACCTCTAGAGTACTCTTGTCGTTGCGAATGCTACGATCTTATTTTTTTATTTGAAGGTTTCCTTTTGATACTTCACTTAAAACGGAACGTATCTGGTATGGGACCCTATGTCGTCTTTGCACTCAGTCATCAACTCTTCAATTCTCATTAAAGCTGCATAAAAATCCCAGGTTAAGATTTGCGTATTGCGTTTATGATGCGAAAATTTTCATTTCACTGAACGCAACAATTTCAGTGCCCTACTACACTAACTATGATTCTGGACTTTTGAAAATCTTCCTTTGTTCACGCCACATCTTCCGGGCCGTTTTTTACGGCAATTAGGAAGAAATGGACGGAATAACCTACCTCTCCATAATCTATGATCCCGTATACGAATAATCCACCTGAAATCCGTACCACCTCAAATTCGTGGGGTGATGCCTTTAAATGAAACCCCATAGTCATCTCTTGATAGTTCTATGATTTGTCCATACTGTTGTACTCTCTTCAGGTGCGCTATTTCCATTAATTGGTTCGGGTAGTTGTATGAAATATATTGAACACAACTTTGGACTGACTAGCGAGGAAATTTGAATGGATCTGCTTTGAGTTATTTTTATCAAAAACACATATTCCAGAATCAGAGTCTTGCACTTGTAACAATGTCAACGCAGAATTATTCAGCGTCCAGACAGGAATTCAGGTAGGTTCTTTATTCCATGAAAGAAGAAAACTTATGTACTTCACAAAATAACTGTGGGAAGTTTAGAAAAGTTACATGCAATGGAACGACAGCTTCAACAATCCTTATTCATTACAATACCAAGCTGCCGTCCAAAATCTTTCCACAACGGTAAAGTATGAAAGTTTAAAGCTTACATATTAGCTGAAGCAAAAAGTTCAGAGCCTTTTCGCTAGATGCCTTTAGTGAGCCACGTAGGACGATGTCAACGGCACAATGGATCATACTCTGCTGCGATTTTTTTCGACATCACGAGAACAAAAACCAAAAATGGCTGTCCCGGTGAGCCAGCCCAAACGATCGCCCGATTTAACAGCCAAGAAGGTTTTGCTGTGTGTTTAGTGGGATTGGAAGGGAATAATCCACTAAGAGCTCCTCTCATTGGGAGAAAAACTCAATTCAGGCCTCCACTGTCAATAACTGACCAGATTGAAGCAGGCGATCTACCGGAAGCGGCCAGAATTGGCCAGTAGGAAATGTGTTGTTTTCAATTAAGTTAAACCGAGGCCGCACAGATCTGTAACGACTTGTCAGAAGCTGCGAGAGCTTGGATCGGTGCTTCTGCCGCAAGCGCTGTACGGACTTGGCACCAAGCCACTATCATCTTTTCAAGCCTTCGCAAAATTTTCTTGGTGGTACAAAATTGGCCTCAGGAGAGGCTTGTGAAAAGGGGTGGTTAAAATGACAAGGACTTTTTCAAGCGCGAAGTTTCTGAAAATGTCTTTGTTTTTGAAAATCGAAATGGACAAAAGTTATCGGACAAAACGGCGAATATATGATCTAAGTTGGTTAGTCCTAACTATGTTGATTTTATCGTCGAAACAAAGCAAAAAAATGCTCAGGACTTGTTACTTCAGTTAATATTTGCTGACTCTTACATACAAAAATGAGAAACTCTATCTTGATATAGAAGTAGTAATATACATTTCAGCAAATAGAGACGTAAAACAAGAAAGAAACGGTGAAAGCCTAACGTCGAGCAAAATTTCAAAGTTTTTCTTGTGTCAATCAAGTTCAAACTTTCTGGAAAGGCGAAGCGAGAAACACTCGTTACACGCTACAGGTTCCTCTACACTTCTGAGAAAGCTTTTACAGTGCCTTTTTGAGATTTGCGTATGAATTGAACTGGACCATTAACCACAGAGAAATATGCGAATTTTTAAAGCTTCAAAGAATCCTTTAGCTCTATGAGGGTCGGAACTTGTGATTGCACTTTGCTGCAACGAACTCGGAACGTGCGAAGCAATCCTTCTCTCAGCAAAGTTGATAGACTCACTCAGTGAAAAATCCCCAGTTTCTGCGGGAACCTTTTTTCTACGGTGATCAAAAAGTGACTTTCCAATTATTCTACCTCCTCGCGAGTGGCTATTCGGGCATAAATTCGTGGAATAGAGCCGAATGCGATCCTTACGTCTCTTTGGAACAACTTCTAAATGGAAGAAAATGATAATATGATATGAGAGGAACCTGTCGCCTATTGTTTGGACCAATTTATGATAAAAATTTGAAGGCAAACTTTCTTCCACTCTTCTGACTGTTCGGTACGAAGAACACTTGTAGAGAGTTACTCTTTTATGAATTAGGCTTATCTGCTGCTATTTAGTTTGATTTATTTTTTCGGCTCAAAAAGACGGCATGAAGACTGTTTGATCCCAAATCTTCAGCTCACATTGGCGCTTACTTCACCTCGTGATAAATCATTCCAAAAGATGTCAATTGCTTCGGTGTCTTTGGGTACAAGAGCTTCGGTTCAAGTTGCCCAACTGCGGTTCGTTGCCAGAAGTTCTCTTTTTTACTTTTTCTTTTTTCCCCATCTGTCTCTGTACTGGATACTTATAAGGTACTAACATCTGCATGTATCTGTGTAATTCTACAAATTTAAGCTTCTCTGAAACAGCTTTTTAGGAAAGGGAGGGACAACACAGTTGTTTGCTTCGCTTATGGTGTTGTGTACGGCAATGAGGACGTCGATGCACTACCTTCTTACAGCACTATCCAATCAGAACTGGATAGCACTTCGAATGTGGTGGCCGAAGCCAAAGTCGATAACGTTTCGAGTGAGTAAGAGCTTGGAAACCATGTACCCCGCCACTTTATCGCGTCACATGTGCGAGGAAGCGATTTTATTGCATTTTTGAAACAACTCTAGAAACACGTTTCAGGTGACAATAATAATCCATGCAATGTTATCAATCCATCCACAGCAACGACGTTGTTAGCAACTTCAGCCTCAAGTTTAAAGACTGACTCTACTCCTCATCATCGCGCTTCTTCATTCGTGACTCAGAAATCTTTGACTTCGCAGGAGATAACAACGACATTATCCTCAACTAGATTTGCGACATCTTTCAAGCCAACATCATCGAGCAGTTCCACTCAGGGAGCTCCAACGGATGTAGCCAAATCTTCAACGCCTCATCCTACCTCTCCGAGTATTCAAGTGTCAACACAGACGACAAGAATCATTTCAGAATCGCCAACTTTTTCCACAGCAAGCATGTCTACAAAGGAATACTCTGTTCCCTTCTCATCCACCAATAGCAACGCTGCAACAACACAGCGGTTAACGAGTACTGTAAAACCATCTAAGATTACAACACAGATGTTAACTAGAAGTGTTTCTGCACTTATGAGCTCCACTACTACTAAGATACCTTCATCTCATTCTCAAGCCTCAACAATTAGTGCAGAATCAGCAACCTCTGAGACATCAGGCATCCCATCAGTTAGCACAAACCAGGCGAAAACTTCCCAAATTGCTTCCACGGTGGTTACAATGTTCACCCAAAGTACATTACCAACTACAACGTCTTCTGCTTTTTCGAAGAGCCTTTCAACCGTCCTTTACCTTTCGACTTCTGCTACGACGATATTAACCACAGGAAAGGAAACACAGCACACAACCATCAGTGCAACAACGCCGCATACTTCATTTTCCCCAAAGATATCGACGATGCCAGAAACCACACGAATTTCCACCTTGAATCCGCGTACTACAACCACTAAAACAACTTTGTACAGCACTCCAGATACTTATACCATAACTTCTCCGCCATCGTCTCCCGCTATAAACACGGATATCACCGTAGCTTCTACTGCAACATCTTCTTCAACGATTGCAACAGTATCCTCTATGGAGACAACGAAAGGAACATCTCCAGTCGTTGTGACATCACAGTCATCACCTGATATCACCTATAGTACTACACAGAGTTCCACATCGATTCGCCCAGAAACATTCACCACATCACGGATTTTTTCCTCGATAACTCAGACCTCTAGTGAGGCGGCAACTTCTCCATCCACTACAGTACCAAGCACCCCAATAAGTTCAACAGCATGGATGACGACGACACCCTGCAGAGGAGAATACAAATTCAATGGCGATATTGCAATGGCCTTCGAACTTACGACAAATACTGACAAACAGGTGAGTTCATAGCTATGGACGTTACGGACGTGACGGACTACTCTAGAACACCTCCTCAGCTCATTTTTCACTACTGTAATCCAGAAGCATAACTTTCCAAAATTTGCAAAATTGTAGAAGATCGTTCTTAGAACAGCGCTGATTTGATTTCCGAAATCAATGTAATCACCACATTTCATCTTGCAAAATCAAACTAGTTGCTAATACTTCATTTAGGATGTGGAAACACTAGTAAAAACTTTGCTCACCTATACGAAGAATCCATACAGGTGATCACTAAAATTTTCGTGAAGTCGGATGATCGACTTTTTTCCTCCTTCTGCGAAATGCGTTTCTTTTTCAGCTTTGTTCCAGATGTCGTTACTGGTGTTGCCCCTAGCGGCTATATTTTAGCTCCATATCCGGATACAACTCATTACAATCCTCCTAGTAATTACGACGCATTAAGGTACTTTGAATCAATCTCAATGATTGTTTGTCTAGACCTTTTCGTTCTACCATTCACTACCAAAATTTGTTAATTGGAGTTTCTGTCTAGCAATTATTATCTTCAAAAATAGGAGATGATAATTGTTAGAAAGGGACTTCTGAGCAACAAATTTGGGGGGTGGGAGGATAGAATTTTTTATTTTTCTACCTCTTTTCATCAATTATCAACATTCTGCACAGCTACTTTTACATGGAACTAATAACAAGCACGTTGAAGAGATCAACCTACTATAGAACCAGACTTGATTTCTTTGAAGACCAATTTTTAAAACAATGAAAAATTCATTCGCTTCTGGTTTTGGAGGCCAAAGTAAAAGAAAATATAGGCAGAAGTGTGAATGTGAAAGTAGTTCACTGCTTTTCAGCCACAGAGCAGTGAAATTTATAAATGAAAGGAACTCATAAGCGGGAGAAAGACAAACATGAACCGATGTTGTCGAGGACACAATCATAGCTCCAATGATTCTCGGCCTTCTGGAAGAAATTGGTGGAAGATTAACTGTTTATCTTTATCGCTGGGAAGAATAAATAATAACTATAACCCATAAGCTCCACATATCCACTCCGGGAGAACGAAAGTACTCCCAGAAACTCATGGGACTAGAGGCTTGCAACCTGCCCATGGGTTTTAAAATTTTTATGCAAAACACAGTAATAAAAAAGAGTCTTCTGATACCGGAGGAAAGCCTGGTACGGTAGCGCCAGGTAGGACGGGGTTGCAGGAGTCATGAAGGCTACAGAAACGGAAAAGGACTAGGATGGCGATCTGTACTTATAACGCACGTACGCTTGCATCGGAAGCGGCTATCGAAGATCTGATGATGCAAGCCAAGAAGATCAAGTACGACGTCATCGGACTGACCGATGATGAGACGACGTCACCCTCTCAACGCCGTATATGAAACTGGAGAAGAACTGTTCTTAGGAACATGCGACAGTAGAGGTGTTGGTGAAGGTGGCGTCCTCGTCAACACGAGTATGGCAAAGAACATCGACTCTTTCGAACAACTTACGACCCGAATAGGACGTCTGCGGATGAGAAGATGTAGTCCAACACCAGCTTTGACTATCTTCGTCGCTTACGCTCCAACATCAAGCTACGATGAAGAAAAAGCTTTCTATAAGGACCTGGAGAAGTTCTACCGAGAAGATCATGCCTTCTACAAGGTCATAATTGGCGATTTCAACGCCAAAGTTGGCCCAAGAAGAACGCCGGAGGAACTTCACATCGGGACCCACGGCCTACAATGGAATGAGGCTCTCCGAGTTCATCATGACGACTAAGACCATCCATGGGAACTCGCAATTCTAAAAGCCCTCCTCTCTACGCTGGACGTGGGAGTCACCCGGTGGAGGGTACTGTAATGAAATAGACCACATCATTGTCAATAAAAGGTTCTGTCTGACGGACGTCGCTGTTGCACCGAAGTTCTATACGGGATCGGACCATCGCCTCCTCCGAGGAGGATTTTCTTTCAAAAGGAGAGCAGAGAAATCCGCCAAGTTCAGAGGGAGAAATCCCACAACTGTCATCAACTGGGATCTCTTCGCTACGTTAGCCGGCTTTTGGGAAGATTCCGCAATGGACAACATCGACGAGGAATATGACCGGCTCGTTGAACACCTTCGCGACTGCGCGAAGAAGACTGAGAGTTCTAAAACCACCAAGAGACGCCTGTCTCTTGAAACTCTTGAGCTGGTATGCCGGCGTGGAGCAGCACGAGCCGCAGGCAACCAAGAGCTCACGTCCGTGCTCGCAAGGCTTTGCAGAGAGGCGATAAAGGAAGACGTTAAAGAGAAAAGAGCAGAAGTACTGGCTGAAGCTGCAGAGGCGGGGAAAAGCATCCGCTATGCCAGTCGAGACTTCGCCAGTCCCAAGACGAGGATGACTGCTCTCCGGAACCCAAAGGGAACCAGAGGTTCTCCCGTCCGAAAAACGACATGCTATCATGTCGGTAAGAAATCGTACGGCGCCCGGTCCCGACGGAATAAAACCAGAACAACTGAAGAACCTTCCGCCAGTACTCATCAATACCCTGGCGAGGCTCTTTACACGTTACCTGTCGGAATGCAAGGTTCTTAAACAGTGGAAGACCAGCAAGACCATGTTGCTGTATAAAAAGGGAGATCCACATGACATCGGCAACTATCGCCCAATCTGCTTACTGTCCGTCATCTTCAAGCTCTTTACAAGAGTGATCCTTAATAGGATTGAAAAAATCTTGGATGAAAGACAGCCATGCGAGCAAGCAGGGTTTCGAAAAGGATTCAGCACGATTGACCACATTCACACTGTTTCGAAACTCATCAAGGTATCACGAGAGTACAAGATGCCGCTCTGTCTCACCTTCATCAATTTAAAGAAGGCCTTCGACTCAGTTGAGACGGAAGCGGTCGTGGAAGCCTTGGACAACCAAGGCGTCCCTACTCAGTACATAAAGGTATTTCGAGAGTTGTACAGTAACATCACGACCAGGATTGCGCCATTATACAACAATATCATCATTGACGTGAAGAGGGAGGTCCGACACGGTGACACAATCTCACCCAAAATATTCACAGCCACCCTCGAGAACGCAATGCGAAAGTTGGAATGGGACGACATGGGAGTGAAGGTCGACGGTTGGCAGCTACACCATTTGCGCTTTGCTGATGACATCGTACTGATAACACCTAGCATCAGCCAAGCAAAACGAATGCTGACCGAATTCGACGAAACATGTGGATGCATCGGTCTTCAGCTGAATCTAGACAAGACGATGTTCATGCGGAACGGATGGGTCTCGGATGCCCCATTTACGCTCAACGGAACGAACATATCCGAAAGCACCAGCTACGTTTATCTGGGTCGGGAACAGAACATGATGAACGACCTGACCTTCGAGCTGGGCAGGAGGAGACGAGCGGCTTGGGGAGCGTATAAGAGCATCGAGAATGTAGTGAAGAAGACCAGGAACACCCGGCTCCGTGCTCACCTCTTCAACACCACCGTACTTCCTGCTTTGACCTATGCTTCGGAAACCTGGGCATTTCGCAAGCAGGAAGAAAACGCGGTGAGCGTCATTGAACGCGCAGTTGAGAGAGTGATGCTATGAGTATCCCGTTTCACGCAAGTGAGGGACGGGATTCGAAGTTCTCTCCTACGTCAGCGATCGAAGATTAGAGACGCCGCCGCGTTTGCCAAGGAAGGTAAAATAAGGTGGGCCGGACACGTGATGCGCTTTAACGACAACCGTTAGACCACAACCGCTAGCGACTAGGTTCCTCGCGACATTAAGCGCACTACAGGAAGACTGCCGACCCGATGGTCAGATTTCTTCACGAAGTCCTTCAAAGAAAAGTATGGTGCTCTTCGTGTCCCACGCGAAAAGAGGAACCACTGGGCTACTCTGGCACGCGACCGGGACAAATGGAAGAATTACTGGCGCCCGCTCGACCATTTCGAAGATCAACGGGAGCCAAGGTGATCAAGGTGATAACCCAACACTGACTGTACAATGGATAGAAAGCCCAAAGAAAGGAGGGAATTAAAGAATCCAGAAAAACTAAAGTTAAGCAGAGCTGTATTCTTCGTCCTCCTTGCAGAAAAACACATTGATCACGGATTCACAATATGATTTCGTTCAACCTCCCAGTGTCTATTTTCAGGGATTCTGACATCGACGCTTTGCTTTCCACTTTCAACAAAGTTCTTGATCTCAATCCAAGATATGATGCGCATATTGCTGAGTGAGTAGTTCCAGTCAAATAATAAGATATGGGTACACTCATATTGAGTTGAAAATGTTGGTTTATTGAAACGCCTTGGCGTTAAACACACTTCAGTGAATTCTCTTGTCATTGTAATTTTCACTTCGGTCGCATGCTCATCCACTTCATGAATTTCTTCTACTTTAAATTCCATCTTTACTGGTCCAATGGGCCATCACGCAGAGATTAATAGTTTTTGACAATGTTATATCGAAGCTATTTTGCATCTAAGCTGGAGAGATTGGATACACGGCACGAAACAGATTTTATTCGCAAGATTTCGAATTCTGTGGCTCAGGAGTAAAAATGAGAAGAAATGTGGCTGCGGTCCTAATTTACTACAGATGAAATAAGAATGAGAAAGTCCAAACTCAAGCGCCTACATCACAGCCCGGCTCTAAACGAAAACCTATTTTCCTGTGCATTACGCTGCGTACGTGGCACTGGACTGCTGGGTAAGGAGAAGAAACAAATAAATAGAGGACGGAGAAAAAAAGTGCCTGGGATCGATCAAACTGTTTGGGGTACATCAGCGTGTTCGACTTCAATCGAGAATCGCTTGTGGTTTATAACGCATATCTCGCCTATGCAATCACTTTCTGGGGCAGGTTGGCGTATCGAATCAGGTTTTTCATTCTCCACTTCCATTTTTACTTCTTCTCTATTTTCATCCCGTAACAAGACTGATGGCAATTTATCGACAACCCAAGAAAGACTTGGCTGGGTCAGAGGCGTGTTCGAATGATCGACTAAGCAGTCGCAACCGAACCTCATACCAACATCGTTACACCTTCCCATAACCAAGACATGGAAGATATATAAATGCATATACACATATACATATTATGAAGTCAAAGTTTATACACATATACATATTAAAGGAGATAAACAGAAGCTGATTGAATGCAAAGCTTTTGGTTGGTTCGCTTGAGCGCTTAGCTGCCTTATTTTTCCCTGGGTTAATCTTGCTGCGTGCAGCCTGGCATTATGTTAGGTTGGTGCAGAATTAATTTCGGTTTCGAGGGATGTGTAAATAAAACAATTTTTATCTTTAATTGTTTCGTCTCAAAGCAAACAACACGTACCGTTTTGTAGGTTTTTTTTTCTGCTCTTTCAAGTACATATATGGCTGCTGCTCTAATTTTTTTCAGCCGGCCTGTTGCAGGGCTCTGAAAAATCATGAACCGACGCGACTATCGAGTCACGATGCTTTACGAATTTAAATTAGGACACTGTGCGGCAGAAACATCTCGTAACCTCAGCAGGGCTTTTAGCTTCTAGCGATTTTGATCTCGAAGAAGAACCGGATTACGGTCGCAGGTCGTCGCTTGATAGTGAAGATCTGAAGAGAGCCGTAGAAGCAAATCCGGAGAATAACACACGGACGTGAGCAGAAGACCTGGGCGTACATCATACTACAATATGTAGTTAGACATTTGGCGGAAACTGGCAAGGATTTCGATTAATAAAGTTGTGTTTAAGCTGAGTTATAGCAATTTTTTAGCAACTCGTTTCCGAAATTAATAACGCACCAACCTAATAGCATTGCAATATCACCCTTTTTCTGTTGAGCAGAGCTGTAAACCTTCCCTATTTCTTGAAAATGTCCTTGGACTGTTGACCGACCAAGTAGTATGAAGAGTGTTTAACATTTCTGAATACTCAGTTTGGGATCAGTTTCCACCTGTGATTTTACAGCGTCATTATCAGGACGTCCACTTCGACCGTGATCAGAGAAATCGAAATCACCCGCTGGAAAACTTTCTAAACCAGCGATGGCACTTTCAATACATCTCCATGCACAAATTTTCCTTCTTGCAACCGTCGCATTAATATCTGATAAAAAATGAATTATAAAATGAATTGAAAATGAATTATTAATGACATAAATGTTCTTCAGTTGGATGATTGTCTGGCGTTTTTAAACGGGGTAATAAAAAAAGTTTAAATTTAATGTCATTTGTCATAAAAATAAAGGCGAAAAATTTCAATATTGCCATATAAAACACGTCTTTATGCATTCGCGCTCTGAACTAGACTGGAGCAAATATCTACCACTAATAATAACTCATTACTTCTGGGTACCACTAATATTTGCCGAGGTAATAATACTTGGTGCATCTGAGTTCAACATTCAACTTCATTCATTGATTTTTTTTTTCAGTGCGTTTGATTTTATACTGCAAGCCAATAGTCAAAGGAGAGTTCATTCCGTTATTCTAGTTGGTATAAGGTTTGCTCATTTCTTTCTCGCATATATTTTTGCGGATACAATTACTTTCATTCAAAAATTTCACATTCAGCGAAAAATTTGTTCAAGAAACATTTCCAACGGCTCAAAAGTTGATGAATCAAGGATTCGAAATCTTCTCCATATCCATCGGTAAACTGAAACAATGGCCAAAAAGTCATTTCTGTACTTCATTCTTATTATTTTCGAGTAGGTTCCGCTAATTTCTCGTCCTTGTCAACAAACGCATCTTATGCCTTCAACATATCAACTGCTCACGAGGCTAGTGAATCCATAACTGTGGCCAGCAACGTTGGAAACATGTTGTGTGAGTTCCACATTCGACGGTTAAGTAATAGTACAGTTTTTGGGGGTCAGAATGAAAGGTTATAGGGGTGCAAGGAAAGGTAAAAGTAAAGTAAAGTGAGCATGAAGTTGCCGCTTAAAGGCAGCAAACCACGAATCTGACGTGGTGAAGGAATCCATGGGAAAATCTAGAGTTAGATTGCTTGAGCAGAGGTGGTTCCACTTATATCTTTTCGATCGTCATAAAAACGGCGTGGAGGACAACGTTTTTCTAAAGGCAATTTCAGTTTGCAAGCCAGCCTTGTGCACGCGCCGTGCGAGCACTCGAAGATCACTGATGTTTTCCAGCCATACTCATGTAAAACCAATGAATAGGCTGCTAAAGAGAGGGCGACGTGTGCATAGAGGAACGTTCTAACGTATCTCGTAATAAAAAAGTGGGAGAGATGAGTGTAACATTTGACTTCTCACTTTCTACTTCCGAATTCTGATCCACATCATTCACCCCTGACCACGCAATCTACAACCCCTCTAGTTTTTCCCGCGGATTCGCTCGCCACGTCGTGTGGCACGCTGCCTTTAAATCAGATGACCTCATGACGGAATTATACCGCACTCAATCTACATGCATATAGAGCAGTTTCAAATAAATAGACGTCGTAGTCTTAAATGAATGATATTCCGTCCTTCAGAAGCGCGAAAATTCGACCTTCCTTGAATCTTGGCATGGAGGTTGCAACTTGTCGATTGTCGAATAGAAGCAAAATCCAGAATTGTTAACAAACTTTATTACGGCTAACGTTTCGGCATCGTCGCCTCGGTCAGAGCCTGGAAAGTTAGATCATTTGTAATATATCCTATCAAATGCCTCATCCAGAACAAGTCATCACTCCCTAAGATGCTACAACCAAAACTGAAACCGAAAGAGTCCTAATCGTTGTTTGTAACCAAGTAGCCGCGCTGCCGTGATATTAGCGGATCTCCGTGTGTTAAAATAGCTCCGCTAATACTATGTTTGTTAAAGCCATTACTCCACGAATCAGAGGTGTTATGGATTTCAGGTGGAGTATTCTTATACAGGATCATAGATTATGGAGAGGCAGGTGATTCCGTCCATAAAAAACGGCCCGGAAGTTGCATCGTGTGCACACGGCTGGCGCGCTCCAATCGAACTCTTTGCAGAAAATAGCGCGCCGGAACGCTCGAAGCCGTATCTTCAGGGCCGTTTTTTTTTGAGTGAATTAGGAAGAAATGGACGGAATCACCTTTCTCTCATTAGACCATACAGGCATAACCCACCATGACTCCGTGCAGGCATAGCCCACCTGAAACCCGCACCACCCCAGATTCGTGGGGTGATGCTTTTAACAATCCTGACTCTTGCTTCAATTCGACAATCGACAAATTGATATCCCCTCCATTCTGCGAGTCCTTAATAGCTAAGGTAAGGTAAATTGCGAAGCGTGCAAAATTTCTCAAGAATTTTCATAGTGATTCTTACTCGTGAAAGAAGAACCGGAGTGATGCTCGACAGCAGGGGAGTTTGAATATGACACAGGATTTTAAGAAAAAATATAGAACTTCTGTCATTCCTCTCTTATAACGAGACTGAATGCGTATCCACTTCTTGCTCTCTGTGTTTGCTTATGATTACAAACTTTTTCGGACTTTGATTCGGGATATTCTATCTTTTCTATATGGCTTGAATGGAACAGATCCGAGGGAGCGTTGAGGAGGACTTTCGAATTCGATTTTTCAGTTTAAGGTACAGGTGTATGGTTTGTGCAGGAATCAGCAGATATCACACACAGTGGGCGTCCCGATTCCCCTATATATTCGTCACCGCGCAACCTGCACGTGACACGATACACCTCTCCTGATACCATGCAACGCCCTCTCTGCCATGCGGGGAAATCACGCAGCTTGGAGTTGTGCAGGGTCGATCATACGCACGATTACGTACCAGTTGACCTTGAAGGTATTTCCATAATCCTACGTCGTTCTGAAGATTCGCCTTTCGCAGACAGCTCCGTACCTCTCTGCTCATATCATCATATATGTAAGGTAAATATAACAGAATCTTTTCTGGGCCATCCACTATCTTGGATCTTCGTGCTTGTCGAAGCAAAACAGTCTTCAGTAGGTACCCATTATATTGCAACTTTTTGGGCCAGACCATGTTTTTTCCTGGCTACTCGAGAGTCTTGCCGCCGGCCCGTGCATGTTACTTATAACAGCTTTTTTCATTTTGCTGGGATGCGCTGAAAGACAGTGAATGTGTTTACTACTGGGTTTTCAATACCACTTAGTCTTCCATATCCCATTCCGCAAGTAAATATGCACATGCACATTCAAGAAAGCCAACCAGTTTCTAACGACTTCTTCCTTGTGAAATTAATGTGCGGACACTGCTGGTTGTGAAGACTGAAGCACGTGTCTAATTCTGCCTGCGTTGGGCAGGCGACGCAACAATCATCGTAACAACAATCATCTGTGTAACGAAAATATAGCAGTAGTTTGCGGCCTATTATAGGTTTTTCGGTCTTGAACATGAAAACAATGGCAAGGGTGGGCGCCAGCCTTTGTCCCAGATTTAGGCCGTCTAGATTGCCGGTAGTACTGTTCCGGCCATCGAAAAATAGAGCAATTCAGGCATTAAATTTCTACTATTTGACCAGAGAACTACACAAAGAAAGTCAAAAAGGACTCATAAGAATCAGGACAGATCACGACATACTTAAACGGAACGGAAATCTGAATGGAACGGTTTAGCATTGAATTTGAGGTTGTAGCTTTAGCATTGCAAAATCACCTGAGCAAATTTTGAAGTTCCTTCAGACTTACAATATCGAGCCTCCATTATGTTGTCCGTCCAGCTCACTAAAGTAAGCTCACAAATACCCCGTTAAAGGTGGCATACCACGAATCTGACGTGGTGAGGGAATGCGCTCTTCTCTCCTTAATCGTCGTTAAAATCGGCATGAAAGACCCTTTTTACGAAGATTTCAGTTGTAACGCACCAGTTTTGTGTACGCGCCGCATCCATGTAGTAACGGCATAGGTGGTGTCTTCTCAGCAGCCTATTCTTGTAAGACCAATAAAACCAACCAACGGCTGCTAAGGGGACCATGAGGGGATGTGTGTATAGAGGAGCGTTCTACCGTACCGTGAAGGACCTAAACGGGTTTTCACGCCGCCAAACTTTGGGGGCCGCTATACATGTGCAGGAAGGACTTTGCTCCCTCTCCAGGAAGCCCGTTTTGATTTCTATGCTAACCGTTGATTAACTCTGGGGGATAACCTGTGTTTTTCCTACACTGTGATCATCTGCTCTAATTTCTATCAACGCTGAGAGCAATAAATGTTGTTCTATGAAATGGGGTGACAAGAGGGGGGGAGGAACATTTGGGGAAGAAATCGCAAATTTGCTCTCAAAACTTTGGACATAGACGACTTCAACGTATAGCAGATTTCTATCGGCAATGTTCGAACGTGAGGTGAATTCTGGCATAAAAATCCAACAGACTTGAAACTGTAGCCGGTAAAAGCCTACTCTGCATTGGGATTAGACAAGAATGGAGAATTGCTTTAATCTTAGAACCTCGAAGGCTGAGACATCTGCTAGCCCAACTTTTAAGCAGCTACTGCAAAGAAACTAGGGAATTCATGAGAAATAAGTTTCTTTTTGTGATAACAACTACAGCTGTCCAATTAATTAGCACATTGGGCAATCTCATAAATGGTTACCTTTCCTAAGGTAAGTACGTATCAAATAAGGGATGAAATTGAGTGACTCAAAATGGTTATCTTTTCCATTGACAGTCACAAACATCAGCCTCACGTTTTCCAACTACCTTTTAGTTTCGGAGTCTTCAATTTGCTTTCATGGAACAGCAGCTCAAACAACAACCACGAAAACAGTGATGCAGTAAGTAATGGTTACTTTTTCCATGTCTCTTTACCTCTCATTCGAAGATATCTATCTCAAATGAACTCACAAGTGTTGAACAAATGTTTCCAAACTTACAACTTTGAGAACTTACACAGTTTGGATTCTGTTCTTGGATGACTTTTCGTAATCATTTGTACAATAGTCAATGTAAAGGTTTACTTTTTGCCAAACAATACGCACATACACTGCAAATGAGAGTCTACTACATAAGTGCGCATCTGAAATCTCCGCAATAAATTGGAAATGTGTCGCTGGTTGAACCCTTGCTTGTGTGCTGCACAAGCATAGTATCAGTCTGAAAGTTTGAATTTGCGAGCCAACACCAGCAATTCAGGTGTGACAACATCCCAGCCACATTGTATTCATGTTAATACTCCACCCCTTAATGCGCACAAAGTCCCCTACGATCCTCTAACTTTGTGCAGGTTCTGGATCGAAACAAAGCATTCTTTTTATTCTTTCGAGAGCAGTTGAAATACTCGTAAACAGTTTTATGGAATGAGTAAACTACGTTCAACAGATGTAACATTCCTGTATGCAGTTCCTAATGACTGACTGAGTTTAAGGTTAAAATTATCACTTTTTTTGCGTCAGAGCAGAAGCGATGCCAAATTCTGATGAGAAACTTATTCTTTTAACTTCAGCTATTCTCACTACTCTTTTCAGCAGCCTCTCCAATTTTTCACTTTTTGCTTCTATACAGAATGCATCTTCTCTAATCTCCAGTGTTTAATGTAACGATTCACTCAGAACATCAACATTTCCGGCAGTGGCCACCTCAACATCGACATACTGCGAACATCCAATGATAAATCAAGACATCGCTTTCGTTGTGGAGTTTTCTACCTCTTCCGGCGATTTGAACGCTTCTCACGTGAGACTATATAGAGATATGACCAATTTGGTCATCTTTCTTAAATTTGTAAAAATGCGCTAATCGATAATTTATCAGGCGGCATCAAACTTCATAACACAATACTTTATAACAAGTTCGGAGTTCGACGACACATATTCCAATTACGCAATTGTTCCCTTCCCGAACGCCTCGACTTACAGCAGTCTCAGTGGAGGAGCGCAAGACTTTGGCACACTGCGAACTACGGACTTCTCAGCTACTTTTCAAATGTTGTTCAGGCTCTTCGCCAATGAAGACGTATCTGACATCAAAAGGTTCGTAAGTTGTTCCATTCTTGCAAATGCTGATCTTCTGAATATTGAGAGCCGGATGAGCAGGTAGTTTCGATGTTTTTTTTTTATTCAAAAACATGAGATTATTGTTTTAGTGGGTTGTCGTACACCTCCGACCACGAGTTCCGATTGCTTCATGACGAAAATCCTCGCACAATTTTACTCTTTGCTAACAGGTATAAATTTCTTATGTAGTAATGAGGCCTGCATCCTTACTAACGTGGGACTATTTATTCGCTTTTTCCTTTTTTCTTTATAACTGCTGCAAACGTACACTTGCAGAACTTGGAATCTCGTAATTAAACATGTCAAGTGTGCCAGTGTTAGTTGTGTAAGCTTTGTGTGTGGGCAATGAACACAAAGCTAAAGTCAAATTTCTTATGTCAAAGCAGAAGGAGTCCCAATTCTGACGGTGAACCTTATTCCCCTAACCTCATTCATGTTCGACACTTTTTTTCCTTTTTTAATACGAGGGTAGTCTGTCTTTTTTAAATTTCATTATTAGTTTCTAAAACTTATTATCGAGTTGTGAGGTGTCACTTCACCTCTTGAAGTAAAGAACAGCCTACAACTTGATAATAAGCAACAAGCAGTAATAATACTAAAATCTGTTCCTTTGAAAGGACTATTGGTGAAAAGAGATGCGAGTGATTTATGAGGTGCTGTTTTCCCTCACTCATGGTCACTGCAACCCTGTGATTGATCTATCTAGGAATTCAACTTTGATCTAAATGGAAGTCGCAATGCAGCAATACAGAGGTTGACAATTAAACCATAACTAATATAATAATGGCTGTGAAATAAAGGCGATTTTTTTCAAACTTAAAATTCGCGTAGGAATAAAAAGTATTGGTAAGAGACTATATATCGCTTGGTAGGAAATGTTCCGCTCTTCAAAAGTAGATCTATTTCTCATTAGCATTACTACTTATTCTTTTTTTCCTTCACATCATGGATGTGGAGTGTTAAATGAACAAAGCGGAAGATTTTCAATACCCCTCGTTCTTCTCCATTTGCATTCGAGGAAATAAGACTGCACATGCTGAGATTGGCGCTCGATGTGAAGAAGTATCATTGTGAAAAAAAAACGAACGCCGCTGATTCTAGCGCTTCAAAAAGAGGATTTTTAAACTCAAAAGGAGTCGCACACCAAACGACCGGTTCCCGAAGGTTAAAGAAAAACCTTTTTTCAAAGTCCTTAAAACGAAAAACCTACAACAAAGTAGTCAATAGCATAATTTTCAATGCTGTTTCTCACATGGTTTCAACGATTTCCTCTCATAGTTCATCGATTTTCTCATTGAATCATATTGGTTTCCATCCATTTTTTACTTTTTGTCGTATTTTTGAGATCATTCTATCGAAAGTTCTTCATCATTCACTGTTATCTATCCAAAGTTCACTTCTCATGGAAGACTTTAGGTGTTACCACCTCGATTAGATGAAGTAAGCAACTGATGTCGAAAGTGCCCTGTTTTGTTCATTTGACACTCCACATCAAAGATCTTAGAAAACATGAATAAGAAGTTAAAAATCAGAAAATGTGAGAAACAAGGAATTCTCGGTCAAATATATGACTTACTTGACTTAATCGGCGGGCTGATGTCATCGCCTGACGCGATTACCCGCATCTTCGCCGAGGTATGCCGTCCTTGAACACAACTCTGCCCAACCTTCTCGATCTTCTGCGAGAGCTTGCACAGAATCAATCCATTCGTCGCTATTCCATGTTCTGCGAAACCTTACGTCTCGCCTGAACTGCCTATCCACGCCGAGTGTCCTTATGTCCTCTTTTACCGCCTCGGTCCAGAACTTCCGTTTTCGGCCAGGTGACTTCTTCCAGCTCGAACCCGACGAACTCCTCAGAACTCGTTGAACAAGGCGATCTGCCGGTCTCCTTAATATATGACCAAAGAAGCGGAGACGATTTACTTTAGCACTTTCGATGGCGGTGCAAGATGTTGATGTTTTCCACGTGTCATCCGCCGGTATACCACATCAATTTCTGCGTAAAGATCTTCATTGTGACATATCCTACGCCAACAATAGCCAGGTAGCCGTCTAAGCAGCTGTCGTTCCGTGCAATCAAGCCTCTCCATAACCGTTGATGGTGCTGCCCAAGTCTCCGATCCGTACATCATGATGGGTCGAATTGCGGATAGGTAGACTCGCAGCTTGACTTCGTTGGTGATGGGGGTCGACCACATGCATTTCGTTTAGGAGTTAAATGCAGAAGTGGCCTTAGCGCATCTTTGCTGAACATCTCTCTCGTAGCTGCCATTGCTCTTCAAAGTACAGCCTAGGTAACAGAACTCATCGACGAGTTCTATCGGTTGTCCGTCCACCCTGATTCCCGTTCGTGGTCTCGAAGGGATCCACATCTGCTTGCATTTATCAGGGCGTGGGCGTAGTCCATAGGCTGCAGCCAGCTTCGATACAAGGTTGACAACATGTTGAAGTTTCGCACTGCTTTCCGCGAATATAACAACATCATCGGCGTTCTCGAGGTCAGTCAAGGGGCACCCTGATGGTGTTAAGACAATGTCGGCAGGACACTGGTCGACTGTTCTTCGCATAAGGTCAAATATATAATACTATAATGCCTTATATATAACCTTATATAGTATTATATAAGGTTTTGCAAATATTTGGTTGTTTTTATTGTCGTATGCGCTTTTTATTTGAAAAAGAACGTTCACGACTTACTCTCAAAACTCAACACTAATATTATCAGTGACTCCTGTGATTTAAATTTAGACGGTCAGAATTGTTTACCAAAAAGCATCACCCCACGAATCTGAGGTGGTACAGATTTCAGGTGGAGTATTCGTTTACGGGACCGTAGATTATCGAGAGGTGGGTGATTTCGTCCATTTCTTCCTAGCTCCGGCGCGCTATTTTCTACAACGAGTTCGACTGGAGCGCGCCAGCCGTGTGCCCACGCCGCATCTTCCGGGCCGTTTTTAGCAAGAAATGGACGGAATTAACTTCCTCTCCTTAATCTATGGTCCCGTATGCGAATACTCCACCTGAAATCCGTACCACCTCTGATTCGTGAGGTGATTCCTTTACATAAATTTTGACAAACCACCATCACTGTGATTCCTAAAAGCACCACGAAATCTTTTTATCTAACTTTTCCTTATTTAAACATTAAGTTATGAGTTGAATGACAGCAAACTAGGAACTTTTAAAAGTCGGAATAATTCTTTTGTGTGGTTTCATCTATGATCCAACGAAGTTCCCAGCAATCTTCTATCTATACCATTTAATGCTCTACTCTTTTACATTCTGCATCTCGCTGATGAAGTAAGAAATAACTACAGTCAGCGGAAATGTTTTATCTGGATGACGCATTCCTTTTCTCTCCCCTCACAGCGCGGCAAGATTCTCAGAGCTCTTTTCTTCCTTTTTTCGTGAAACATTCGTAGTCTTAGCAAAAGTCTTTAGTCTTATCGTTTATTCTGTTGTAAAAGCATCTCTCAGATTCTAACTTGCAGGGATTGAATTTCTTCCCCATTTCTTCGCGCAACTGTGCATGATTATTGTTCTATAATCTGTCTTAGCAGAAGGCTGTTTGCCTAATTCGACGAAGATGGAGAAGAAATCTCGTTTCAACAAGCTGAAGTTTTTGAGGAGATGCTCTGGTAGACATATTGAACTAAAGGTTTCTGGGTTCATAAAACATGCTAATGCGCAGAGAAATGGGAAACGAGTTCAGAATCTAGAAGACTAACTAATTAACAAAGCTAGATTTAACTAAGATCTTAGTACTAGAGGCCTTCAGAGCAAAACACATCGAAAAGAACTTTGCGAAGACTTTCACTCAAAATATTTTATACGAGAGAGCGAAGAAAAAAATGAAAAACATAAAGAATGGAGCTACAAGAACCTTGCAGCACTCTGAAAGGGGACAAAGCACACTCGAGGACTCGATTCGATGCAATGCGATGCAATTCACGTTTGTAAATTACTGAGCGCCACTGTAACAAATAATGAAGAGTTTCATTTGCACGAGCCACTGCTCATTATAGTAGACGAAATAATCTTGGAACCTTATTCCAGAAATGCATTTTCAGTAGTCGTTACAGTCTTGTGATTTTACGGCTTATAAAAGCACCCCTCACTTGAAGTAATTACTCGAAGGCGGCATATCACGTGGTGCGGAAAGCACGGTGGAAGCCCAGAGTTTCGGGTGTAGATTAGGGAAACAAACGTGACTCCATTCATCTTCCTCTTCTCGTCGTGGAAAAAACGGTGCGGAATACGCCGTTCTTAGTTATGAAATCAACTGCAACACGACACCTTCGCCCACGCGCCACGCAAACGGTCGACAACCGATGAGCTGTTCTCGACAGGCCATTCAAATAAATAGATTCATTGAACATGCAGCTGAGGGGATCGAAGGTTGTACAAATTGCCACGTCCTAACACACCTAGTAGGAACAAATGCCGTTCCCACGTCGTTTTTTTACTCGGAATAGGGGATTTTCCTAACATCGCCCAACTTTGACGTTTACATTGTCTTCTGTGGGAGCGCTCGCAGTTCAGCAGTATCTTAATAGTTTCCTCGCCTTTTTCTGCTGATATTCCTGTTCCGAGAACAAAAATGTCATCAGCAAGCGCCCGTTTGCTCGAATGCAGTATCTCAAGGAAGAATCAAGTAATCTGCCAAGGCAGCAAGGCTTCGTCTTTGCAAACCCTTCATCCTTTTCAGCGTTGGAACGAAATCCTGAAATCTTCATAGGAATGCAAGGTGGTAGTCTTGGTAGTGTGTAGTCATGTGCCACGTCAGCCAGATAAAAGCAATGGTGAATAAAAAGATGAAATTGAACAGCTCCACAATCTTCTTGCCGATCAAATTTTGAGTCTCAATCGGAGGATTATTATAAAAATAAGTATAGTTGGCTTCAAGTATCTTCAGCCAAATAGTTCTAAAAAAGTAGTGACAATGAGTCATTAAATTAAAATTGGTAGATTTCAATCCTTATAGGTTTACAATTGATTCTGATCGATTGATCTTCAATGATTTTCTGTAAGTTCACGTTTAGAGATACACGATCCATGCCTTCGAGATTTTCATGTATATTAATTCCTTCAAAACAGAGTACAAGAAATTTCGTCATAAGATATCAACTGAAATATCTGTTTTCGCCCTCCCTAAACATTTTATTTTGGGCTCACATTTGATATGGGAACTAATTCAAACACAAACAAACAAACGTAAGCACTCCTTTAGGCACTAGTATCCTGCCGGACATTATCTGTATAAGAACTTGCAGTGCAGAGGGCGTTCAGTCTGCAGTGGACATGGCAACAGAACTCAAATCGAAGAACGTGACCATTCTAACCATAGCAATGAGTGACGGAGACCTTGTAGATCTCCTCCCTATTTCAAGTTCATCGGAATATAGTTGGAACTTGTCAGTGAAAAACACGTCGACGTACCAGCTGATTGCGACCAAAATTATTTCACAACTACGTATGCTTTCCTCTCTTTTTTCCTTTTTGTCACGTAGTTGCATGGTCTTCCAAAGTACGACAATTCAGAGCGACTCGGCAGTGTATGCATCCAGTAGCGCAACTTCGAGATGAAAGATCGTCGGTGCTGATATTCTATTATATTATTATTATTACTTACTATACTTCATTTTATGGTTCTGTTTTTATATTTGAAGTGCAGTTTGAACAATTCGTCTTTCTTATTAATTTGATCATCTGGAATAAAAACTCACTATTGTAGGTGGTCCTGCTACAAGTGGATCTCTTACTCACAGCTATTTGTTCCACGCCGGTTGGCAGGCAATCTCGGCCTTGGGACATATAAATTGAATGGACTAAAGCTCTTGATTTGAAAAGTTATAAGATCATTTCAATCACATGCCCGTTCTTGTATAATAGTGAACGTGTACGAATTCGAAGCGAACTGATACAAAAAAAAAGTGCGAGGTCATATAACTGTTTTTGTCCAGGAGTTTGAAAATTTTTACCTTTTAGCCGCACCGGACCGCCATACTGTGAGGAAGTCTACTGACACTCAGAGCAAATAACGAGTCTAGAAGATGCAATACCATCCTTGAACATTGAAAAACCGACGGTGAGTGACGGTGCAGCGCCGTCGGCCACCGTCGCTCGCTCTTATTTCGTCACAAAAGGAGATTTCAGAAAAATTTGTATCTCATTAGACTTCTTTCCTGGAAATTTACGGAAAAACCAGTATATCGCTGAGAATCAAAAAAATGGCGCCGAATAGTCGCCAAAATGCAGTAACTGCAACCTAACGTAGCCTGAGGTTATAGTTAAAAAAAAGTATTCAAAGGCTGTAAAGGTCAAGAAAGAAAGACAAGCTCATGAAATTGCTGATTTATTGTTTTTCTTTCATTTGCACTATTTTGATTACTGTGTAGAATTGCTGTTGTTTTCGTTCTTGTTTTAAACCCTTGTAGCAAGGAGTGAAGTTATCAAAACAACCCGAAAATCCCGATGAAGTAGAATTTTGTGAGATTTTTATTGTTTGCGCACAGACAGAGTTCTTTCGTACACTAGAACAGCGCAAAGATTGATAGAGTTTGAAATAAAGGGAACTAATAAGTTCTCTTGAGGCACATAATGAACTTTAGTTCACAAAGTTGGTTTTCCTCGAGAGGATTTTCTTGCTCACTTGCAGCACCGTCTTGTCTTAACATTCTCTATCAAGGAGGAAATGCGGCTAAATTCCTTTCAAGTACTTCAACACTACAATAGTTAGTTTACAAAATACTGAGTTCACCCTTTCGGTTCGTTTTTGACTGTGACATTATGCGAAGAACAGTTGAGCATGTCGTTTTGGCGCCATCTGCACGGCCTTGATCGATTTTGAGAACCCCGATAATGTCCCAGCATGTCATGAACCTAGCGTTAAAATTAGCAGCAGCTGGAAATCGAAATTAGCTACAGACTGCAGTTACGGCCAAGCAAGTGCTAGCAGATGTGGATTCCTTAGAGACCCTCAACAGGAATCAGGTAAGGCGGAAGTCCTATTGAACTCATGAATAATTCTGTTATTCGAGCCGAAAAACGATGGCAGCTACACAAGAAATATTCGGCAAAAGTGTTTTAAAGGCAGCATAACACGAAACTGAGATGGTGCGGGTTTCAGGTAGAGTATTCGTATACGGGATAGTAGATTACGGAGAGGGGTATGGTTCCGTCCATTTCTTCCTAATTGCCATAAAAAAACGGCCTGGAAGATGCGACGCCGCACAGGGCTGGCGCGCTCCAATCGAACTTCTTGTAAGAGATAGTGTGCCGGAACGCTCGAAGCCGTAACTTCGTTTTCTACGGCAATTAGGAAGAAATGGACGGAATCACCCTCTTTCCCATAATCTACGACCCCGTATACGAATACTCCACAGGAAATCCGTACCACTCCAGATTCGTGGGGTGATGCCTTCAAAGCCAATACGACATACAACACCGAGGGATGTTCCTTGTCAAAGATGAAGAATTGGTATCTTCTCCGCTGCTCTTCTGATGTTAAAGAGGTCCCTGCCACGCAAAGTGATGCCGTAAATTTAATTCCTTTTAAACGTGGATCGTAGAATGATTTTCGCTTGCTCACAGGCACCTAGCGGATGACTGATGACATACTTTTCAGGGATATCTGATTGTTGTTGAAATTGTTTCTTTGCAAACTCTGCCTTCCCTTTCCAAGCATATCTTAAAAATAGAGAATGTTGTACATACATACTGATTAGGTGTGACCGGACATAGAGGCAGAGAGAACCAGAAATGAAGGCAAATAGAGAAAGGGAGAACTCGAAGTAAATCGACGCCGAGAAAATATTATACATGAGATAACACTTCCTATTCAAGCTTTTCCAACTACTGGCGTGATATATAGCAATGTAGGGCCAAGCAGAGAGATGGGAAAGTTTGTACTTGTGTTTGTATTTTCTCAGAATTTCTTCTGGATTCTTTTCTGTTTTTTTGTGGTCCCGCTCAGTTCATGAAACAATGCTGTTGATTGGCAAGAGCTTATAATATAACCAGTCTGAACGTCCGGCTGAAGCCGGACTTCAGACTTTCTGTGATCTTCGCTTCGCTCCCCTTCACTGATCAACGAAAATCAATATTAGTGCCCTTTTCTGTGAAATTAGACTTGTGTATCTCTAACAATCTTCCTTCATCTTTTTTTATTATAGATAAAAGCAAAAGGCTTCATAATTTTCTTTCTAACCGCGTCAGTTCTACATTTGGAGAATATTTAGACTTTAGCTTCAAACACTCCGTCGATACCAATATAATGTAGACACAATTTGAAAGTATTACTCGAAATTTGGGTTAGCCTCCTGTTTCCCTCCAAGAATTATCAATGTGTGATTTTTAAGCACAAAATGAAGTGAAAGACTTTATCTAGCTGATAAAGATAACAGATCGTGTAAACTGTTGGCTACTATTTAAGCAGCCGTTTACATGCATGTTTCCACTTTCTGAGGAAGGCATGCTACCAACTTGAGGCGGAGAAGGAAATAGACACACGGAGGAGTCGTAAAGGTTAAAAACAACGCGCGAAGTGGGCACGGGTGTGAAACGGTTGCAACATCCCATTTACCTTTCGCGACATGCACACGAAATTACTGCGCGATAATACTGCATTGTGGCACAACAATTCCAAGCCGTTGCACCCGTCGCAGCCGTTATTATAGGTATCTAGCGCCAGCACCAACGCGACGCCGTGGGACCCGTCGCACCCCATTTTATAACTCTCTGACGTCGGTGGACCTGTCGCACCCCATTTTATAGTTTTGTAGTGCCGGCGCACCAACTCGACGACGTGGGACCCGTCGCACCCCCTTCTATAGGTATCTGGCGCCGGCGCACCAACCCGACGTCGTGTCCGTCGCATCCCCTTCTGTATGTGTGTGGTGTTAGACCAACTCGACGCTGTGGGACCCGTCGCACCCCCTTCTATAGGTATCTGACGCCGGCGCACCAATCGGACGCCGGTGGTCCCGTCGCACCCTCTTTTGAATCGTTTGAAGTTCACGAACGTGTAACTGGCCGATATAATGACTTGCGGTGGCTAGCCGATGAGTCAAGTCAGTGTTTTTATCCTCCCAGACACGTCTGGTACCAATTTGTCGACCTCGGAGGGATGAAAGGCTTGGTGAGCAGTAGGGCGGATTCGAACCTTCGATCGATCGTGCAGGAAGCGGAACCTCTAACCGCTACACCACACCCACCCACCGTGATAGAATAAGTCCGTTACTATATACCAGTCTGAGCATCCGGCTAAAGTCGGACTTCGGACTTTCTGTGGTGTTTGCTTCGCTCGCCTTCACTGATCAACGAATATTAATATTAGCGTTACTAGTTCTATGAAATTGGACCTGTGTATCTCCAACAATCTTTCTTCCTTTTTTATATTATAACTAAAAGCGAAATATTTCATGGTCTTCTTTCTAAATGCGTCAGTTCTACATTTGGAGAACATTCGAACTTCAGCTTCGAACACTTCTTATCAATATATTATAGACAAAATCTAAAAATATCACGCGAAATATGGGTGTTCTTCTTGTTTTCTATAAACAGTTATCAAAGAATGATGTTTTGGCATAAATTGACGTGAAAGACATCATCCTACTGATAAAGATACCACGTCAGATCACATAAACACACATAAATTCCACGTCAGATCACATAAACAAATTGCTACTATTTAAGCAGACGTTTGCATGCGTGTTTCCACTTTCTGAGAAGGGCATGCTACAAACTTGAGGCGAATGAAGAAGGAAATAGGCACGCGGAGAAGTGATAAAGGTGAAAAGCAAAGCGCCCAGTGGCCACAGCTATGAAACGGCTGGAACCATCTATCTTGTGCGTCATGCACACGAAGTTATTGCGCACCAACTCGACGCCGATGGACCCGTCGCACCCCGTTCTATAGGTGTCTGGCGTCGGCGCACCAACTCGACGCCCGGTGCACCCGTCGCACCCCCTTTTCGAATTCCTTGACTGACCCACACACACATGACAGAATAAGCCCGTTATTATATAGCATGATCATGATATTTCTTATAAATCTCACTAAAGGTGAAGAATGGTTTTTTAACAACATGTCTTCTTCGTCAAAGCCACTGATCCGACGTGATACAATTGTGCTGCTAAATGTAAACTAACTAACTAGTGTAACTTCGCCGTATAAAAAAAAGTGTTAGCCGTTGCTTTTCTCGTTAGAGAAACTCATACTACGTGAAAGAACGCCAAATGCTCCAATCAAACAGATACATTTCACTTAAACAGGATAAAATTCTTGCATACCCATACTAGAAGTTGTACGTGTTAAACAATAAATTTGTCATAACTTTCCATAGCAAGGATTGACAGGGATACGGTAAAGAGAATACCAGCGAGTTCTTCGCTGAACACGTAATGCCCATAAGACATTACGTGTCCAGTGGATATGGGAAGATATCTCGACGAGGTCACGCTCCAGTCGTTCATCGAGATGCATACAACAGTCTTAGATGCTCTTCTCACCATAGGGACGTGAAGAACTGTACAGTTATAGGGAAATTACCGAATAAATTAAAGAACAATGTAGTTAAGAGTGCATATCATTTTGTGTGCTATTCTAATTAGAGAATCGAAAGCGAGTTTTGTCTAGATATTACCTTCAAAATGTATAGAAATCTTATCAAATTAACTATTTTTCTGGCAACAGGTCAGAGATACAGAAGGTCCCTCTGTCTGGAAATAAACTAAGCTACAAAAAAGCTTTTGAACTACAGAATAACAATGATCTTCATTCCCGTTTCTTTGAAAGTTCTTCGTTCTATCTTTCCGTTCTATACAATGACTTGCGGTGGCTAGTCGATGTGACGAATCAGTGTTTTTATCCTCCCAGACAAGTCTGGTACCAATCTATCTAGTCTGGGAGATGAAAGGCTTGATGAACACTAGGGCGGATTCGAACTTTCAATAGATGCAGGAAGCGGAGCCTCTAATCGCTACACTACGCCCGCCTCAAAATTATCATATTCGAAGCTATTGGATCCATCTTCCTCTCATATTTTACGAGAGGATTTCTCCTGCTCCTGGTACGGTTACAATTTTACCTCACATCACAACTTTCCAGTGGATGTGTCTTATTCTCAAAAAAAAAGTAGCTGTATTGAATCCTAGCCGGTGATGCAGCGTATGATTAGCGGTAGATAAGCAGAGTCAGCTATTTAAGTGTCAACGAAGGTGAATCTCTTTAGGATACACACTATCGCTAATTGAGGCTTTGAGGGGGGCATGCTCCTAAGTTTACCGGGACCCTTTTTACACGTACCCGGATGAACACAGGCTAAATTTAATCCAACTATATCAACATGATGCTAATGAACTTGTGAAGAATTGAGTTCGCCGTAGCATTTCGAGTTGAAAGACGTCGTTCTCACAACTATTCGATACACTTTATTTTCTCTAACACTTCGCGAGTTGGCTATTTCGGCACCTCTGCGAGGAATGTCTTTCTGCACTGCTAGTAACAATTTTAATATTAAAGGATAAAGTTAAAGAATAAAATTTCTTGCGTTAATCAATCGAGGTTTACGAACGTGTAACTGGCCTATACAATGACATGCGGTGGCTAGCCGATGTGTTAAGTCAGTGTTTTTATCTTCCTAGGCGAGTCTGGTACCAATTTATCGAGAGGGATGAAAGGCTTGGTGAGCACTAGTGCGGATTCGAACCTCCTGTCGATCGTGCAGGAAGCGGAACCTCTAGCCGCTACTCTACACTCGCCCCATTTTAATATTACGACTGGATATTGGATTGAGTCTTACCAGACGGGTTTTCATCCTACTTCTTTGTGGTGTAATACTATTTTCCATGCACATCGTATTGTTCTTTGAGTCTGGGACTAGTTATCTTGAACGTCAGCGTGTTGAGTTCATCACAACAGGCGCCCTTGCTATTGCTGTTGCCCTTGTCTCGTATGGGCGCGAATACTCACAGAAACTGCTGAAAATCCAGAGTTTGACTCTTCTGCGATCCCACAGTCGTACAAAGGTGTTTTTCGATGACGTTGAACCAAATTTCTCTAACGGGGTGCGGGACAAGAGGTGCCTGCGAAAGCTGGCTGACCTGCCCTCAGCGCCGAGCACCTCCGCGTAATTACGGCTGCCGCTCCACCAGCTATTCAGCATCCACAGCTTTGGTATAAAAAAAATTATTCCCAACGTTGGATTGCCAGTCGCTCTCAAGGGAACTCCAAGAAATTGCTTTATACAGAGTTCTGCGATAACTGCGTGCACCGTTTGCTGCATTACAGGAAGCAAACATCAGACATCTGCACCTTGGATCATATAGACTCCGCTTCCTTACTATGTTCGCGTCGCAATGGGGCAGAGGAAACTGCGAATTTGGAAGGGAGCGAAGTGAAGAGCGAGTTGACCAAAGAAGGGTAAAAGATATTTCATCAGAATCATACCAAATGGTGTATGCTGAGTGATAATAGTGATATGCGTTACCTACATTGAGCTCTTTTGACAAACTCCACACAGATAAAGGTAATAACAAAAACATACTGCAGAAAAAATACTAACATGCATATATTTTCACACATTCCATAATTTCACACATTTCCTGTTCTATCTTTCCTGTTCTATCTAAGTTCGCAGCGCAAAAGTATGTGTTCATCACAATGCATTTCAACGAGTTCAATGTTCAACTTGTAACGTATTCCATACGACAATTTGGGTGTATCAGTGGCGAGCAGAGACCTCTGGATTTGTGAGATGTGTCTTTAGACATAATCAACATCTGCGAGGCATTAGTCGCGTTTCTTCGCGCGTGAGATTGCTAATTTCGCTTAACTAGATAAACAAAAAGAATTGCCTAGAAAACGAAAAAGTGAAGAAATACAGCGTGATACCATGTCATTTTTCCCAAAGCATTCTTTACAGTTTCAGAGACGAATGGGTGGCTTCCATTTCACGATTCAGACGAATAATAACAAATGATAATAAATACTTCCACTCACCTTTCTAAACGCTGTTTCACTAATGTGAACTTTTTAGACAACTCTACTTAATCTATGGCTTCAAACAACATTTATCACCAAGCACTTTCCCTTTTTGTTCGTTTCAAAAGCTCTTCGTAAGAGCTGCGGCCGCAGCGAAAAAATGCTTCGTAAGAGCGGCAGATACGGCGAAATGAGCGGGGAAGACGGTGCGGGCCGCGCTTCAACGAGACGTAGCACAAGAGAAGCGATCAAGCTACTTTTGTGATCGTGACTCTGTCAGATGTCGCGCAGTGCAATTATCGACGCTCATTAGCCTCCTGGATACGCGGCGACACATCATGCGGGCACCTCTTGATGGTTCCTTCTTCCACCAGGTTATTGTAGGGGTTTCCCATAACAGTTTCGTAGCTCCTTATTTTCTCTTCATCATCGCGGTAGATAGTGTAGTTTTCGAAGCTGATGGGACGTTTTCTGATGTTTGTTTCCTGTAATTCAGCAAACAGTGCACGCAGTTATCGCAGAAATCTGCATAGAACAATTTGTTGGAGTTCCCTTGACAGCAACCGGCAATCCAACGTTGGAAATAGTTTTTTTTAAACCAAAAATTCCTGCAGTGCACCTTTTTGCAATGTTTGGGGAACTTGCACTATATTACAGCGCAATTTCGATACCCTTGATATTCTATATTCTCCTAAAGCGTGTACTCCTCATTGTGATGCGAGATTGTGTTCAGTGAAATCAGAAGCGTTAGCTGCAGTAACAACCAAACTTGTACACACCTTACTTACAACTTGAATTATATTCAAGTTGTAAGTAGGGTGTGTACAAGTTAATTATAATTATATTCGTTGAATCGCTGACGTTTGACGATGCACGCATTCTATCGCGCAATCAGTTCCGCTGTTGATGAAACGGGAGGTCCGTACAGAACTGCTTCATATTGCCTTTTCAAAGTTAAATAAAGGATGCACGGCTTCGATCAATTTCCATGGGATGCACCTACGCGTTCGACTTCAATATAGAATCTTTGTTGGTTTTTATGGAATGAACAGCGAGCTACTGAACCGCTCTTCGAATTGTTAAACGAAAAACCAAAAGCAATGCTTCCAGAATAAAATTTTCGGTAAACACTACACATTGTTGAAAGCGGAACACCGTGAATCTTATGGTGAGGGAATCCACGGGAAAAAAGGGAAGGGGAGGGGTTGTAGAGGGGTGGCTTCGCTCATCTCTCCCCAATATTAGAAAATGGCACGGAGTACGGTGTTCTTCAAGACGATTTCGGTTGCAACGCGACATTCTTGTGCACACGCCACATCCAGGGGCAAGCAGTCGAAGACCAGTGATGACTTCGCACCAGACTATTCAAGTGAAACCAATGAATAGGTTGCCGAGAAGAAAGTGTTCATGGAGGAGCGTTCTAGCGTCTCTCATAGGAACCAACATTCGTGGTATGCTCCCTTTAAAGGCTGCATACCAGTACCGCAAATCTGTCGTGGTGAGGGAATCCGCGGGAAAAGCTAGATATGAGGTTGTAGCTCTGGGGTGACTCCACTCACCCCTCCCTCATTGTCCTAAAAAACGGCATGGGAACCGTTTTAGTTCCTGCGAGAAACGTCAGAACGTTCCTCTATGTATTCCCTATATGCCCCCCTAGCAACCTATTTATTGGCTTCACTTGCATAGGCACTCGAGGAGAACTCACTGGCTTTCGACCACTGCGCAGTTGGTCGTGGCGCGTGTACAAGGGTAGGGCGTTGCAACTGAATTCGTTGTGAAAAACGGAGTCATTGAACCTGTTTTTTTACAGTAGTAGTACAGTAGTACAGTAGGAAGAAAAGAGCGAAACCCCTGGTCCCGCAATCTACAACTTTACTGGAACGCAAACCTCTATTGTACTGCCGATACATAGATGATTGTTGCATTGTATATCCAACACAAGCTGAAATGGACACTTGCTTCGATCTCTTAAATAAACAATCCCAGTACATAAAGTTCACGAGGGAAAAACCTAAAGACAACTGGCTGCCGTTTCTCAATGTCCAGGTTCATTTGTGTAGGGGAAATTGGAAAACAAAATGGTATCGAAAACCAAGTTGTAAAAACATTCTGATTCACTACCAATCGGCGCACCCCTGGAGAACTAAAAAGTCTGTCATTGAAAATATGTTTAAGGCAGCGGCAACGGTTTCATCTGAGGCTCAAGGGCGCATTGCCTCCATAAACATGGCTAACCGCATTGCTGAGTCCAATGGGTACCCAGCAAAGGTCTCTCATTCAAATCGGAGCCATGCAACTGAGCGGCGGTGCCACAGGGTAGAACAAGCAACAAAGATACCTTTCTGCCTTCCTTTTATTTCGGATGACATGAGCAATACAGTGTGAGCTAGCTTACGACAGGCGGCTCTGCAAGACTCAGTCAGAGTAGTGGACATACCACCTGTAAACCTGAAGCAGCAGCTAGTCCGCAATCGCGTATATGACAGACTTTGTGAGACATCTAATTGCATCGTTTGTCCGAACGGGAGGCAGGGTGATTGCGTGGTATCGGGGGTTATCTATCTAATCACCTGTCAGTTATGTGGAGCTGAGTATATTGGCGAAACAGGAAGATCACTATGTATCCGCGTCAAGGAGCACCTAGACGGGCTCGTAAAATCAAAAACACCATCCCCTTTAGGTGCTCAACGCAGACAGTGTCATGACAACACCTCTTTCAAGATAGCTGTCACTATCTTAGCACGCGAATCAGACTTTCTAGCGCGAAAAACATTGGAAGCGTTTTATATCACGGCCAAAAGTCCTATCATGAATCGTAAAGAAGAATGCATCGCTGTGACCAACGAGCTGGCGCCCTATCAGGACCTTTGCGGGTTCTGACCTATGGGGTCAGAGGCGGGGGCATCGTTACTAGTTAATACTAGCGGCGCAACTCTCAAAACTGGTGGCCCGCTAACATCACGATTTCGTGACTGTCAGCGTGAGCGTTGGTCTGCTTTTCTGACGTTGCTTTTAAATAATCTGTTTGCTAAATCATATCTTGTGGGATGACGAGGCGTTTGAGAGAGTAGATTACACGTGTCTTTGATTTTTCCAGGCTCTGAAGAAGGCGACGACGCCGAAACGTTAGCCAGAATAAAGATCAATAACAATCTTGGTTCTGCTTAAGAAAGTAGTACACAATACAACCTTATCTCTAGCTTGCCCAGCCTTTTTCCTCACTACATTAGATAGGTATAGTCGGGTCAAAACCACATGAAGCACGGACAGTTGCGTAAGCGGCTGTGCTCGGAGCGGTGCGCTGGAAACAGCGGTTGGAATCGAGGTGGTACCGTGACGAACTGCAGATATGGGTGGCGGTAGCGAAGATCCTTACACGATCCCAACTGCTGTCTCCATCGCACAGCTTCGAACGCAGCCGCTTACACAACTGTCCGCGCTTCATGTCGTTTTGACCTAACTGTATACTGCTTTTGTATACTGCTTTTAAGCACTACTTTGCCATGCTCATCCTTTGCAGCGCGGTGGACCTACCGGTTGCCATCGAGTTGAAATCTCCGCTACCTGTACTCGTTTTTTCAGTTCGAGTGGAACGAGATGTTCCTAGCCAACTTTCGACTTGAATATGGAGTGTTCGCATAGCTCCTAGCCATAGCCGAATCCTATGAGAAACGACTAAAAAGAAGAGTCGGAACGATCGAAATGTCTACAATAGATGAATTAGTAGCACTGTTTTCCAGAAAAGTGAAAGTGGATCTCGGCAGGAAAACTGTCGCTGTGAAGAGACTTCACTGCATAAACGTGTGAGGATTAAATTATTCCATACTAATGAACGGGTAGAAAAAGTGAGGGCGGTATGGTGCAAGTAACGTTTTGAGGGGGATCAAAGAAGTAGTCATGAAAATTGGAGGAACCAAAACTAACGAATGAGCAAAAACAGAGATGTACGACGTCGCGACGAACGTCAAGAATTTGACAGAGCTTCTACTGCAAGCTCATGAGAATAAGAAAGGAAGGTGTCTGAGTGCGTCACATGACGGAGGAGGTTGCGAAGAAAAGGGCTCTCCTAGCTGGTTTGCTATGAAAAAGAGACTCAAAATGTGAGCACGTTATTTGTTAAAGAAGTTCTGTATGCACAAGATAGATCCACGCGCAGTGGTGAGGACCGCGAAAGAAGGGAGAGACTAGTAGATGATTTAGTTATGCTTATTCCGTGTAGAATAGTTCCATGAAAACCTCGTCTGCGATCCATACTTGTAGAACGAAACTCCACAAAAAGAGTTTTTGTATGCTTCCCCAAGAAAAATAAGGCATGAAGCACCTTTGCTGACAGTGACTGAATGGTGGCTGGAAGTTTGCAAAGTTACACCTTTCAGGATCTCAGACATAATGCACAAAAAGTGTGAGAAGAATAGTGAGTCCAAAAAAATCAATGTATTTCATCTAGAGCCGCTTATATATGGTAGATAGTAAGAAAAGTAGCCGCTGTGGATTTCTTGTTTCTGCTATTCTATTTCTATGTATTTCTTGCTTCTACGTCCACGATTCCCATAACGACTCCTAGGTAGCAGGTTATCCTCAAGAAAGCACCGCTTGTTATTGTACTTGTTTTTCATTTCTGCCGCTGTTCATCTTTTTAGAACAAAATGTTCTACTTACCCAATGTGAGATGTGGATGAAGGTTGTACTCCTAAGGTAATAAGGTAGTATTTCCTTGTGTGCGTGAACCCCTGGCCTGACATGATAAGTTGGCTCAGCTTCGAACAAGAAGCTCCCGGATATTAAAAAGCAAGAAGGAGTCTTCATTACCACTTCCGCGTTACATTCAGATATACGACTTAAAAAACTCCAACCTTAGCAGTTCAAACCCTATCTGTTTGGTCAAATTCTTGTCTGATCTTCGCTTTTGTTGAGCGTATAGGAGACCTAGTGTATTGCTTGTAACAGTGAAAGACGACACAACCAGATAGGGTAATCAGAGGGAGGATGACTGGAAAAGCAAGTTAATACCACATCTGCGTATTTGGCAGTTATTGATATAATTTCATGCTCCACTGAAACTGCTTTGGACCAGGTTGCACGTGTTTGCGCTGCAGTTTCATAGCTCGAGCCCACTAACGCAGGCAGTGGTTCTAGTTTCTGCGTCGTGTCCTTGCTGATTCTGATTATTTTGGATGGCTAGGGGATTTGCTATCTGTTTTCAGAGATAATCTATGCTACAGTGCTGTTATGCGAGTGTTGGCGATCCTAACATTTTGGTCTTTTGTTTTTATCTGTAACGAGTATTCGTTTCAGCTCTCGTCGTCATGACTTCTAGTGTCCCCGTTGCTGCTGCAGACAATGTTCAGCAGAGTACCTTCAATCCTTCATGGTATGTGCATATATTAACAACTATTCGAGTGCGTTCCTCAGTTAATGTGTTGAGTATTTTAGGATGCGCTCTGCATTTAATGGTGCAGGTGGTGGAGCTCCTGTTCGATCGCCGAAAACGGTAAAGCTTTGAGAATATAATAGAAACGAAATCTTCTTGAAGCCGGACTCCTTTGTGAGCAGTGCTTTCTACATACGTTTCTTCAATATTTTTACAACTAATAATCCCATAATTCTCGCATCTTTTTTGAAAAGGATTGCTGGAAGTAGGGTTTAATCTTTGTCCACATGCATAATATATTTGTTTGTTTATTTATTAACGTACTAGAATTTGATTTATTGTCTCCTTTTGTGCTTAGGACTATCCTGTGGCTGCACCCGTGTTTGTAAAGAACCGTTACGGTCGCGAAGATATGTTGGCCCTAATGGGTGATGCTGCTGGCCATCCAGCTCCAGAGGGTCTGCGAAATTGCCCGTTTTACGTTGAGGAAGCCTTACCGCCCATTGTTTGCTATCCCTTGTCTGATTTAGAGCAGGTGAGGAATTAATACATGCAAAAAGTATCTATATCCATACTTATTCGTCCCCTTTGATTCGTAAATATGGGGGTGCAAATGTATATGTAAATGCCCACATTGTTGATATAAAATCGTAGTATTTTTTTACTGTAGTGAGTGCACTGCCGTTTATCCCGTAGCATATAGTGTATAACACAATTCCTTTTCTTAATAAGGGTGGAAAGCATAGTCTAGATCTTAAACGGATTTTTCTTTATTGAAGTCAGCAAAATTTTCAAAGTCGAGTGCACTTGTGAAGAAATGGTATTAAAACCTATTGGTCAAAGGTTTCTAATGATGATCAGACCAATCTGTTCTTTTTTTTTTGCATTCTGCCTTACCACGAGTTCATGCCTTCATCATACGAATTCTAAATCTTGACGTTAACGCAGCCCTTCTTTATTCTTTTCTTGATATCTTATTTGATGTATGCAAGTACTTCACTCCATAATTTAGTGGTTCATATCAGCTAAACAATAGGTCATTCTATGTTCTGAAGGATCGGCAGTTTTTCTAAAGATTTTCTTCTGGAATATTCCAAGTACTGAATAGTTTTCCTAAGACTTTGCTAGTTTTACTTCATTCTTCTATACCAAAAGTTGTGTTTTATCGTATAGCTGGTATAATTGGAGAAGGGGAAGTTAACATTGTTAAGCCACTTTTAGTTTTTTCGTTATATGTTAAATATTTCCAAAATGTCAATAACTTCGCATATCGGAATCGCGATTCTATTAAGCTCTTTTGTAACCGACTCAGGCTGGTTTTTCTGTTTTATAGTAACTTGTAGGAAGGCGAAAAAAGTAGCGAAAGGATTACTTGCAGTAAAAAGCGCTATTTACTGTATGTGGTCCTTTCGTGATATTCATGCTAATAGTCACTTGTACCTGTCAAAGATCCTTTTGCTCACCGACTATGCTAAATGAACTGGCATCACCATTGTGTTATAATGCGTCTTCACGTTTGCTGTTGTAGAATACCGTATTAGAAAACATAACTTAGAGATTTTGTCTTTTTAATAGCTACTTTTACCTCATCGTTTTGCAAGAATTACACCTACTATAATCCTTTGTTTGCGTTGAAAAAGGTTACTGTGGAAAAATATAAGAGATTGAAATGCTAGAAGTGCCCAGAAAATCTCACGATCAATTTTCTTTGTGGAATAGGAATTATAAGATCAACCGAAATGTACTTACGTGAGGGTTCCTGATTCGGTGTCTAAGTAATGCCAATACAACCTTGCAGATTAATCCCTCCTCCACGATATTTCGAGTGAAAGTGGTGGTGCCCTATTGTTTCTAACTTTTGGTCAAATAGTGGAACTTTTTGGTTTTTACATCTATTATTGCTACGTCTTTCACAACGCACGGATTTCATTATCTACTTATCTTATCATAGTAATCTTTTTCAGATTCAGTATTTCGTAGTTGTTTGCTACTGTAAATAACTACAAACGTTTTCTGAGAGAAGTTTTATTGGGTGGTGGCGATGGTATAGTCGGATCAAAACGACGTGAAGCACGGGTGTAGTTACACAAGTGGTCGCACTGGAGCAACGTGGTTTGCAATCTCTCGCACCGCTCTGCGACCGGTCTGCTAGGCAATTGCCAAAATCAAACCAAATAAAACTACTACATCCGGATCGATATTGATTGATATTGACATTATCGATGCCACGTTTTGCTTTTTTCATTCCTTTTTTTGCTTTTCGTCTGGTATTTTCGTCCTTTAAGTTCTTTTTTCATATTTTTATTATGTGCGCTGTATTTGCTTTAGTTATGTAGATCTATTTTATATCTGTATCAATCTAAAGTTTGAGGTTTTGAAAGTTGAGGGTTGGTGAGGCGCACTTGGTTAGAGGTCGGTTGTAGCCACACGGTCGAGGGTTCGAAACCGCCCTAGTGCAAACCAAGCCTTTTTATTCATCTGGGGTCGATAAATTGGTACCAGACTTAGCTGGAAGGAACAGTGAATTGACTCAGCATCGGCTGGCCCCAGCAGGTCATTGTATGGGCCAAAACTCGTTCCAAAACCTCAACGATTACGAATTCCAATAAAACGCGTTGGCGCATCTCAAGTGGATTGTTACGCCAGTGACTTTATCCTTTATTCTTTTTTTTTACTCTAAAGCTGTTGTTTTGTTTTTGTTCATGCTTTGGTTTTGAAATTTGGTTCAAAGTTGTGTTTATTTATATGCTAATGTTCTTTTTTTGTATCTTCGCCTCCCCCCTCACAAAGAAAAAAGAACATTATCATGAAACTGAATACATGAACAAAAACAGTACAATGACTTAAGAACAATGCAGATACAATATAGATCTACATATCAAAAAAACAAATACAGCGAACATAAGAAAAACACGAAAAAAGAAACGTAAAAGACGAAAAAACCGGAAAGAAGAACTAAAAGAGTGAAAACAACGAAGAAGTTCCGTTCAGTATCAGTCCGGATGACGATATTTTGCAAAATTGCCAAGTAAATCGCCCGCAGGACGCTGGTGGCGGTTTCGTGTAACTACTCTCGTGCTTCATGTCGTTTTGAACCGACTATAGTTTTGGTTTCGAAATGTCATCCCTTTTTTCGTTCGGTACTGCTTTACAATATGAAGTATTCAAATATCAGTTTCACGAATACACTTCTGCGTAAGCAGCGGCGCTCGAAGCGAGGCGGTGGAGCGTAACTGCGACCATTGCTTGCTTCACTCAGACTTCAGCGATTGGTGTGACTGATTTGCACAAGTTCCGCAGTTCCTTCATTTGCAATACTAAGTTAATTGTTTTATCTCTACGAACTTGGAAATCCCCAGCTACTGGACTAGAGCTGACCTATGGAGTATTGTTCTTTTCCGTTCTCAAAGTACTCCTTCTGTCTGTTGCCACCCCAAACGATATGTTCTGTCCATTCCTGTCGCAGTACCTTTATCCCGTATCCAACAACTCTGAATGTATTACTCAATGGAAAGTTTTTCAAAATTACTTGGAGTAATTAAAATTGTTGTCTTCATTTACCTTGGTTGCTTTGATCGGTAGATCGATACACTAAAACAAATCTTAGTTCGCACCTCTTATGAGTGTTCAAAAAGATATGTAAATAATCGGTGATATAACACTATATATATATATATATATTCATGCGAAGTGATTAATACATTTGTATTGGTTAATCCGAAAACCGCTTATGGAGTTGTTTTTGCGTCGAGAAAAAGTGTGAGAAGACGAACATACCGATACAGCTTTTATTTAATTGCGAGATCTATCTATCTTTCGTGCATTAGGTATAGTACGGTCAAAGTTATTGATTACTATATCAGCTGTCTAACTGGAGGGATTACAATGGACGCACGCGCGCCGGGACCCTCGCTTAAAAGCAGCATATCACAAAATTGACGGTGTTGGGTCTCCGTGGTAGAATATATAGTTCGGGTTCTAGATTACGGCTATGAGCGAGGCTACGCTCAATTCCCTCTAACCATCCTTAAAAAGGGATGGGAAACGGTTCGCTCATATTCGTAATCTACAGGCAGAACTCTACACTTCCCCAGAAACCCCAACGTCGTCAATTTCGTTATATGTAGTCTTTAATTCCCTCTGCCTCCAAATCAAACTTCCACAGCAGTGATGCGCTCGCAATCGCCCATGAGTGGTTGAGAATGGTGAGATTTACGCACGGAACAAAAATTTGCCTTCAACTTAAGCTCTTTGCAGCGCCTCCAACACAACATCAACTCGTCAAAAGCTATGTCGTCCCTCTCCCACGCAGAACGTGCCAGTGTGGCAACTGGCGCTGCACTTGGAGGCGGAAACGCTGATGGCACCTCAATTCCTCACAAAACGAATTCTAGTGCATGGACTCCCGTGAAGCCATGGAGTACGTGCTATTTCTCTCTTCTGCCTTGTGTCTCCTTGCAAAAGATTTTTATCCACGTTGTTTTTGGTTCTCACTACATTTAAATTTTCGTTTTCTAAATAATAAAAATATATTCAAAAAGAAGCAGAAATATATTCAAAAAGTGGGGTTTTATTCATCTTTTGATATAAAAAGTCTGAGATCACCTCCATCTCATTTGTTTTGTGACATCAAGGTAGTATAAAAATATGATTTATACTCGTGCGAACACACCTCCTTCGAACAGGTTTTCAAACTGTTTAGCTGTGCAGTCTTTGCCAGATAAATTCCTCTGTTGCACGTCAGAGAAACCACGACTCTTGCTGTGCTGAAGTCAGAAGTCCATGTTGATACGTAGATTGTTGGACGAAAACAAAGATAGTCATTATATTAGAGCAACTATAGAAAATATTTTAAAAATGTAAATGACAATACCGATAAGTTTTTATGAAGCGATATAAAGGAAAGCACTTCTTTATTTACAACTCGTACGTTGTTTTAAAGTACGGAATGTGTAACTAAGCACGACTATGAAATTCGTCATCCAGAAGTCAGAAAGGGTTGAGAATAATACCGAATACGTAAGAACTGCCACCGCACTCCTTTGAAATGTAGTCGAAAGCATACCATGCGTTTTTCTGCGTTTTCTTCGCTCCTTTTTTTCCGCATTCTAGCACTTACCTGGTTATCTTTTCATTAAAAATAATTGAAACCTCTTAAAAATGGTACACTTTCTTAAGGAGAAGTGTGAAAGTGTTTTCATATTCAGTACGCACCCTGCAAAACGATATTTGTAGCATCGTGAGAACGTCGCCTGAATATGTTACTGAAATCGGGAGGGTGCCTATCTTGGCTGCTTAACAGTGCAACTGCCCTCGCTACTTCGCTGACCGGGCACTAAGTTTTTGCGAGTCATTTCACGCTCCTTTTATTCCGTTTTTTTTCTTCGTGGCTCGCTAGATTTTTGCTTAAACACAGCATAGTACGAAACTGACGTGGTGAGAAAACCCGCAGGAAAAGCTAGAGATGCGTTTAGATTGCGGGATCCGGGCTGGTTCCGCTCATCCTTCCCTAGTCCCTAAAAAACGGCATGGGAACTGCTTTAGTTCCTACGAGGTACGTTAGAACGCTCCTCTATGTACACGTTCCGATCCCCTCAGCAGCCTATTCACTGGTTTAATCGATCTGCGTGCACTTAGATGCGGCGCTTGCACAGGGGTGGCGCGTCGCAAATGAAATCGTCGTGAAAAAGCGGCGTCTTCCACATAGTCTTTTTTAATGTCGATTAAGCGGAGATGAGCGAAACCACCCCGAATACCGCAATCTACAATGCTGCCTTTTAACAGGCGAGACACTCCCCACGTTTTGGAAACGAAGTGCAAATGTGATGTCCACTCGCATTTTGTTTGCTATGGAGACATTCTTTTTTTAAGGTTCAAATGTTTTTGGCTTCTCTTTTGCATCGTTCTTTCTATTCTCTAATCAGAAGGCGATGGACCGTCCACGTAGAAATGTCAGCATAAACTTCCTTTCTTCTTGGAATGTCAGAAAACCAGCATCAACTCTTTTTCTAACTGATGAAAGTTTGCTGTTTGCTGCAGAAAACTAGCTCCTTTTCATTACTTGGCGAATTTTCTGGATGTACGCTTGGTTTTGGATCTCTTTCTAGGTATCGAGTTTCTAGTTTTTCCCCTCATATTGGAAGATTTTCAAAAGTTCTATACGACGAGGAAAACTATTTTTCAGATGATAAACATGGAGAACTTTTTAGACTTCTAAGGGGCCTAGCAAGGCTGGGGCGTCTATCAAGTAAACGGTACTGTGTGTTTGAGTAATGTCTGGAGTTGTTTCGAGCGCATCGTGCCTCACTTCCACTCCTTGAAAAAGGACTTCATTGTAGAAAGACGTGGACCAAGATTCTCAATAAACTCTTTAAAGAGGAAAAGTTCCTCTTTAAAGAGTTTATTGAGGGGAAATACTCTTCCAGTGTTGCTTCGCTGTTTCGCATAACTAAATAAAACAATTCCTTCTTAAAATCGAAAAAAAACAACAACAGTGTCCTAACGTAGCTACCGATTTAAGCACGCAGTAACGTTACTTGTATGAAGAAACTAGTTCTGTTTTGTTTGTTTGTTTGTTTGTTTTTGAATCCTATTTCGTATTGGTCATATTCTCACGTATGGTTTATTGTAATATAGCTCATGTGCTTTAGACACCAGCCACTAGCCAAGGCTTATTGTGTGTGGAAATTTGGAGAAAAGACCGCTGTACTAATTAAAAACTCAAGAGAAACTTAAAAGAGAGAAGAATATAGACGAATGAACATTTCTAACCTTTTCTAGTAAATCAGCTGTTCGTATCAGCTGCTGTAGTTTCGTTTTAAAGGCATCACCCCACGAATCTGAGGTGGTGCAGATTTCAGGTGGAGTATTCGTATACAGGATGGGAGACTACGGAGAGGGGGGTGATTCCGTCTACTTCTTCCTAATTGCCGTAAAAAACGGCCCGGAAGATACGGCTTCATTCGTTTTGGCGCACCATTTTGTACAAGAGGTTCGATTGGAGCGCGTCAGTCTTGTGCGGCGCCGCATCTTCCGGGCCGTTTTTTACGGCAATTAGCAAGAAATGGACGGAGTCACCTCCCTCTCCGTAGTCTCCCATCCCGTATACGAATACTCCACCTGAAATCTGCACCACCTCTGATTCGTGGGGTGATGCCTTTAAATGATGATAGAAACTGGTGCAGCGAGGAACAGTTATTATATTTTCTTTTGAATTTTTTTGTTTCGGTTTGAGCCAATTTCTACTGTGAAGATCCGATAGAAGCTAATTGGCTGTTTCCTGTTGAATATTATCATCATTATTTAGTGACATGCAATTTATGCTATGAATTTTATTTAGCTTATACCTATGTGCGCTCCAATACAAAAATGGCTTTCTTGAAGGCGAAAAACCTGATTTCAACATTCACCTATTTTATTCAGACCGAAATCATCCAGTTGGCAGTGCTTCTGCAAAAGGAGCTGGTGCTTCGAGATCTCACGTGACCAGTGCTAGGAACGGTCCTCGTGGAGATGGCACTTGCAGTAATCAAGACCAGCCGCAACTAACAGCATTTGGGCAGAGATTTGGTACAAGTTCTTTGCCTTGTCTACGTGGCAAAAATGGCTCGATAGTGATTTCAACAGTTTTGGAAGACCAGCTTCTTGTGTGGTATAAAACGAGTGCTTGACTTTTGTGATTCTCTATTATATTTCAGCGAATCGAGGTCGCGGGGCTCCAGCCTCTGCTCGTGGAGGTGGAGTGTCAGGAACGGCATTCAACTCTAGAGCTCAGGGATTGTATGACCCTCGTGATCCTAAAGGTCTGTTTTTTAATCAGTATTTTGTTCTTAACTGTACCTGTAGGTAATATGGAAGCTACTTAGCAGTCTGTGAAGCGGTGTCCTATTTGGGATTTTTACTTCATCTGATTTTTAGAGCATAGCTTTACAAATCGGTGTATTTTAAGGAGAGAATCCTGAATATAGTGTTGTCTATTGAAGTTGTTAGAATGTAAATTGTAGGCATGTGCTCCTACATGTAGACAATTGGCTAAATTCATTAGCAAGGAGTCTGAATCTTTTCATGGCGTTTTTCGGAGTGCCGTAGTTTATAATATAAGAAGAATGCATCTCCTCTAGTTTGCAGATATTGCCGCAAGCTGTTTTTGAATTAGTATGGATAGTGATGGACAAATGTATCTACGATGTTGTTTCGTTTCGTATGCATACAGATCGTCAATGGTCTGACCTTTTTTGAGTTTCACATCACGTGCAACCATTCTTAACTCTCAGATCGCCCTCGTAATCGCATGCGCTCTACGAGTGATGAAGGAGACACTCTCGGAGATGGTGGGTGGACGACTGCTGGAGGTGGCAAACATGCATGGGGAAATCACACCAAGGACTCAGGAGAGCACACTGCATGGGCTAGTGGGCAAGGTATTTTTAAACAGCAGAGGAGTGGACAGTAAAGTCAAAACTCAATAAGTTCGAATTATGTGTGCCAGAGATATCCGTTTCTATCCTTCTTCTATTCCATTCTTTATTTGGATATTTATTTCGTGTGAGTAGTAATGGAATTTGTTCTGACTGAAATCACCTCTTCCTCATTGCAAGGTGGTAATGGTTCTTCTACCGATGGTGTGACTCATGAAGGCACGCGTAAAAGCGAAAGTGGACCACTGCCGGAATGGATGGATGACGGCGAGGATCAAGAGAAAACGTTAGTTCGCACTTTAAATTCGCATTGAAAAGTCCTTACACACGCTCTCACACGTGGAACTTTTTCGACTAAGAACAATTTAGAATAGGAGTAATAGAACAATTTTTGGCGGTGCAACGTGGAAGTGAATAGAACAGAATGGATATATTAATGTTTGGTCACGCCTGCGATGCAGTATTTGCATGACAGAGATGCTCAAAGAGAAGAGTTCCCTATAAGAATATAGAATATACCACATGAAACTTGATAGGAGGACCACTTAGACTTTATAGCCTAAGGCTTTTTTTGGATTCTTGGAGAGAATAAACGTAGTGCATGAGCGACACTGATGATATCTCCCTAGTTCATTACATTTATAATGGATGTTGGAAGTCGTCGATTTCTGTTACCGTTTTTGAAAGTGGTGAGAATTAATTCGTTTGCTTGCGGGATTTCTGTACACGCAATCGAATTTTCTTTTCCTCGATATTTGCTGAGTACGATGCGAAACAATTCGTCACATGTGCAGTTCCACAAACCCGCTGATCTACGCATGGATTGCCGGTGCCCCTCATCCATCTTCTCGTCGGTTTCACACTATTTTCTCGTATTCAATTTCCTTAATTAACTCCAACAAAGCCCCATGAAGAATGGTCATTAATCCTATACTTTTACTCTGTGAAATTTATTACAATATATTTGTTCTTACCCTCTCCGAGACTTCGGTGTGAACTCCAATAACCTCCAGGGTTTGGCAGCCTAACCATACTCTCTTGTAAACATAAATTAAGAAAGTCTCAATTTAACTGCTTTCAGTAGCTTAAGAAAGAGGACATCCTTACTACTTTTTTAGTCATTTTTTTGAATGGTAGAATCTAACATTTTTTGATGAAGAAGATTTTGTCGAGATGGTCACAGAGTAAAATTTCTTCATTAGATCATGAATTCATCTGTAAGATTGATGTTCTTAAGTACTACTCGACTAAGACTCTTAAATTGTAATTGATCCAATTTCATCCGTTCTTGATTCGGCATTACTTCTATGACAGAGAACAATTAAAGGCAGCGTATCACAATTTTGACGTGGTGCGAAGCCACAGATTGGTTGCGTGGTTGCGCTTATCTTTCCTAATCGTCATTAAAAAACTGCTTGGGAACAGCTTTGGTTCCTACGAGGTACGCTAGATAGCGCACCCTTTTATACGCTTAGGTCCCCCCAGCAGCATAGTTATTGGTTTTATTGAAAAGGTTGGTGAGGAAACCCCATTAATCTCCGACCGCTTACTCGTGAATGCGGCGCGTGTAGAACGGTGGTGCGCTGCAACTAACTTCGCAGGAAAGAACGGCGTCTTTCGTTTTTTTTTAAACGACGATCAGGGAAACATGAGTTCAGCCACGCTGGTTTTCGTAATCTACAACCCGAACTCTAGAGTTTCGTTGTGGTTTCCGCACTACGTCAAAATTGTGATATGCTGTCTCTGAGGTATCAATTTGATTATCTTCATTAATTGTTTCCCTTTCCTCAAATTCAGGCACACAATGTACTCCGAACGAGGAATTCAGATCACTTTCATCAAAGATTCTATTCTTTTTTTATTCTATGACCAAAGATATTAAACGAGAAGACTGCAATGAAGGTAACTTATAATAGTCTAACATAAGAAAAAAAAAACTTGGGAAGCCCGTGGTTTCACATATAAACATAGACAAAAGCGAGTTCTTTCGGTGGAAAACAATGCCACGCTCTCAGTCTCAAAAACATTGAGCAAGATTAAGTAGGAAATTATTGGAAATTAATGAAGTAATTAGAAACTGATCAGTTAAAACATTACTCATATGGTAAATGTAGGGTAAAGGCAACAAGGTATCTTCCAACTTTCCACTGAATGTTGAGCCGGAGCGGTCAGTGTTTTTCTTACGTACGGTTGGATTTGTATCTGATGGTGATTTTCCAACGTTACACCTTAGTTTCTCTCCCGAATTTCCCTTCTTAACAGCAAGATATTATGTTTTTTTTTTAGTATCTCTTTCGACTCACTGCCTGGGACATTTTGCAGGTTACACCATTCTCTAGCTCTACCGTGGAAACCGTTATAGGAAACCGTTACATGTTATAGGTTCTGTCAGATACATCCTTTATTGTATCCGTGTCATCACTAGACACTATATTCGTTCTTCAAAAGTGCTTTAGAATTCAACTCGGCTAAAAATTATGTGCAATTTTACATGCATGACTACACGTTTTTAGGGAGTCTAGTGATGACACGACTAGCGCAACTGGTTCATTTGATGAGCATGGCCGCTTCCGTAAGAAGGTATTTTTGTGTGTTGAGCCGTTCCTGTGTTCCCCTGGATAGTTTTCATGATTTCAGCAACATTCTTCTGCCGATTCCAAATCTCTGAGGAAGACTTTTAACCCAGCGCAGTCCAAGTGCATCTCTTTCTCTTTCGTTTGTTCCTCTTACAATACCTCACTGGACATTTCAGTCTTCTATAGCTTTCATGTGTTCATTAACAACTACTTTTCGTTATGCTATACAGGCAACAACAAAACGCCACTGGAACTACTGCTCTTACGAGTACAGAGAGGTCTGATGAAAATGCTGCGCCTCCTCAGGTAACATTTTCAAACGGAAAAAAGTAGTTAGAAAAAGTACGGGCAGAAACTGATCTACGCGTGTCGGTACGCCGCTAGTGATTGAGAGTGATTTTGTAGCTTGAGGATAGAGTTAAACGAGGGCTTCGTGGCAGCGTGCGATGCCCGTCGGTAACATAGTAGAATGCAGCGCGGGGATAGTAAATTTTTGACCCGATTGTGCCTTTTTTATGCGGAATGATTGTGAATGTTTCGACTACGAAGTCGCTACCTGATACTTAACTACCTTAAAGCACGCCTTTGTCGGTTTCTTTTTTTCTATTCTTTTTTTTTATAAATCTCAAAGCCACTTGCAATTCATGTGTTGTTATAGGCGCCATGTGAAGCCAACTCGTCTTCTACGCAAGTCGATGCGCTGAAAACTGAATCCGTATCTTCAAGAAGCTTCACAAACTTACGACAACAAAGTGACTCCGCGGGTTATGGCGGTTGTGTCACTCCGCAAATATTATCAACTGTCACGCAAGTAGCTTCAAGTGTTCCTACACCAGTTATACACCAGGGTCCTCCACAATTCTACTACTTGGATCCTATGAAACAAGAGCGTGGGCCCTTCGAAAAGGTTTAATTCCTGGAAATTTCTTCCCTATTTTCTACTCTTTGGACGGTGCATTTTTCCAGATTCAAATGGATAGTTGGTACAAGCGCGGATACTTCACTGACGGACTTGAAGTCCGTCGGCATACTGATACAAAGTACAAAACATTGGGTATGACGTGTAGATTCGTATTGTGTTTTCTAATGTTTTACATATATTTCCGTGTTATATTCTTGATATTGTCAATGGTAAAATTCTGAGTGGTAGGTGAGCTGATGCAACTTAATGGACGGGTGACACCTTTCGATTACAAGGACGACGTAGTTTCCTCGCCCCCTGTCACGGCCGTGTTTTCTAATCCTACTCAGCCTTTCGCCACACTCTTCACGTATGAAATACTCTTCACTTAGTGGATGTTTACTTTGTGGAATCGTTTTTCTTTAGAAGTGGAGGAATGTGGGGAGAGTTGGGATCGCCTGCTAATATGATATATGGGCAACCTGGTTACGACCCAATAGCTGTCGAGAGAAAGGTTATTATTGCTGTAGCACTTATTGATATTCGATTCCACTTTTTTGTTTGTAGCGTATCGAGGAAGAACAAAGGCGAATATTAGAAGAACAAGTTAAAATGAGGGAATATCAGGAACGCATAATGAGAGAAATGCAAAAACAAAGAGAAGAGCACGAGAAACAACTCATGGAGCAGAAGATGGCGCTTTTGAAACACCAGGTTTCGTTAACTCTTCGTATCTTTAATGAAGTAAACGCAAATGTTTCTGTACAAACATCCTTATTTGATTTATTTGATTTAAACGACAGACGGATGTCATGGCCTAACGCGGGTTATCCGCAACTTCACCGAGGTGAGTCATCATTGAACATATTTGGGCCCATCCTGTTCGATCCTTCGCTAGAGCTCGCAGAGAATCTATCCATTCGTCGATGGTCCATATTCTGCGAAACTTCAGGTCTCGCCTGAACTGCCTGTTGATGCCAACTTTCTTAGGTTCGTCCTTCGATACTTCTGTGCAGAACTTTTTTCAACGATTAGGAGCACTTTTTCAGCTTGAATAAGGAGGCATCCTCAAAACAGCTTTGACAAAGCGATCAGAGGATCTCCTCATAACGCAACCATTGAAGCGACTGACAGTTTTCCGTGAGTACTTCAGAAGGCGGGGCAAGATGTTGACGTGTCATCCGCCAGTACACCATATCCACTTCCGAGTAAAGTTCTTCTTTATGACACAGCATCGGCCAGAAGTAGCCTAATAGTCGTCTAAATAGCTTCCTTTCCAAGCAGTCGAGCTTTTCCATCACCGTTGACTGTGCGGCGCAAGCTTCCTATTCGTATATCATGATATTGCGAATTGCGGATAGGTAGACTTGCAGCTTGACTTTGTTGGCGATGGGGGTCGACCACAGCGACTTGATCTATAAGTTGAATGCCGGAATAGCTCTAGTACACCTTTGCTGAATATCTCTCTCGTAGTTTTTCAGCATGCAACCCAGAATTCGTCGACAAGCTTAATTGGTTGTCGGTTCACCGTGACTCCTGCTGAGAGTGTCGCGGAGATCCACGTCTGCTTACATTTATCAGGACGGAGTCGTAAACCCTGGGCTGCAGCTAATTTCGATACAAGGGGAGGACATGTTGCAGCTCCACACTATTTGAAGCGAATTTAGCTAGATCTATTGCTCATGATCGACCAAGAGACGTGCAGATGGTGCTAAAACGATATCAGCGGGACATTGTCCAACTGTTCTTGGCGTGATATCATCGACGGCAGAGTTGAACAGAAAGCGATCTGCACAACTCTTTGTCTCACTCCAAATCTCCTGAAATTTCACACACGCGAAGCGCGTTGAGAATACGGGCCCAATGAGGAGTATCGAAAGCGATTTCGAAGCCTACGGAAAAAAGGCTAACTGCATAGGCTTCGACTGCTGCTGCCACATTTCAATCACTCTGCTAACAATGAATATCTGGCCAATTCTAGATCGACAAGGACAAAAAGCTTGCTCGTCACGGGTAGTTTCTTAGCGATATTTGATAAGCCGATTCAGAAAGATCCGCTCTAAGACCTTGTACGTTACACGCCGCAAAGATATTCCTCGGTAGTTCTTGGGTTCTGTTACTTATAACTTCTTGAAGAGGGGAGTTACGGAAGTGTGTCTCTACGAATCCGGTATCCTCTCGTTAATTCAAATTGAATAAATGATATTCATCACCTCACGGATCCTAGAAGGAGGAAGAGATTTCTGCATTTCTGCGTTAATTCCTTCGTCCTTTGGATACAGACCAGAACTTCCTACTCGGTCGATGGTTCCTCGCTGACCGCGATGTACGTTAGTCATTTGGCTGTTAGAGTTTAAGAGCTGCTGGCGATAGTCGGTTCAGCAAGATCTTGATATGTTCGCTCCAGATGGGTTGAGTTGCTTCCCCGACAGCGTCTTCGTTGGCCGTGTCGAGGACAGGTGAACATCTCTTCATTTTTCCGCTATACTGTCTCAGACGATACACGCTGGGCGGCAGCCGGAATCAAATACAAGGCCTCACACAGCTCTAGATTTCCGGATATCCGAGAAGGGGATGTCTCTTGTCAATATGTAGTCGAACTGTAGTTTAAGAGAGTTTTTTTCCGCTGGTGCTGCTCTTTTGGCGTTTAAAGAGTTGTCCCTTGCCACGTAAGCAATTCCGATGATGCCCGCCTGATGGCTGGGTATCTTGGACATCACCGTCTTGAGTTCATCATAAAAAAGTACTTGTGGTGATTTTCAACGGTCTTCGTAAGTGAGTGTGTACTTACGATACAGAGTTTGTGTTCTTTGCGATCCCGCACACGTGCAAAGGCGCTTCTAGGAAATTCTGGTCCAAATTCTTACCAAGGTATATCGTACTAATACTTCTTCACAATACTGACAATAATTTTTTCCTATGACTATATGATATGACGATCATTTCGATCATCATCTTCATCGTCTTCCTCATTCCGTCATTTAGATTTTGTGTATGGTTTAACAATCTCTACGAAAATCTCCGGATACCACAAAGAGTTTCTACTAATTTCTGTTTTATTTCAGAGATATACATCAATAAATCCACGATTAAAAATACCGAAATGAGTGTTACGATTAAGGTTGAAAGTTGCTACTAAATGAAACCTTATAACGTTAGTATATCGATTTCCTTCCTATCAAAGCTAGATAGTTTTTTTTTCCCCAGTTTCATCCTAAAGGGAAACCATTTTGCTTCCATTCATGCGTAGATTGATGCGTTATTTTTAGACTACTTTTTGTTGTGTTGCAGCTCTCACTCATTAATATTTTATAAGCGAGGCTTCGTCGTTAAATAGCTCTTACTTTTTTGTAGAATTGTTCACAGCTTCGTACAAAGATTTCTTTTATAGGAGATTTTATTAAGTCGAAGGTTAACTTAGATTAATTTTAGTAATAAATAAGTCGTGCCTTTTTTTCCAAGTGAAAAATTTACGTGAAAATGTATTTCCAAAATGTTATATGTCACTCGAAAGATAATATCTCACCCATCAGTCCTGTTCTATTCTGACCTTTTAATTTTATTCTCTTTCAGTGTGTAAAGTCGAATATTCTTGACATCATTTTTTTCAATTCCAATTAAATTCACACTATAAGACCGCTAAGACTGAGATTGCTTTTATGCATGGAGAAAGAGCAATACTTGATAAATGCTTTCATCGTTAGTTTTCTCGCTCCAGAATTGGAGACTTTGACCTCGAAGGAGGAAAGATGACGCACCGATCGATCCAGTCGTAAAGGATTAAGGGAAATTTTCTCGGCCTGTAATTAATCAACAGTAAACTCTCCGTCGTTGTTCTTTCCATCGTTTCCAATAAATTGTTTCTTGATGTTTCTTATTGTTTTTTCTATTCTTCATATTTTTTGGAGTCTTTTTGGAAATATTTCGTGCCTCATTTCATTCCCTCCGTGTGTAACACAAATCTCACTAGTTGCAGCTTTAGAGCATTATCACCTCAATTAATTGCCTAAACTGAAGGTGTCCAAAATGCTTTGTGTCGTTATCTTGGCACTCCGTCTTAGTGATGTCAGCATTACCATTAATGTGAAAAAACAAGAATCATATGGTTAAAACATCCTGATAGCACTATGCTGTGAAGTGAGAAATTCTACATCAGAGGATATATAACATTTGGAATACTTCTTATCCTTACATACATCTCTCACTTAGAAGAAAAAAAATCACTGCTTATCTTTCAATCATTATCCTTAATATTTAAATACTCTAGCATTATTCATGAAAGATACTTTGAACCTTAGGAATGTTTGAACCACAGGAATGTCTCCCATTCTGAGCCTTGTACGCATCACTTTTCTTTTTTTTACATTTGGCTATGTTTTGTATTTTCATCATCTTCAAATTCTTAAGGAAGAAATTGAGCGACGTGAGCGTGAGCTGAAAGAATCTGCTGAAGAAACAAAAGCCCGTTTGGAAATGGAACGGCTCGCTTTAGCTGAGAAAGCCCGTCAGATTGAAGAGGAGCGTACTGCAAAAATTAAGGTACTTCATGCATCGTCTTCCAAGCATAACTGGATTTTTTTTTCAACTTTCTTTCAAAATGTGGGATTCTAGCTGTCCGGTATAAATGTCATTATTGAAAATGTAGGTTCAAGTTAGTTAACGGCGGCGTATCACGAAACTGGTGGTGTTGGAGTTCCTGTGGGCAAATATAGTGTTCGAGGTGTAGATTACGAGTGTGGGCATAAAATCACTAATTCCAAATGCTGGGGGCCAGTGCGTTGTAGTGTACAAGTGTAGGAACTCCAATGCTTTAGAGTTGTCATAAAAAAATGAAAACGAAGCAGCGATCACTGCGTATTTGCGGAATTTCCTGAGTACATCATTAAATGAATACTTGGAGCCGGAGCGTATTAGTCGATTTATATCTTGAGGTAAGCTGCAAAGGAAAGAACACAATTACAATCACCGCGCAAATAAACCACATTAAAAATTTTTTAATAAACATAAAGATCATTGAGGAAATCATCCTAATTCATTTAAATTAAGTAATCCATTTAAAAGCATCACCCCACGAATGCGACGTGGTTTGGTTTCTGGGATCAGGGATGGTACCGTTCATCTCTCCCTAATCGTAGTAAAAAAAGCGTGAGAGGCCCTGTTTTTCACTACGATTCCAGTTGCAACGCTCCACACTTGTACACTCGCCGCATCTAAGTGTTAGCAGGTCGATATCAAGTCAGTGAATAGGCTGCTGAGGGGATCGGAACGTGTACATAGAGGAGCGTTCTCATGTTCCTCGTAAAGAATTAAGGCGGTTCCCTTGCCATTTTTAGGACGAATAGGGAGAGACGAGCAGAACCACTCCTGATCCCGCAATCTACAACTCCATCTCTGGCTTTTGCCGTGGGCACCTTCACCATGTCAGATTTGTGGTGTGCTGCCTTTAAGAATATTTGATGTTGTTGAGACATCTGACAAGGAGATTTGAGTTCTAGTATTTGAAATCGTGAAAAAATACTCGACCAAACGAGGATCTTACTGAAGTTGTCGCAGCCAATTCGCACCGCGCTGATGCGTTACGTCCTCGTGATCAATGGAGCGACCTAGGTTAGGATACAGTGACAATGAAGTCAGAAGCTCCTTTCTTCTTGTTTTTGGTAGCTCATTGTTCTTTTTCATGTATCTGTCAGCACCTATCTGTTATTGTCCCATCGATGAGTAGGTGCACAGGGGCAAAGTACCAGAGCTCGCTTCTGTCGAGGACGTAGTGTGCTAGGTCGATGTAATATATTTTGAGGGAACTGTAATGGATAAAGTGCACGGAGTTCGTCGATACCTTTAGGGAAGCATTTACGTGTACAAGTTCAATTCAGAACCGTTTGAATTTTGTAAACACGTGTGCAGTCTGTGCAATGACTTGTGGAGGCCAGCTGATACATCAAGTCGGTGCTATGACAGATGAGAGAAAATGGAAAAGAGGGAGAGAGGAGTTGCTGTTAGAGGATGCATATCATTGCGTGCAAAATTTGGTGTACGACAAAGAAAACAATGCATAATTAGCGTCAAAAAACCTGCCCATTTTGGACGGGGTGGTGTAGTGTCATTTATTAGAACGGTCAAGGATAAATTCCTGACAGAAGTGAGGTTTTTGCTATCAAAGTAAACGAGCTAAATGAGCATATTTCTCATTTTCATCACGCAGGAGGGCGGGCGTAGTTTAGTGGTTAGAGGTTCCGCTTCCTGCACGATCGATCGGAGGTTCGAATCCGACCTTGTGCTCACCAAGCCTTTCATCCCCCCGGGGTCGACAAATTGGTACCAGACTTGTCTGGGAGGATAAAACACTGACTTGACACATCGGCTAGCCACCGCAAGTCAGTGTATAGACCAGTTACACGCTCATAAACCTCAAACGATTTTGAATTGAAGTGAACGTGAGGGCGCATCTCAAGCGGATTGATTAACGCCAGAAACTTGATCCTTTATCCTTTTGTCACGCAGAAAAAGGAATTGAACAAAGGATAAAAGGATAAAGTGTCTGGATAAATTAATCCGCCTGGGATGTGCTACCATGTTCACTTAAATTCGAAGTCGTTGAGGTTTTGAACGCGTGTTAGTCTATACAATGTCTTGCGGGGGCCGGTAAATGATCAAGTCAGTGTTTTTATCTTCCCAAACAAGTCTGATACTAATTTATCGACCCCGGAGGGATAAAAGGCTTGGATGGCACTGGTCGGCTTCCAACCATCGCCCTTGTGGCCACAGTGGACCTCTAACGGACTGCACCAATAATGTTCAAAGGAATTTGAACATCATTTAAATGCAGAAAATTACATCTATTACTGGAAATACAGGTAAATTTATGCATAGCAGACTGCACGTGTTGCTGAACAACGACGCTCATAGTAAACTTCAGGCGGTGCGATTTTTGAGCTTTATAGAGACGGGTTCTGTCAGTATTTCTTCGGATTGTTGTGTTTCTATCTCTCCTAGTTTCTTGAAACCTGGTTGAGAAAATTAGTACGTTGGATTTTGGATCCCCATTTTGGATTTTTGCCAACTACCACTTTGCACCAATCAGCGCGAAATTAGTATAACAGCAGCTTCTGACGCCGCAAATGCTTGCATGTATTGCGAAACGACCAGGTATAGAATGGTTTGACTTCCACTAAAATTATCATTGCTTACATCATGATTTTCTCTCCGAATGAATGTTTGTCCTATCCTCATAGCACATGCGAACACGGACAAATGTTAGTATTTAAGAAATTTTTGTGCGAGAGTGTTTGCAATAAGTCTTCGATTGCAGCAAGAGCTGGAAGATGCTCGGAAGGAGGAAGAAAAGAGAATCGAAGAAGAACAGAGGAGGCAAAAAGAAGAATTGGAGAGGTTGCGAAAAGAGGAGGAAGAGGAACTGAGGAAACGAGAACAAGCTGAAAGAGAAAGGTATTTTGTCTAGCTATTTTAATGTCAATTTTTTTTTACCGGCATTCTAATTACTTGTGTATCTTGTGTGCTAATACTATGACTATACTATACTAAGAATAAATTCTTGTGTGTTACTGGAAGGTAAGATCAAGTTCTTATCCTTTCTAGACGGACTTGTCTCTGACTTCGGCCTTTTGAGGTTTGTTGTTCTATATGGTTTTATTTTCTTTGTCTATAGGCTGAAATATGCGATGGGATTTTTTTTTTGTTTCGTGGAAGGAGAGTTAGTATTCACAAAGCGTCAGACAGACAGACATCCTATATTTCTCACTGAGCTGTTGGACCAGGATCTTTTTAAGAAGGCGAAACGTCATGAGGTCTTACCAATGCATCTGAGTTGTGTACTAACTCCGTTGACGTGATTATATTCGTTGCTGATACATTCATTTTGTCGATGCTGCGTATAAGATCTACTTGCTTATTTATTTAGACAACCCCTCTTCATTGATCGTGTGGGTCTCAACAACTTTTCAATTCATTTCTTTCCTACACGATCGTCATCCAAGATGCCCGCAAATTTCGTGACTGACAGTGGCGAGGTACTTAGGCCGTATCCAGCTTAGCCTACCTGGTCCACCAATGCAGTGAACACATCATCTCGTTGGATGTCTCTGTTGGGGGCATATAACTTCTCTTGAGATCCATTTTTATGTTCTTATAGTCGTTCCATCGCTGATTCTTCTCTTTATGTGACCGACCCATCTATGCTTTGCCTTCGATATATATTCCGCTGGGTCGCAAGGACGGGAAATTTCTTCTAAGTCGGGGTTGCGAATGCAAGTCTTACGGTCTTTGAAATGACAACAGTGCAATTTTCTTGTCCAACTTCGCAGTCCTAATTCTTAACCAAAACTTGTGGAAACTATTATACAGTCGCTAATTGTTCACATTCTGCCACAACTGGAAGACTTTTGCTTCATGCATTCCTTAATAAGCGTGACTGTGAGAGCTGTACCAAGTTAATAAGTTTCGATGCTGTTACCATGTCGCTCTAGCACAGGGTGGCGAAAAAGCATGGACACGAGAATTGAGACTAATTTTTCTTTTCAAAAGGACTAGTTCGGATAAAAGCCTATTTAATCCACAATATACTATGTCCTAACAACCAATTTTTCTAGAAGTTTCTCAAAATGATCTCCATACAGGTAAACATAAAGCGTGAGAGCGCTTCTTCACAGATTCAACGGTCCCGGAGTGTATGCGAGCTCGACATCGTGCCAATTTCTCTCAAGTTCCTTTTTTAATTTCTTCAACAAATCCCCAAGCCGAATAGTGTAATACACTGAGATCTAGGCGGTTTGGTATTGATCTTTGGTAAGATTCGACCCGATTTTTATCTTCAAATAATGAATTGTCGTTTTGGCTCTCTGTGCAGGAGCTCGGTTTTGTTGGAAGACCAAATTCTGATGGCTTTGGTTCCAAAGCAACATAGATTTGCCGAAAATCTCAGCTTGATAGTTTTGAGCATCGATTTTGATGTTTTTGTGTGTGGAAGTCAACGGTGTCTTCGCAGGTGACACAGATGCCGTTCCATACCATCAAACTTTTTGGAAACATACCCATCGCATCAACTTTGCGTTATTGATATTCTTCAAAGCTGAACTGAGAAGCTGTCGATGGTTTTTGGCGTTCTTGGCCTCCTTCTTATGCATTGACTGTTCTTGTGCTTCCCGATTTTGGTTTGACATAAACTTTTCCGTGATCATCCCATTGTTTAATAACCTTCTGGACAGACAGGAGCGTTGAGTGGAGCCGCAATTGCTGCTGACTTCATTCCACCTGGCATCAAGCGAGCGATCGCTTCTCGATCAGACAAACCTTCACTGATCTTAAAGTTTCGGTTTCGGAAAGAAAAGTAATAAAAAAAAAGTAGCAATAGCAGATCAGATATATCCAAAACTAAATCTTGGCTTAGAAATACCGAAGAACATACGCGCTCATACTTTTTCGCGGCCCTATATATAAGATAACTGCTAACCCACTATTTTTCTGGCTGATATAGATTGAGCTAACTTTATCACTAGGTGACCTCCAATTCTTGGGTTACGTAAAAATTCAAAGAAATGGTTCATGTTCGACCAAGAGAATGGTGTTTTAGGCAAGTTTGCTCTCACAGGGCGGATATAACGCAGTAAGTTAGAGGTTCCGCTGCCTGCACGATCGATCGGAGCTCCGAATCTGCTCCAGTGTTCAATAAGCCTTTCATCCCTCCGGGGTCGATAAGTTGGTACCAAACTTGTCTGCGAGGTTAAAAATAGTAACTTAACACATCGACTCATCACCGCGAGTCACTGTATAGGCTAGACACGTCCTCGTAAGCTTGAAGCGATTCTGAATTGATTCGAACGGGGGGGGGGGGAGTATCCCAAGGAGATTGTTTGACGCCAAACACATAATCCTTTATTCTTACACTGTGGACTCACAAGTAAAATCGTCAGAAATGTCTATGGTAGCGGTTTGAGGTTTTACACAGAAATTTAAGGCTGTCTAGGTTCCAAGATATGTTCCATTAATAAAGAACAAAGATAGAGTGTTTAGTGATCAATCCTCTTAGGGCGTGTCAAAGTGTTTCACTTCAACTTAAAATAATAGAGAATTATGAATACACCCTACATAATGATTGGCGGAGTCAGCCTGGAATACCTAAAATCTTACTTTCCTTAGAATGGTTTCGAACCACCGACCGTATACCATATTACCACTACCCTCACCTTTACTCTACAAATAATAGTGCAATTATTTACATGCGTCCGTACTTCGTGTCGCAAACCTAGTAAGTATTGGCATGTGGGGGACTTTCAGCAAGCTTTCTAGTTTCGCATAGTTTTCTAGTCAAATTGTTTTCTATCATGATCAATTCAACTCGAATCTAAGCGAAAACCGCTTTTAAAACTCAGGTAAGTGCAAACAAATATATGTTTGGATCTTAATCAAACTCGCAAGTTTTTGGAAAGACAAATCAGAAATAAGCCCTTGCAAAGCTCAGAGGAGGAATAATTCCCACCTCGTTGACTGGTGTTAGAGGATCCAATTTTTCAAGAAATTGTTAGACCTGTTACACAGGGACTTTAATCAAATTGCAGCGCATGCTAAAAGTGCCACAAATTTCTCTCAAGTGGTGTACTAACTACGGTTGTTTAAAACAGGATGGTATATTTTAATTCGGATCATAAGGTGTTGAGTTAGCAGTCACCACATCAGCAGTTTATCTATGACGACCAATATAAGTTCGAGGTTTCACATATTCAATAGAACAGTAGCAACCGAAATAGTAACCAAAATAGCCTGCAGCGGTTGAACAGTTGAAGATTATTTCTTATTTGAACTGCGTTAACTATAGCTGCGAAACAGCTCTAACAACTGGGATGCAAGAAAGAATCAGTGGTTTAAAGCTACATACAAGCCAGTACTGAGCAGATTTGTAGTGGAAAAAGAGTGTGATTAACTGCAGAATTATTTTGGAAATCTTCTCGCCTCCCGCATTTCTTTTGTTATGCACTCATTTTGTTGCGGTCAGCAATGCAAACCTCATCAGTCGTGTCGCGTAGTGGTGCGGCAGGCTCCACGTTGCGATCTGAAGAGTGTTCAGTAGTTGTGGGGAGGTTTGACAGCAGTTCTGCATTTTGTACTTGCTGGTGGCAAGTGTGGGAGTGAGAAACGCCGCAAACCTTCGAGGCTGTTCATAGAAAATTTATAGAATTGTTGAAGGGTGTATCTTTCATTATCCATGTTTGAGGTAACTGGTCTTTACTGTAGACTGTACTGTGGTAATAGGATGTGAAGTCTACATAAAGCGATTTGCGTTGGTAGCTTGAGTGGGTTTAGCTTAATTTGTAAAGAACTCCAATGACCAATGACGTAGACAGTGTGTTATCTCAGCTAATACTCTTACAGAGAGCAGTGTCAGCGCAAGAACGTTGAGATCAGAATGAGAAGAATTTTGTTGAAAAGCAGGGAACGGGGTGAATCAATACGGAAATTCCTTATCCGTTCTCATTGATAGTTTATTTTTAGAAGTTTTTTTATGACTCTGTGTGCAACTGCAAGGTACTTGATTTCTGACAGTATATTAAAGTATTTTATTGTATCAGTGTGATTTACCCAGACGTGCTCAACAAGCTGCTGAAGAGGAAGCCTGCCGCTTGCGCGCCGCAGCTGAATTAGCTGCTGAAAAAATACGTCTTCAGCAAGCTGAGCAGCAAAGAAAACAGGTATCTTTTTGTTTCACTTTAACAGTAAGGGCACGTCTGGAGCATCTCATGTTTCAGACGCGTAATTGCTAACTTTCATTTTATTCCGGTGTTTATCTAGAACTTCTACCTGTGATACGTCTATATTTTTGAATATTTTGGATATTTTTGAAGCGCGCGGTGGAAGAGCAACGCAAAAAAGCAGCTGCAGGTCCAGCACAAGAGAAGGAGAAGCGACAAGACAATGCGAAAGCTTTTGAAATCGAAGAGACCTGGCAGGTAGTATTATGCATAGGTTCTCTCAGTAAAAATCTGATACATGTTAGATGTCACCTTCTTTCTTTTGCTCTAGTTTTGAGAACTTTTTATACTTGAGTTCGTGGTAATCTAGGCAGCATCCAAACCAGTGCAATCCGGTGTGGATAGTGTGACCGCTACTAAAAAATCGCCATCGACAAAAGGTGATAACCTACTTTCGATTTTTTTTTTTTTGTTTCTGTGTTTGCGACTAATGAATACTGTCATTACAGCTGCACCGTGGCTAGCTGCAGTTGCGGCCCCTCCCAAGGAGAAATCTTTGAAAGAAATTCAAGAGGAGGAAGAAAGACAGCTTCGAGCTGAGCAGGCCGAACAGGCTCGCCTACGAAAAGAGGTTCCTTGTGCATACACAAGGATTGGTTGCTGGATATATATATATATATACATATATATGTATATATATATATATATATATATATATATATATATATATATATATATATATATATATATATATATATATATATATATATTTCACCACAATGTCCAGGCGTTCTTTTCTTGCAGCAAGAAATAGTAAGCATCCAGTCATCCGGAACTTGGTCGAATGCCTCGCAACGTCTTCAGTGGAATCAGCCTCCTCAGACTATTGTAACAAAGGCTCCTGCTACAAAACCAGCATGGGGTGGTGCTGGTGTGGAGCCTCTTAAGGTGGGTCTGTGGAAGAAGTATACTGTCTATAGTTTTACGTTTTCTATAATGTTGGTATTGTACTTCAGTATTCGTTGTTTCAGGCAACCTCTTCTCCATACTGGGATGGGCCATCACTACAAGCAGCCAACAAAGTGCATAATGCACCGTCCAACAAATTAGCGTCTGAGAAATCGCCCAGTACGAAGTCAAGTAGTGTCAAAGCTGGATCCAACGCGTTGGTGAATGAAAAGGCAAGTACCAAAGTGTTATTGTGGTGGCGATGAAAGCAACTCCGAAACGCTGGCGATCCTGTCCTCAAACTAACCTGTTGGTTATGATTGTAGTTTGGTCATGGCAAAAATATGACCCTCGTGTTGTAGAGGTTCTAGCAGCGCAAGATAATCGGCTGTTTGCTTTCCGCTCTTTCACTATTTTGTGAATTTCAGAATCTAAATTATTGGTATCGTAAACGCTTTATCTCGCACTAGTAGCAAATTTTTGGTTTGATTTCCTAGTAAAAATGTTAATTTTATTTGATTTCCAAAAGATAATACAGATGCATTTATGTTTTCATTCCTTCCTGTGATCATCACAATTGAAAAGGTTATTCGAGGGTGAAAGGGAGTTCTCTCCCCATTTTCTAACTTCTGCTAATTTGAAATGGTTTAAACATCAGCACCATACTTACAAAGGTAACATCTCAAACAAGATCAGGTAAATACGTAGCTTTTATTTCTCAAGCTGGGTACATGGATCTGCATCACTCCAAAAAGCAAAAAACAGGGTTTGGTTCAGTAGACGGATGGAAGTTATAAAATGGAGAATGACGGAACACTTAATTCAAGTATATGGAATTCCAGCATCCCGATAGAGCGATATTGGGGATTTTCATGAAGTTTTATGCTTTTTTTTAAACTTTTTCTTCTGATATGTAGTTTACGGTAGCAGTGCATCTCTAATCCTACTTTTTGATCATTGTAACGTCGTTGAAAACCTTTTCGCTAGTGACTAGTGACGCTAGTGACCGGAGTGTCGAACAAAGGTTCGACGTTTTCGTTCACAGACATCTTCAACATGGTCAGGTTAGATGCGCTGCACCAGAAACGTAATTCAGACATTAAAATAGTCTCTTAGCTGTGGCTGCTATGCGTGTTACATCTTTGATATAATGTATGACAGTCTGAACGTCCGGCTAAGACTGGACTCTAGAATTCTACTCAGTTCGCTCAGTTTGCTGATCAATAAAAATTAAAATAGTGACACTTTCTGTTAATTTTTGCTGCATAATTTAATTTATTCTTTCTCTAACAGCACTTTTTTCTTTTTTTTCAGAAGTTTAATCATTGGTCAAAAATTCCATATTTTTCTTTCTAAAGGCGTCAGTACTACATTTGGAGAATTGATTTTAAATGACTGACCCAAACTTGATTTTACTCCTATTTCCTTCGATACCTCTACAATTTGAAATTTTATTCGATGTATGAGTTTTTCTTCACGTTTCGCAACACTTAGCAGAAAATGATGGCTACCATTAAATGACGTGAACGTCGTCATTATATTATTATAAAGACCAGTCTGAATGTCCGGCTAAAGCCGGACTTCAGACTTTCGGTGATTTTAGCTTCGCTCCCCTTCACTGGTCGATGCAAGGTAATAGTAGTGGTGTTTTCTGTAAAATTAGATTTGCGTTTTTTTAACAACGCTTTCCTTCTCTTCTTTATATTATAAATTAAGGCGAAAGGTTACGGAGTTTTCCTTCCAAACGCGTCAATTCTACATTTGGAGAATATTCGTCCATCAGCTACAAACAATCACTAACAACAATGCCAGAATAATATAGATACAATTTGAAAGCATTACTCGAAGTATGGGTGTTCCTCCTGTTTTCCCCCAATAGTTATCACCGAATGATGTTTTAACTTAAAATAACGTGAAAGACATCATCCTACTGATAAAGATAACGTTCCACGTCAAATCACATAAACATTTTGCTACTATTTAAGCAGCCGTTTGCATGCGTGTTTCCACTTTCTGAGAACGGCATGCTACAAACTTGAGGCGAATGAAGAAGGAAATAGGCACGCGGAGAAGTAATAAAGGTGAAAAGCAAAGCGCCCGTGGCCACGGCTTTGAAACGGCTGCAACCATCTATCTTTTGCGTCATTCACACGAAGTTATTTCGCACTATTTCGACGCCGGTGGACTTGTCGCACCTCCTTCCATAGGTATCTGCCGCCGGTGGACCCGTCGCACCCCTTCTATGGGTATCTGGTGCCGGCGCACCAATCCGACACCGCAGGACCCGTCGGATTGATGCGCCGGCGCCAGATACCCATAGAAGGGGTGCGACGGGTCCAGCGGCGCCAGATACCTATAGAAAGGGGTGCGACGGGTCCAGCGGCGTCAGATACCCATAGAAGAGGTGCGACGGGTCCAGTCCACAGGAGTTACACTGGCGCGCCGGTGCCAGATACCTATGGAAGAAGGTGCGACAGGTCCACCGGCGTCGAAATAATGCGCAATAACTTCGTGTTCATGACGCAAAAGATAGATGGTTGCAGCCGTTTCAAAGCCACGGACGCTTTGCTTTACACCCTATATGACTCCTCCGTATGTTCATTTCCTTCTTCGTTCGCCTCAAGTTGGTAGCATGCCGCTCTCAGAAAGTGGAAACACGCATGTAAACGGGTGCTTAAATAGTAGCAAGATGTTTATGTGGTCTGACGTGGAACGTTATCTTTATCAGTAAGATTATGTCTTTCATGTCATTTTATGCAGAAACATCATTCTTTGATAACTGTTTATAGAAAACAGGAGAAAAACCCATATTTTGCGTGATACTTTTAAATTTTGTCTATAATATATTGATAAGGAGTGTTTGAAGCTGAAGTTCGAATGTACTCCAAATGTAGAACTGACGCGTTTAGAAAGAAGGCTATGAAATATTTCGCTTATAGTTAAAATATAAAAAAGGAAGAAAGATTGTTGGAGTCCAGTTTCATAGAACTAATAACACTAATATTAATTTTCGTTGATTAGTGAAGGCGAGCGAAGCAAACAACACAGAAAGCCTGAAGTCCGGCTTTAGCCGGACGCTCAGACTGGTTATTATTATAAAGATGTTCTACGCCAATTAACCTAAACTGTTAGCTATTATTCAAACATCTGTTTGCATCCGCGTTACAATTTTCTGAAGAAATAATATTGCCATACTTTCATGTTATACTCGCTGATCGACCTGGTAAATCGATGTGTCGGAGAGGAATTGGAGCTAAGTAAGAAGTGCTAGTTGATTTCTTTGACTTGATGGCATGTAAATAAGAGGTCGGAAATATTTTTAACTGAGTGGAATCTACATTGATTTCTTCATAGATGTTGTATCAGCATTTGGTCTCTAACGCTGGTAACGATGTTATTTTTTAGCCTGCCACCCACATTCCCATAAAGTACTAGTTGAAGGTTAAAATATGATTTCACTTAAGGCGGCCAAACGTGCTTTGGGTATGACTGAAGACAGTAGCATTTTCTTGGACTGGGTAGTTCAACGCCTGAAGCAGCTCAACTCTACTGTTGAAGCCGACGTTCTTGCTATGTTTATCGAAGGTGTTGAGAACCCCGATGAGGTTAGCTTACATTTATTTATCGAAGTGAATAAATCTTTATTAAACTAATTAGGACTTTCAGTATACTTTATTGTATTCTCTTGCAATATATTTCTGTGATTAGCTGCAGAGGAAGTTTTAGAGCAATCATAAATGGTCGGAATTTAATTTGGAAATTTCTTTCACTAAGCTGCTGCCGAATGTTTCAGTTTTCTCACGTTTTCTTTTTCTAAGATTTCGACTTTTGCTATCCTTTTCTAGGTGGAAGATTATGTTGTTGGATACCTTGGTGATTCCAAGGCTGTTAAAGAGTTCGTCAGAGAATTTCTTCAAAAAAGGAGCGACTTCCGTAATCGGAAACTACACGCGGTAAAAGATGTACGCTTTTCTTTTCCTTTTTTTTAAGTTTAAGCGTTGTAGTTGCAAAATTTCTTTCAGGATCTCTCAAGTGCCCGTGGGGCACCAATTTCGGGTAATACTTCAGGAGGGTTTTCTGCTGTTCAGGGTAGAAAGAAGAAAAACAAGGTACTACGGAGTTGGAATATGTTTTTGTCCTGTTCTCGTCAGATCTGTTTCGTATGACAAACGGATCCAAACGACCATATTCAGGGTGCTCGTCTTGTCGTTGATGGCTCCTGTTTGGGTTTTCGTGCTACATCGGATCCAAATAGAGTGAATCAAGGAGAAATTGAGACTGTAGCACTATCACCAGGTCAAAAGAGATGAGCACATGTGTATTTTTTCAGTGATAGCTTCACAGTTTTACCGCTTATTCCTCCTAAAACTAAATATTAATCCTATAGTACTCGCTGTTTCCTTTTCTTTCAAAGTTTTGTGCGTTGTTAGTTTTTATGGTGAAAGGCGATGGTTGTTGGATTTTTTTATCTTTGCTCTGGATCTATGTTACTAGATTTTATCATAGGGTTTTCCATGAATGGCGCTGCGATGCTAATATATTGTTTGCTTTTCTTGTTTCCATTTCGCTTTTACTTTTCTCTGGGTTTCTGCAAGTCCTTGGCATGTATTTTATTAAACTCCGTTTATTTCAGAAATGTTTAACCTTGGAAGACGAGTTTTGTGTTGTATTTTGCTCACATTCATGATGACTGCTGTCCCTTCATATATTAGCATATATTTTTATATACTGGATTTTTTTTTGACCCTAGTAGCCTTACGTACTCGGTGTTTCAATGTTTTACGCAGCACTACCAGACTTGTTATGAGAGCTAGTCAGTCCGTTCCTTACATCCATACTTTCTTTTCCAACATCCCTCTGAGCGTGCTGACCGTTCGCTGGTTCTTTCTTTAAACGTTGGCATCCGCTCAGTAAGGTCTTGTGGTTATTGCCGGAATCCACCATAAATTATACAGATACTATGCGCCTCTAGAAGCACACAGTTGCAAGTTATTGTATTGTATTCGTATTGGAGTGCTTTTTGAGGTGCTCTGCTTCCACAGAGTTGATGGCATGAGAGCAATCAATATTAAGAAAAGGCTACAAGTACAATGACCTCTCGAAACTGCTCTGCTTTTAGTAGTATTTCGGAAGGTTCCACCCTGTCTGCACGATCGATCGATGGTTCGAATCCCACCGAGTCTTCCGGAGTCGATAAATTGGTAGCAGACTTGTCGGAGAAGATAAAAGCACTGACTTGACACATCAGCTAGCCCCCGAAGTCTCTGTATAGGATAGTTCCACGTTTGTAAGCTATTTCTTAACGTGGTGGCGCATTCAAAGCAGATCTATTAACGCCCGACACCTACACTTTAAGCATTTTGGGAGTTTTAAAGGCATCACCCCACGAATCTGAGGTGTTACGGATTTCAGGTGGAGTATTCGTATAAGGGATCGTAGATTAAAGAGCGGAGGGTGATTCCGTCCATTTCTTGCTAATTGGCGTAAAAAAAAGGCCCGGTAGATGCGGCGTGTGCACACGGCTGGCGCGCTCCAATCGAACTCGTAGAAAATAGTGCGCCGGAACGCTCGAAGCCGTATCTTCTGGGTCGTTTTTTTACCGCTATTAGGAAGAAATGGACGGAACCATACCCCTCTCCTTAGTCTACGATCCCTTATACGAATACTCCACATGAAATCTGTACCACCTCAGATTTGTGAGGTGATGCCTTTAGTTATGTGGAAAGGAAACATAGCGACATGAATGTTTCCTCGTATCTTTCAGAACCCTTGCTACTTCGTTTCACTTTTCCAGAGTTTAATATATTTGCTTTAAAGTTTTCTTTTAAATTCAGGACCTTCAGAGGGTTTAGAAAATGCGTGACAGAGCAAAGTTTTACACCCATTCGAGCCGAAATCGAATACTAACTCGATGCGAAATTCCTCCGTCAGGCGAAGCGATAGGTCCTGCGCTCGTGATCCATCTGCTTTCTGTTTCTGTTGAGGTTTCATGATTTCGTTCTGGTGCAAACTACGCCATGAACACGGCCATTACACATGAAGCATTCCAGACATACATACATACATACAATTCATACAAGTTCATACAATCTTATAGCTCACAGTGTTACGAACGGCATAAACTCCTTGGTAATTGATAGGCGTTCATTTCTGTTATTAATGGATAGATTCCTAATGAAAATCCAGAGTGCTTCCAATCCAGAGTCCTAGCAGATATTCTTTCTCGTAGGCTAATATCGTACTCATTAGTTGGAACTCAATTTATTTTAAGCTTTATTGTGACATCAGCGCAATCTGAAATGGATGAATACTTCAGAATTTTGAACGAGCAATCGCATGCAATACAGAAAACTTACTCGAGAACAACCAAACGATGATTAGCTGCCTTATTTAAATGCTTAAATAAAGCTGCACAATGAAATTGCAAGGGTAAAATGGTATTGCAAGGAAAGCTAAAAAAAAAAAAAAAAAAACATACTGATAAAAACATGCGGCATGAAAAGGGCAGTTGTCCGCAATGTGGTCAGAACAGCTAAAACAATGTGCACAAGAGAAAGAGAACGTGAAGAATAACTAAAACTAGCCATAAGTATAGCTAATTTGAACAAGTACACCAATATCGAACTAGAAAAACAAACAGTGAAGACCCCACGTGAGGATGGAGTTCCCCCCCTCGTCTCCGATTCCTTAACTGCTGCGATAAACCGTGTTCTCTTGTGAGCGCAGTTCCAAAATGATATTGTATTAGTGAACGACAGCATCAAGAGATCGAGAGATTGTTTATCCATTCGGTAAAACTGGAGATTGCAAGAAGATCGGAATAATCTACCAGATAGAATGCCTGCGTATTAAACAGGATTTGGCTGTTAAAAGGCGAAACAAGAATAGGAAACATAATGGAAATGATTTTAAAATAAACTGTACGACATTAGCCCACAAGAAAGAATATCTGCTAGGAAGGCATTGGAAGCATTCTGGATTTCCGTCAGGAGTCCATCCATGAATAACAGAAGTGAGTGCTTATCAATTACCAAGAACTTTATGCCTTTCGTAGCACTCCATGAGATTGTCTAACATGCACTTCCTTGACACTATCTACACACGTACTTAAGAATTACTGCATAGTGCGTTCATCTCATTCGCCTTGGGTGACAATCTGTAAGAACTTTTTGGTTTGTGGTTTGGTGGTTTGGTCTACCAGGCCTGCTAGTCGATGAGACTTGTCAGTTTGTTTTCTTTTCGGATTTCTTGCGTAGAGTACTTGGAACGATATCGAGGTTTGAAAAGAAGAGAGGAAGAGTTTGATGGGATATGCCTAGCATCAAAGACCTCGAACCCTTTTCAGGCCTTCGATAAAGACGAACTTATCGAAACGTCAGGCCAATAATAAAGCGCCTCCAAAATCTCTTCGGCATATCAAGAAAAAAGACGTCCAATTAAGTTTCCTTTTCTGAATGGAATGCATGTACGAGAAATTGTTGTAGCTTCTTTTCCGAATCCAAGTAGATGAACTGAGATATACATATGAGATGCACAGAATTACGTAAGAGCTCTAATTTGTGCGCAGATGAATCTCACGCACAACTCGGTTAGCATCATGAATGACACTTTCATTGTTGTTCTGCAAAGTGTATCAAGTTCCTAGTTTGTTTAGTTAGGTAAACGTGCAACCTCACCTCAACTCCACTTAGGAAAGTCACAGTTACGAGGACCAGTTGTTACCGTGCAGAAGGTCTTTAACCGAAGCTACCTGAATCTAGCCGCTGAAAGACCTTCGACACTGCCTAGACTAATGTCTGAGTTGCTCCATGTGTAATACCCGTGTTCGTGACGCAGTTTGCACAAAAAGGAAAACAGCCTTCAGAAATCAGCATCATCAACAAATCTAGAAAGCAGATGGGTCACGAGCGCACGACCTATCGCTTCTCCTGACGGAAGAATTCCGCATCAAGTTAGTATTCGATTTCAGCACGAATGGGGTAAAACGTTACTTTGTTCGCTATTTTCATTTCCAAACCGCTCTGGTGGGCGTAAGAGATGTGCTGTCGATTAAATTGACCAATCTGCTGTTTTTGCCGAGGTTTGAAGAAGAGAGGTCTTGGAGATTGTTGACTAATCCGACGCTTCTGTACGGGAAGTATCGGCACCATACTGTTGTTGCTGCTCAAGGAAGAGTTTATACGTTAAGTCTGATCGACAAAAATGTAACATATCACAAGGTTTTTTCCATCAAAATGAACTTAAGAAAAAAGCAATTCTCCGTAATTGTTCATAAAAAGGCGTTTGTTCCTACGAGGTGCGTAACGATTGTGCACGTACCGCGTCCACGGGAGAGCGATCGAAAATCGGGAGTTCTTTTCAGCAGTCTATCCAAGTAAATCCAATGAATACCTCAACGGAATACCGTTGCTGAATGAACCAGAACACGTGCTGCGTCCTAACATACCTTATTGGGTCAAAGGGCGTTCCAACGCTGTTTTTCAGGGTGATTAGTTGGAATTGAGCGGGTCAATCTACACCGCGTACTCTTTATTTTCCATCAGGTTTCCACACTGGTTCAATTTCGTGATACGTTTCCGCTTACGGTAATTGTTTGATTCTGGGAAAGTAAAGAATAAAGTCTTTGCAGTTCTACTAGATGCAAAGTATTTTTCTAAGTGTTTTTAATGAGTAGAGGACAGATTTTTCATTCTTGAAGCGATTATATCACTTCTGAATCAAATTTCCGTTTCCCCTCATTAAAGATCACCAATTTTTCTTCACTAATCCAACTACTTCATCTACTCATTTTAACTCAGATGAAAGAGTAATACTGAAAAGTTTCTTTTTGTCAACTTAAAACAGGTAGTTTTAGAACTAATGAAAAACGAAACCTGAAAACCTAAGCATCTAACCTAATTAATTTCATTGAGCAAGAATACGGTCATGAAACAATAGTTAATCTTCAAAAATTTCTTTTCTTATTTTTTCTTAGATGATTTCTTATTCATCGAAAAAGTAGAACTGGTAAAAAACTAAACCACATAAATGAACAAACCCATGTTGAAATAAGGTGTGAGGAAAGCGTTTGGAAGGAACCTATTAAAAAATTTCCACCGAACAGTTTGTGAATCGCGGCAATTTTAAATGAAACGCAAAGAATGTTGTAGCGGGAAGATCAGAAAACATCGTTCATTACTGTCAACGAGATTCTATTATGAAATTAAGTGTGTACACCTGTATCTCAAAGCTATAATCTTGCGTTGGCCTTTCAAAGCTTTTCTTTATAAATGGATGACAAATGGAAATTGAGTCGCTTGCTTTGTGACAAAACTAGAGAGTAGTTCCGCTCACTTGTAAATTGCGGTAACGGGAGTCCACTTATGAAAGAAAAAATACCAGAAATTAGGAGATGAGATTAAGGTCATGTACTATGCTAAGAAATAAGTAGTGCAAATTTCCTCTTCTTTCAAACTTAAAAATGGACATAAAAGCAAGAAACAAACAATAAAGTATTGGATTGGTCTGAGGAAAAAATAGTGATTTAGATTTTCGTTTTTGAAAGCAAAATTAGAATAATAATATAATAGGTCCTCAAAGCTTTATCTCGAAGGGATAAATGCCTGTACTAGTGTAAATTCACCATGAATTCAGTGACCGAAGTCATCTGCGAGTCATCGTCTACTATTAGTTCCTGCAAGCCCGTTCGGCAACCGCCTCCGCTGCGTTCAAGATCGACATTGTCTCCCAAGCGATGGTTCATTGTTGGTATCTGTCAGAAGAAATACTAATTGAAGACAATCACGTTCTAATCTCCCTACCGGTCAGAAAACGAGACCGTAGGCGATGCGCTGAAAGTGAAGCTCAGTGCCACGGCTCGCGAATTTTCGACTTGGGCGCGACCAGAAAACTATTGGGAACCGCTCTGCACAGTCTTGGCTCAAGATTCATAAAGTTACCTCGACATAAGTATCTCATATCTACGTGACTCCAACAAGGCGTCAAGAATCAATGTCTGTGAGTTGTTACTTTTCTATCCCCACAAGATTAATTTTCCCAAAGATATTGTCACTGGGGATTAGAGTTGAGATCTGTATTTCAACAATAACGCGACACCAACACAGGATGCCCTGTGGCAAAATAATACCTCAAAAAGACCCAACGGTGATTTGCAGAAGGAAATAAGTCAGTTTTTGTATTGTTGGGATTTGTAAAGAATAGTCCGCCTCAAGATTCTTTTTGCTGGATCCACAGTGACCATTAAAGCGTACACATCCCAAGTTGCCTGATGCTGTTCGCCAGAAACGCCCGAAGCGCGACAATCAGTGTCTTCATAAAAACAGTATTCCATCATCATGCTCTGAAGCTGAGCCACTAGAAGATTGCCCCTGATGGAAAGCACTAACCTATGCTTTTTATTCCCCCGATTTGACTCCTTCCAATTATCGTCTGTTTCCTGTTTTGACATCACCTTCGTCAACAAAAAAAAATCAACAATAAAGTGGAACTCAAACGGAGGTCGCCCATTTGTTCGACTCACAGCCGTCAGTTTGGAGGTCACAAGAATCGAAAAAGCTCCCCGATCTTCGTACACACATTGCAGACTTTGGTGAAAACCATTTCATTGGTGGAGGTCTCATTATAATATAAAAATCAGAGTTTGGAATAGAGGGAAATATTCTTTTATTCAGGACAACATTCTCAAACCAGCGTAATCCTGCTATTTGAAGTAAAGCTGGTGCTATGTTGCGTACGGAGGACACAGAAAGACGGTTTAATAAACCTAAAGAAAAAGTTTTCGTTCTTGTTTTTCATCACAAAAGAAGAAAAAACTCAATCTTTCCATATCGCATGGTCGACCGATGGATGTGAGGTCTGTTCTTGGGGTCAAAATTCCCCTTTTGGAAAGTGAAGACCAACGGCGCTCAGTGCTTTTAGAATGTTTACTTCTCCACACGCTTTCAGCCTCAACCGCGTTTTTGTATCGGATAAATGCAGGAAAGAAGAGGTGTCAAAAATGCTCATTTTTCCTATTGACATTGCAACATGAAGGAATAAACTTTGAAAAAAAAAAACACAACCAACGTGTGGAGCGAGAAAGTCCCTATCAGAAAATCTATGAGATCTTGCCAATGCGTTTTATTTCTATCCCTTAGATTGTGAAAAAAAACGACCTGTTTCTCAACCCAGTCACTTAACATTTCCTATGGTGATCTGATATGAAGATGAAATTCACCCGAAGCGATCAGTTTCAGTCACCGCTTCCAGGTTCTCATATAATTTGCATATTCAGTTATTCATTTGTAGTGAGATCTCAAGAAGGCAGTGGTGCTCAATGGCATAAATTAAGAATAAAGTAGGAACTAATTGGAGCTCTCCAGGGGCGCAGAGGGAAAGTAACGCCCACAAGTGAAAAGTGGTTCATTGGTGAAAGATAAAGGAACTTTTACATCCACCACGCATTTTGTTTAATATATAGAGATAAACATACACTCTTCCATACGTTAATTTTCATTATAGGAAATTAAACATAATCAAACAGTAGCCGTGTACTGGATAGTGTGCCAAAACTTATAATCTTATCAGTATTCTTTGCCCGCAGCTTATCGTCACTACCGTTGTAAAGAAAGTGTTTAAAGCGACATGCAACTGATAGCAGTCTCCTAACGATGAAGAAAGGACCAATGTCCTTTCTGTAGTTTTTGTTGCCTTCTTATGTACTTAATAATCAGCCCATCCTCCCCACTGCATTCCTGTATATGCGCTTCACTTCTGCTACAATCGTTACCTAAAATGAAACTGTTTCTGAGGAAAATGGAAGATGTGAGGCTGTCCCGAAGCCAAAAAATGGGTTTACTGGGAGCTATCTCATACATTATTGGTAATATCGTCGGTTCTGGCATCTTTATTACTCCTAGTACAATTCTAAAGACTACCGGATCGGTGGGTGCTACAACTTTGCAATTGTATGTGGCACGGTATTGCGTGTGTTTCATTGCCATGCCTATCTGCTCCTCTGGAGATCTTTACGATATCCTCCTTTTGTTTTCAGATGGGACTTTCGCTCATAATATGGGTAACTGCTGCCTGCATTTCTATGCTAGGATCGTTCTGCTACGTTGAGTTGGGTACAAGCATACGAATGTCAGGCGGCGACTTCGCCTACCTATGCTTTATGAAATGGTACGTTTCACATCGTCTAACCTGAAATCAAATTCTACCACTGACTTTCCGAACAGATAACTCTGAATCAAAAACGGTTTCGCAACGCACTACGCGAATGGCTTCTTTAGGTAAATCTTGATGGAATTTCGTGATGTACAATTCCTGTTGTTATCAGTTATCGTAGAACTTCGTAAAACGTAAACGTAAACGGTGACTCTACAGTGTTGACCTAACTTTTCCAGTAGACATCTGAAACAACCTCATTAGTAACAAGAGACTCAAGCCAGTGCTGAACGTGCATCGAAGCCGCGCACGCCGAACTTGGATCGAATTTCGAAGACCACCAAGGAGTTGTTAGAAAAAAAGAGTTTGAGGCTTACTCCGAATGAATCGCACATTGAACGATTGATAGCAATCACTAGCTGCGGAAAACCGCTGCAGGAGGAACATAATATTCAGCTGGTAGCATTGCTGAGCAAAGACGGGACCCGCATGTCCTCTCGTCGTGAGATGGAAATCATTACGGGGAGGTTCTACTCGAACCTTTTCCGTTCATCAACTCCTGTGTCAACCCCGATCATCCCCTCTGGTGTAGCTCCAGATTCACAGATTCTCCCTTCGGAAGTACGAACCACAGTTAAGAGCATGAAACCTGGCACAGCCCCCGGACCTAATTTTATATCAGCAGACTTTCTTCGGGCTGTGGATATCCACTTCATGTAATCTTAACGGTGCACATGGCGTTTTACCTTCAGAAAGAAAGGATCCCAGACCAGTGGAGGGCTTCCCGAAGAAGATGAAGGATGAAGCCCAACCGCAAAAACAAGCTGGATTCCGCCAGGGGTTCAGCTGCTTGGACCACATCCATACCGTGTAGAGTCACATGAGGTTTGCGAGAATACCACCTTCCCCTTGTTCAAACCCTCGTCGACTGTGAGAAAGCCTTCAACAACGTGGAAACGAATGCAATAATGGATGACAGCGCTGATCGGTCAAGGTGTGGATGAGTCGTATGTGAAGACATTAGCCAACTGCTACGATCGATGCACCAGTAGGAAACAACTTTTCCAGCGCCCTCTCACCATACCCATTGGGAAGGGTGTTACGACACGGCGGTACATTATCGCCAAAGCTGTTCACGGCAGCATTGCAATGAATAATGAAATCACTATGTTGGGAAGAAATGGGCATGCGTGTTGATGGAAGATTCCTCTCTAACCTTCATTTTGCAGAGGCATCTTTCTCTTTTCAAGAAGTACCAATGAAGTAGAAACTAAGCTCTGCGAATTCAACGAAGCAGGAAGAGAATATGAACGAATAAACAAAGCGAAGACACAGTTTATGAAGAAAGCTTACTGCGAGGACGGAAGAGTACAACTTGAAGGTTCCCATATCGTGTTTTCTTCGTCATACGTATACCTCGGACACTCGATTAATATGGAAAACTATTTGGAGGAAAAACTGAATAGAAGGACGAGAGCAATGTGGAGAGCATTCGCATCCATCAGGCATGCTTCGGACCAACAAAAGGAATCCGCCCTCGCCGTAAGCGTTCTGCATAAACTGTGTCTTCGTTTTGTTTGTTCGCGGTCCTATGCTCTTCCTTCGGACCAACAACCAAGGGGAATTTTGACCCCAAGAACAGACCTCACGGACGAAGGTGCACATCTTTTTAACTCGACAGTTCTTCCAGCGCTCTGTTGCGCAGTGGAGACGTGGGCAAACACCTCCGCCGTGCCTAGGAGCTACTTACTACCCACACAGCATTTGAGAGATGTCTTGTGAAGTTTAACCGGCGTACACAACACCTAGCCGATCTTTGCAGTTTCAAGCAATGTTCGTTTTTCACGGCCCAGCGGAGTATATATCGAAAGCAAAGCATAGATCGGCCGGTCACAAAATGAGAAGAATCGACGACAGATGGACTAAAAATACGCTAGAGTGGATCCCAAGAGATGCTTAACGCTCTCGAGGGAGACCGCCGGCGAGATGGGGTGATGTGTTCGCTACACGGATGGACCAGCTAAGAGCTCAGCTGGATACGGCTTGAGAACCCGGTCAACGTCACTAATTAAATTTGAGAACATTTTGGATGACAATGGCAAGGGAAAGAAACGAGTGGAAGTGATGCTGGGGCTCGCACGTCGCAGTGAAGACGGACCATCTAAGTAAGTATCTAAGTATGTAACGAACAAAACGTGCTGGAATGACCAAGAGGAAGGCTCTGCGATCTGATATGATTTCTGTTAATTAAATCTGAGGCTCCTACTGATGACGAACCTCTGTGAGGTGAAAGCGGTTTGGATGGCAGGAGAACAAAATTTTAGTGGTAATGTACGTGGATAAAGTATTCAAGTCTAGGCCCACTTTGGGTTCACTTTTTGGAATCACCTGTAACCTGCGCTCTAGTTGTTCGTCGACCTGCTCGAGCAAAAGTTGCTCAGTGGCTTCTCTTCTCGCGAAAGGATTGAAGAGCATTTCTAGGATAATTTTGCTTCAAAGGATATCAAAGACCAGTATCGCAATTTATGAAGTGAAACTATGATATTACCTAGCGTAGCTCAAATTAATGACAAGTTTGTGACTGTGCGAGAATTTCGCTACTCGGCAGTTTTGCTGTATGGTAAGAAAAGTCGCCAAACAGATTCCTCACCAAGCTGCTGCGGAGCAACACAATCAATCCTTGTTTTATTTCGTATAATGGTTGCGTTTTGAACTGATCTAATTATAAAAAACGTCACTATTATTGTAAGACACCATTGCTATTTTTACACAGGAATCGGATTTTTTTCCCACAAGACTCAGAAAGTGTAAAACGAATGAGGTTTTTACGGGGAGAGAGAGTTGTCTGTTTCTCTTTGAACTAAACAAAAAGTAGAAATTGGGTCAACGTCGCATCCAGCATAGCACAACATTCGATAAGTGTTTCCTAATGAGTCATGATTTTTTCAGTGTTTTCCCTCGAAAAAATTCTTTTTTTTTCGATAGGAAACAAGAGTAAATGTTGTCTGTAATCTTTAAGCGGGTGAATACAGCCATACCGGTGAAATATACCGTGAGGAGTAAGTTCTTCCAACATGAGCTTAGCTTCCGTAGATGATTTGACGAATGGCTTGTTGTGTAGAGGCAATCTTGCAGGTATTGCATATACAGAATGGTATTTAGGAAGATATCCTGATAAGGGGACATTGGAAATGGGTTTCGAGCATTTCTGGATTTAAAACATCAACTAAAGAAAGTCTAAAGCCCACCAACTTTCAGATAGTAGTGTATTTACCAATATTGGAATTATATTCTACATCGAATATTGCGCTGATTGCACTGATTATTGTCTGATTATAATACGTCTTTTTTATAAACCAAAGTAATAAATAGGAAGTTTAGCATTGACTGTATGTATGTATCTAGAATTGATCAAGATAGACGGAATGAGTTGCAGTAACTTAATGCGTTTAACATGAACCAAAGCTTTTCCAGAAACAAAGCTCCCTACGTTCTTATCCTGACTTCATTCGTTCAAGATTTTTCTTTACTTTCAACTTTCATTCGTGTACCTGATTATCGCTTTTTTTTACAGAATACAGAAAATAATGTCCCGATATAAAAGGTGGCCACTTTCTGGAGCTAACATTCTTCTTTTAATGGAAGTATTAAATATGAGCGTAACTAGATAGACTATAATAATAGTAGTACGTAGCTAAAGCATAGCATTGCATACGTTGATAGGCCGCGGTTCATTTTTATTTCACTATTTTTTATTTTTTGTTTTTTTTTGCAGAAATATTTAAACCTTGTCGCTCCCAACAAAAAACTTGTCTCTTCTACTGATAACGTCACTGGTTCCTTACTCCCTGTTATCTAAGAGTTGGAGTGTTCGAGAGCAGTTTCACTACACCGACTATGAGACAGCTATATGAATGTACGTGAAGAACAGTGGTCCCGATGATTCAGGGATGTAAACAAAATTACAGGTACCCGATTGCGTTCGCTTTTATGTGCATTGGCTGTACCATCAACTATCCGGCAACACTTGCAGTTCAAGCTCAAACGTTTGCGGAATACATGTTTCAGGTGCTCGTTGCAATATGCTTTGATAACTGAACTCTGTGTTCGAATACTTTGAAAGGGGTCACAAAAATCGGCGTTCATGTATTTCTTCTAGTAGTTGTGCTGGTGCAGAAAGTTGTAGCCCTCATCACAGGAAAAGTCAGTCTATCCGTATTTATAAAAACAAAAAGACATCTTTATTGCGCTGTAAAAGAATTCACAAATGGTGATTTTTCAGTAAAATGACAGTGGAATTTCTCGGTGTCTTTTGAATATTCATCTCTATTGGAGGTACCAAAAACAATAATGCTTCTTTCTCAAAGTAAAATAGCGTAAAATTAACCGATGTGGTACCCTATCTCTCACATTTCTGGAAATCGAGGGCTGCTGAATGAACATTGCGAATGTCTTTTTGTAGCATTATCACAAATAAAGAAACTGAAAAAGAATTTGCAGCTCTTTTGGTTCCACGGTTGACATTCCAAAAAGGGATATCAGGAAATGAAACTAACATGTAAAAGAAGAGCAAGGAGGTCACCCTCACTCTTAAAAAATATCGTCATCGTCGCGTCGTTTTTGAACGTTGCAAGCTCTGCCCAACTTTCTCCATCGACAGCAAAAGCTCGCACATAAACTATCCATTCTCCACCGTTCCAGTGTTTCAAGACTAGGCGTCTTGCCTAGTGCCTATCGGTACTGAGTGACCCGAGTACCTCATGTCGACAATATCCGGGAGTTCAGCTTAAGTACGGACTAAGGCGTATGGCTGGAAAGTCTTGTCACCATTTGTTATTTTTTTCTGCTTTAATTTTGTTTTACTCAGCTTACAACGCGAATTAATCAATATTATAATCACCATTATTAATTACAGCAGTGTACCACATAATGGGAAGGTCCGTGATCCCTTTCTCTCAGAACTGGGGAGACTGAGAGTCGAAGAAGTCGGTGACCGCTAGTTCAACTTCTTCAAACTTGGTGAAGATTTTCTTAGCTAGGAAAGCCTTGAGTGGCCGTATTGGTGAGGTAGTCTGAGGGGTAACATCGGGAAAATAGGGGGATGGGGCACTGTGCCCCAGCCTTACTCCTCCAGTTTTTCAGGGTCTCCTTAACTACCTGGGGCCTCGCGTTATCGTGGAGGAGGTGTCTCGGCCGTTTTTCTCGAACGGCCAAAGCGAGCTTCTGGAGCTGACTAGCGTATGTGGAACCGGTGACGGTGTGGCCTTGTTGAAGCAGCTCATAAAACAGCATTCCCCTCGAATCCCAGAAGCAATAAAGGAGACACTTCTTTGAGTGGAGGTCCGATTCAGCTAGCGTCGGTGGGTCTTCTCCTTGAGGGAGTCCTAGGGGACCCAACTCTCATTTTCAGTAATGAAATCTTTGAGAGACTCTTCTCGTTGTAGGCGAAAAAGAGATAAACGAATACTCGGGTAAACCGGGTGCCATCCATAAAGGTGTAAAGAACTATCGAGCCAGCACTTTTGTGGCCGAGGGCCTAGAGGTGACTGATGACCGTTGAATGGCTACATCCGAGCCTCGTCGCAGGACTGCGAGTGTTGATCTCCGGATCATCTTTGGTCTTTGATCGGCGATGAACGGCAATGTAGAGGCGTCCCGACCGAAGCTTATGTTCGAAGTCTCTGCTTGTGAAGGGAGCGAACCAGCGCTTGACAGTCCTGATGGTAGTGCTGCCCTCGCCCAAACTGCTGCTGATGTTCAGGGCTGTTGCCGTTGTTCCAATGCTGCCACGCCATTCATAGAAGATGATAGGCCGAAGTTACTCTTGCGTAATTGACATCGTGATTGAAGTTAAGGAAGGCCAATGCTAATGACACCTATTGTGGAGAAGGTTCGAGAATGTTCTACAACTACAAGATGCTGCAACATGGATTCCGTCCAAAACTGGAAAGCTATGAAAAAGCTTTCGAGAAATGGGTGACAAGACTTTCTGTCCATCCTAATATTTTGCTTGGGCTTGTGTAGCATGTTGGATAACAGCACCTTTCTGCGATTTCTGGGTAGCTTCTGGTCAAGGTCACCGCGAGTAGATAGCAATCAGATTCGTATAGGCGGTCCTATTTGTAAAAGTATCTTCCACAATTTTGGTTTACGTAATCGGATGCTTTGTATTAACCAGGTGTTGAAGCAAAATTGCGATAACGTTATCTATGATTTTTTGCATACGCTTAAAAGAATCACTCCACGAGTCTGAGGTGGTACGGATTTCAGGTGGAGTATTCGTATACAGGCATTAGATTATGGAGAGGTGGGTGACACCGTCCATTCCTTGCTAATTGGCGTAAAAAAAGGCCCGGTAGATGCGGCGTGTGCACACGGCTGGCGCGCTCCAATCGAACTCGTAGAAAATAGTGCGCCGGAACGCTCGAAGCCGTATCTTCTGGGTCGTTTTTTACCGCTATTAGGAAGAAATGGACGGAACCATACCCCTCTCCTTAGTCTACGATCCCGTATACGAATACTCCACCTGAAATCCGTACCACCTCAGATTGGTGGAATGATGCTTTTAATTATAACTTGTTTACAGCATTTCTTTTTGGTTGTCCTCAAAAAAGATTGCATCGTCCCTAAGATGTCTAATTATTTTTCGATTAGATTTTTTCTTCGTATTTCCATGCTGTCAATAATCAAATACAATACAAATGTTTTATTACAATGTGTTCGAGGAGTACTATAGAGAATGCATTTAAGGGGATTGGGATTCAGCTCGATCCATCCTCTGAATTCTGGTCGAAGAAGTTGGTTGGATTCGCCTTAATGTGTGAGTTTCTTTAGAGAAGCTGAGGTAACCATGGATGCGTTACATCTCCAGAGCACATGAGGAACTTGATGCAAACTTAGACTACAAAAATTTTTTAAAGGGTTACTTCTGTTTCTGAACTTCTTCTCTCTGAAGACGTTCGTTTCACGGTTTCAAATAGCCGCCTCCATCGCCAAAGTTGTTGCCACTGGTCTTGTCATTGTTACTGGATTTTATCTACTCATTTTCAAAAGTAGGTAAGTCCGACACTGATGATAGAACACAAAATTCACTGCTTACAACTCTAGGTGATACACAAAATTTGCATGATCCGTTCATGAATAGCAAATGGAATATTGGAGCAATAGTTTCGGCATTGTTTGCCTGTTTATTCTCCTACGACGGCTGGGATATCCTCAATTTCGGTGCTGAGGAGATTGAAAAACCAAAGCGGTAGGATGTTCGATTGTGTACTACCTTTTAAGCAGAACCAAGATTATTATTGATCTTTATTCTGGCTAACGTTTCGGCGTCGCCGCCTTCTTCAGAGCCTGGAAAAATCAAATCAAAGACACGTATAATCTACTCTCTCAAACGCCTCGTCATCCCACAAGATATGACTTGGCAAACAGATTATTCAAATGCAACGTCAGAAAAGGGTGGGTGTACTATAGCGGTTAGAGGTCCCGCTTCCTGCACGATCGATCGGAGGTTACAATCCGTCCTAATGCTTACCAAGCCTTTCATCCCTCCGGGGTCGATAAATTGGTACCAGACTTGTCTGGGAGGATAAAAATACTGACATGACACATCGGCTTGCCACCGCAAGTCATTGTATAGGCTAGTTACACGTTCGTGAACCTCGAACGATTCTCAATTGAAGTGAACGTGGGGGCGCATCCCAAGCGGATTGATTAACGCCAGCAACTTTATCCTTTATCCTTTAACGTCAGAAAAGCAGACCACCATAGCGCTCATATTGATAGCCACGAAATTGTGATGTTAGCGGACCACCAGTTGTTAGAGTTGCGCCGCTAGTGGTAACTAGTAACGATGCCCCCGTCCCTCACCCCTAAGATCAAAACCCGCAAAGGTCTTGATATGGCGCCAGCTCGTTGGTCACAGCGATACATTCTTCTTTACGATTCATGATTGGACCTTTGGCCGTGATATAACATATAATAATATAACAAACGCTTCCAATGTTTTTCGCGCTAGAACGTCTGATTCGCGTGCTAAGATCGAGACAGCTAGGACGGGAGGATGTTCTTCTAGCAACTTCTCCTTTAGGGTTTTTCTGGGAAGTTGTAATACATAAGAGGTATGTGTACTACCTACGCAAAAGTTTGAAGGCCTGTTCGTTCTGGTATGGATATCTGTAAAGGTTGTTGGAAAAAATTGACCATGCTGACTGCAACATCATTGAAATCTTCCTCCAATTAATCCATTTGATGTCTGCTGAAATCCAGAGAAACGAGACTTATAAATAACTACCTAGATGAAGCAGTGTCGAACCTCCAAGTTAAGAGTCCCATTTAGTCACTCGCATCTTTAGTTGAAATCTCCTGCTTGCTCATACTATAATACCGATACTTTCCTGTAGTATTTTGATCTCCCAAATTATCAGTGTTATGCAATTATCAAGTGGAGTGGCAACTAGTAAATGTAGTTTAGATATCGAAAGCTAGGCTCTACGGAGATCATACTGTACTGGATTCGTTCCGAGATGTATAGCTGACGTAGGTACTTCCTTTCGAAACATGCCTAGGACAGTTAGGGAGGGGTTGAACACGGTAAATAGGGAAATAATATACAACATACAGACCCACATCGCGGACATTCCAACGTTTCTCAGGAGGTCAGGAAGACCATGTTATTTTACTGATCTCTTCAGTTGTTTCAGTTCTTCAGTGAACAAAGTTTCTTTGTGGAATCGTCGCACTGCTTGAAGAATATCTACAGCTAGTCTTCACTTTCTTAACGGTTGCAGGAGAAGTTTTTTTTTCGTGGTCATTAATCTATATTGTGCACAATTTTGCATCGGTTCTTTGTTACGCTACAGGTATATGGTACAGATTAATTCCTCTGAAGACTTGACCAAAGGTGAAGTAAAAACAACATGAGGCTTGGTGCAATTGCATTGCAAGCGGTTGGGCTCAAGGTAAAACCCTCGCTAGCTCCACCAATCGGACTGCAGAAACGCGTCTAACACTCTATCGCGCCACTCCGAGCGCAGCGACTTACACAACTTCACCAAATTTCAGGTCATTCTGGTCCGAATGTAGACGAAACTGTGTCCCAGTCGTTGATTTTTCACTTAAATTCTATCAGATTGTATTTCAGAACGATGCCTCTGGCGATTGTGATAGGCATGGCATGTATCGCATTGATCTACGTAGCAGTCAACTTCTCTTTCTTCGTGGTTCTTACGCCCGCTCAAATTTTGAGTACCGACGCTGTAGCAATGGTAAGCAGTGGCCGTTATGGTTGGGCACGCACGTGAAGTGCATCTTCTGTCGTGGATTGCCACGTGCATATGTACAAGTTGCAACACATGCCTATGAATTCAGTTGTCCCTAAGGAAAAACAGTGTTTCAAGATGCATTTGATAAGCAGGCATAAACGAACGCATTGTAGGGGACGAAACGCTTGATCTCTGTATGATTGTTTGCGAGTTTTCTAATAAGTTTCCAATAACGTGTGTGTTGAATCTGTGACCCACGAAGTACAATGACAAATTCCCTTTTGTAAACAAGTCGGGTCCTCGGTAAAAAAACCATTGGGCGCGATTTATACTAATTGCATATACAAATACATTTTCAGAAGTACGCATATGACAACTACTCTCAGTGTCATCTGTATCATCTGTTCCACTCGTTGTTCGTCGATTTGCTAAAACGAGCGCCAGTAATTCCTCGATTTGACCTGATCGCGTGGAAGAATGGCCCAATGAATGATTTATCTTTTCGCGTGTACAAGAAAAGCATCGAATGTTTCTTTGAAGCACTTTTTGAAGAGGTCTGACCATTGAGTCGACGGTATTCCTGCACTGTCTTTGATATCGCATGGTTTCTAGTGGCCGAGAGCGCGTGTAGTATAGCGGTTAGAGGTTCCGCTTCCTGCAGGATCGATCGGAGGTTGGAATCCGCCGTGGTGCTCACCAAGCCCTTCATCTCACCGGCGTCGGTAAATTGGTACCAGACTTGTCTGGAAGGATAAAAACACTGATTTGACATATCGGCTAGCCATCGCAAGTTATAGGCCAGTTACACGTTCGTAAACCTCGAACGATTCTCAATTGAAGTGAACGTGGGGGCGCATCCCAAGCGGATTGATTAACCCCAGGAACGTAATCTTTTTATCCTTTATCCAATGGCTTAGAGTTCTAGTCCAACGATCGTCGTTGAAACACATGAGATGTTTGCTTCACCTAATTTTGCTTCCCTTGGCATTTGCATCTGAACCTTTGGTGGTTGACACACGACTGAACTTAGACTCCCCTGTTACACCTGTATGAATTGTTATGCTCCTAACCTCACTTTTCAATTGTGTCCCATGACGATGGTCGCACTTCCCTTCTGCTTAACACACGGCCAGGTCTCAGGAACGTAGGTCAAATGACGAAGAATGGTGGTGTTGAATAGGTGAGGACGGAGCCGAATGTTTTTAGTCCTCTTTACTATATTCTCGACTAAAGCTCTATTTAGCTCACAAGCCACTGCTTAGCTTGGAGGTCATTTCTTCATGTTCATTTCCCGATCCAGATAAACATGGATGGTGCATTCGGATATGTTCGTGAGATTGAGCGTGACACTCGAGCAGTCGAGACTGATGTGTTTCTGATTTTCTTCTGCAGGCTCGCTGAAGAACGATTTTTCCACATGTTCCGTCCAATTCGGACAGCATTCGTTCCTCTTGGCTGATCCTTGATGCTAATAGAAAGATGTCATCAGTAGAGCGTAGATGGTGTAACCGCATGCCATCAACATTCATTCCCATATTGTTCCATTCCTCGCATTACGTTCTCGAATATTTTGGGTGATATTGGATCACCCAATCGAACCCGCCTCTTCACGATTGTGACATTATTGAATTTGCGGGACTTATATAACTCAAAGTTATCTTTATGCAGCGACTATGGACGCGTTGATTTTCCAATGCTGCTTCGCTCTGAACTGTATCGGAGGCCTTCTTCAAGTTGATCAAACTGAGACACAGCGGGAGCTTGTATTCTTGCGGTCTTTCTATTAGTTTCGGAAAATGGCAAGGACAAGCAGATTGGGCGATGGTTGTCGATGTCCTATAGAACCCACTTTTTACATAACAACACAGTTTAGCTGGTTTTATATTGCTTAGGAACCTTGGATCCCGACAGATAAGGAGTGAAGAGCCTCGTTAATGTGTAGGTGGTAGGTTCTTCAGAAATCCACACCTTCGCTACCGAGTGAAGTGATTCTTCACCAACGTGCAGGGATGTCGGACTTCGGTATGGACGACTTCTGGGATGACACCTTCATCTTCGCCGAGATGCCGAGGAGGTAAGCGGACATGGCTGTCCAAGGGATCAGAGTAGAAGTAGTGAATGACTTTCTCCACCCCTCTCTCGACGCCGCAGTTGTCCCGTCTGAGTTCAGAAGAGCGGTCATTTTTGTTTTACGATTGGCGACGTTCCAACGAGCGTAGCGAAAGCTTTTTTCTACCTCTGCAACTCGAACAAACGACTGAGACTCAACCGAAAGAACTCACTGGGACGAAACAGTGCTGCTCTTCTCTCTTCAAAGTCCTTTTTTATCGCCTATCTGCAGAGTCCAGTGAGATTGGACGTGAGTTGGCGTTTATCTGTGGCTGCTCCAGGCTGGGATATTAGCTGAATAGGTTCCGAAGACAAGCATATCTTGGTGGTTTCAGAACTATCACCTTTCTTCGTACAGGATATTCTACGACCCGATAATGTTCGTCAATGTTGTCCTTTTCTACAACCTTCCAAAAGCAGACTATTAAAGCGAGGAAGTTCCAGTTAATGATTGTCCTGGGGCTTCACTTTGTGAACTTCGGGGTTTTATATCTTCTTCGTGTATCTGGTGAGAGAAAATCTTTTTCGAAGGAGACCATGGTGTTCTTGAAGACCAACAGTGTTCTTGAAGTTGCGAATTTCCGTGGAAGGTTTTTGCTGTCGTGATGAATTTCAAAAGCTTCTTCTTTTTACGGCTCGCTCTGGTGTAGCCCGCGGGCTCCGATATGAAGTTCTTCAGCTGTTCTCCTTTGGCCAGTCTTGGCACTGAAATAATCCACAATGACCTTATGTAAAGTCTTCCCTGTAGAACTTCTCCAGGTTCATGTTCTAGAACGCTCCCACTTTTTCTTCGTAGCTTGATGACTTAGCGTAAGCGTCGAAGATAGTCAGAACTGGTGCTGAACCACATTTTCTCATCCATAAACGTCCGATTCGGGTAGTCAGTTGTTCGAAAGAATCAATGTTCATTGCAAGCCTCGGTCAGTCCGGTGACGTTTCAGTTAATCTTCCTGGGTTGCATGATCAGATTCAACGCCCGATTCTCAGCGTGAGGATGTTGTATGTACAGATAGTCATTCGTCATCATCATTCCTTTTCGTTTCAACAGCATAGACGACTCCCACAACCCCGTCTCTCCTGGCCCTGGTGTGTCAGGCACTCTTTTAGGGTCACCTGACTTTTCCTATTATTGTGTGTTGCGTATAATTTCAAAATCCACGAGCAGATTGCAGGCCTCTAGTCCACTCACAATCCACAGCTGGAGCTTATTTGTTGAAGGCAACTTCAAGTAGTCTCCCAATAACTTGATTACAGGTGTTTGGTCGACATAAAAGTTTTGTCAATCCTAACATGGCAGAAGCAGAGTGTGTCCCTTGAAGTCATCTGCCCCTGAAGTCTCAAGAAAGACACAGGATCTCCTACGGTGCACGGTTGCCTCGTTATTCGATACCTAAGAGCGCACCACGTAGTTTCGCGATCAACCGCTTGTGATCTCTCCAGTGAGGGTGATCTGTAGACCACGACTAGTAGTTCTGGTTAAGTGCTGAAGTCTTCAACGACTTGTGTAATACAATGTCGATAATATTCACGTCCAACAGACACGCTAATATTAAACAGATTTGCCGTGCTACAGGTATGCTACAGGTTAGAAACGAAAAAGGTTGTATTGTGCTAAGAAACATCCTACCAGTACCACGGAGAGTCGTTTAAGGCAAGTGTGTTGAACTAGCCAAAGACCGTCAACGGGCTTTGAGGAGTTATGTTCTACGAACATATTGTACAGTAGTGGAACATATTGTACAGTAGTAGTAGTCAGTAGTGGTTGCTACTTCACATTTACTTAGATTTTATTTCTATAATGAAGCAACTACAGAAGGGATTCTCCACACAGTGAGTAACAAAATAAAATGGAATGTGGTCGTTTCAGAATGCCCTGAAGCTCAGCACAGTTGCCAGAATACATAGATAATTTTGCGGCGACGATCATCGCTGAAAAGACAAATTTAGAAATGTATCACGGCATCAGAAAGGACATTGAGAAAAGTCTACAATAGCCTTCTCGAGTAGTTTATAGCTTTTCATCGACGAACATTTTCAGACGTTTGCGCATGAAGCTCTACACAAAGCATCATTCATTATGCCAATCTTTGTCGCGGTACTTCTCATTGGATCTCTCAACAGCACGATGTTCTCCGCTAGTCGGTAATGCAACCTCTTCTTTTAATTCTAATCTCTCCATAAAATAAACAATCCAGCTACCTGCAAGCTGCTGCCAAACAGGGCCATCTGCCTGCATTCATTAGCGGAATCAACCCTACAACTGATTCTCCCAGGACAGCTCTTACAGTTCATGTACGTTGCTTTCTTCAGAAGCCTCGAGAAGTTGAGATGTGGATGTGCAACTCTTTCGAACTTGTAGATTTTGATTGCTATGGTGATGTCTTTCGCCGGAGATCCGGACAACCTGATACAATACGTGTCTTTCGCACAGTGGTCTCAACGAGCATGCACAATGGGCGCTCTGATCTGGATTCGCTTCAGGTACACATTGAAAAGTAGTGATATCTTCGAAAAATATCAGAACTTTGTAGACATTGGCCACTTCATCCAGACAAAATCCGGATGCCTATTGTTATGCCTATTTTTTTCTGTCTTATGTGCACCACATTGGTAAATGTTTTAGCTGCTCTTTTTGTTGCAGTTGCTGTGATTGTTCTTTTTATCTAGGTCGTTGTTACGATCATTGATAACATTTCCTCGGCAGCTGTTGGCTTAGGTGAGATGTTTCGCGAGTTTATTTTAAAACCACTGTGTATAAAAAACACTAGATGTTGCGTTTGCAGAATACATATAATAGGATCAGCACGATATGAAGCACAGTGCAGTTACGAACGCGACTGCGCTCGAAGCTGTGCGGTGGAGCGTGGCGGTTAGAACTTTGGGGACCCAGGTAAAATGCAGTAGGGGAAAGAGCGGGAGAGGGGGTTCAGTGGCGCCTTTATTTCTCGAAGTAAATATTTAAATTAATCGGGCACTAAAACCTAAGTATTAGTCTTAGAGGATCTTGACATGTAAGCTAAAGTTACAAAGAGAATGAATTAAGTTAGAGCCTCGAGAAATAAGGGCGTCTCCCAACTACATTTACCCCGGGGACCCTTGCTGACAGCATTCCTTGTGTAGTTCGCAATGATCCCGCCTCGATTCCGTCCGTTATCTCCACAGTGCCGCTTACGCAACCGCAGCGAGTCGTTTTGACCTGCTATAACTGGAAAAATAGATTGTTATCAATAATGTCGACAATCGCCTCAATGTACTTCCTATGACATACCAGTATTCATCATTCATTCAACTATCTTTGCTGTTTTTGTTCCATTCTGCAAAACATAAGTGTTATAGTGGGGACGAACGACCTGAAGCTTGGAGGTATGTAGGCGCCTGTGCCTGAGGCGGTGCAGTTTAGTAAGCGGTTGGGAGACCATCGATAGCTTTACTCGCACTATAGCGATAATGGTGCCTACGAGGGTCCCGAGTCGATCCCAACTGCTACGCTCCACCGAGCCGCTCTGATAGCATCCACCTGCGCAACTTCGCCGAATTTCAGGTGGTTTTGACTGTAGGTTTACAGCAAGACGCAAAACGTGGTGAATTTGGTCGTGGTAGATATAGTCCGTTGGTTGCGGATTTTCCCGATTAGCATCATCGGCTATCCTTATGAGTCAAGCTCCTCTCAATTCTAATTCTAACTCTAATTCAATTCTGGAATACACAGGATAAACCGGACCATTGCCTAAGGATACGTTTGCACGTCATCCTCGCCTTGTCTCGGTTCTTATCACCATTTACTGCAGTACTGTTGAACGTGTTGCTCAGTACTCTTGTTCAGATCTTGGATCCAGGAAGAAAAATGTTTGATAATCGCTGCATTTTTCTAGAAGTTTGAATCTGATCTGATCTGATCCAGACCTGATCGTAACAGATAAACGAAAACGAAAACGCAGATAACACATGGTCCAGGACTAGGTCGCCCGGCTTCCACTTCATTCCTTATCCAATCGAAGTACGGATGCCTGTAGATTTTCCTCTAGTGCAACGGCAGTCCCTTTCCATATCTATACGAAAACAATTTTAGGCATTTGTAAATTGCTTAGATTCAATGTCAGAGTTGTTAAGACTCTGCCCACTGAAAATTGTGCGTAAAAACTGACTGCAGGGAACCAGAAACTCTTACTAAAGCAACACACGATTCCCAGCAGAAGGAAATTGAATTGATGAGTGTTATAAACTGTGAGGTAGCTTCCCGCTTGTAAGTTTAAAATGGGGATCCGCACAAGCTGAAGTTGTTCGGACCATTTCGATTAGTATATGTAAGTTTAACTTTGCGTGCAATCAACGACATATTGTTTTCCGCTTACTTCCCGTATCATCGTTGTCTTTGCGTTCATACAAATTAGGAAATTCTGCCTAGATTTATGTTTAATATGCAGAACAGCTTAGTAACTTAGAATAAGAAAATGCTCTTTTACACTGGGCGCTGCGGCTTTCGAAAGTGTGAAACAATACAAAAGGCATGCTGCTCTGTACTGTACTGAGATCAAGTTCTCGATGCGAAGCTTCTGCGAAGGTGAGCGTGTTATTCACTCCCAAGCAAGTATCCTTTTGACTCAGAGTTCAGCCACATGGCTTTTCAGTATAGTTCACGATTTATTGTTTACTGCTGAAATGACAACTTGATCACTACTAACTTTCCGACTATACCAACTTCTACATCCACTTTCGAAATAAGTGAGACTTCAAGAGAAATGAGTAGAAAATCAAGGAGTCAATCAATGAAAAGCTCGGGAACTGACATTTGATACACGACTTCACATTGATCACCTTGATTCCTGTTGTTCTTCAAATCTGGTCAATTGGCCATCAGTAATTCCTCCATTTGCCCTAATCGAGTGTAAGAATCGCGCAGTCGTTTCTTTCTTCGCGAGAGACACGAAGAGCAACAAATTTTCTTTGAAGGACTTTGTGAAGTATCTGACCGTCAGGTCTGCGGTCTTCCTATAATGCGTTTAATATTGTGTGATGCCCAATAGCTCACAGTTCTGCTCCAGTGGCTGTCGCCGTACCGACCCACCTTATTTTACTTTTCCTAGTAAACGCGTTGGCGTCTCCAATCCCCGATTACTGTCGTAGAACAGAACTTCCAATCCCCTCTTTTGCTTTTGCGGAACAAGACAGTTCTAGTACTATTCCTTCGAATGAGCGTCCATTGGTGTCGAACGCATCCTCTTCTAGCTTGCAAAATATTCAGGAATATTCTGAAGCATAGGTCAAACTAGGTAGTATTGTATTGTTAAAGAGGTGAGCAGCTAGGTGTTCTGGGCTTCTACGTTCTACTCGTATTCGCTCCCCAAGCAGTCTGTCCCCTCCTTCCAGCTCGGGAAACAAATCCATGTCGCCATATGTCCCATATACGCTTAGCTGGTGCATTAGGATGTGCGCATTCCATTCGCTCCCTTCTCGATGCTTTGTTCCGTTTGTTGTTCCGTTTGGGTTCCGGAGAGAAGTTATCTTCTTCTTGTGATTGGCAATATCTCGATACGCATAGTGGAAGCTTTTTCCCTCCTCTGCAACCTCAGCCAGTACTGCTGCTCTTTGCTCTTCAAGGTTTTGGTTTATCGCCTCTGCCCTCTTTGCGTATTCAGACGTGAATTCGTGGTCGCCTGCATCTCGTGCTCTCCAGGTTGCAAGAGCTTAAGAAGTTCCGAAGACAAGTGTTTCTTGGTGACTTTGAAACAGCGAACGCTCCTCGTGCGGGGTTGTTTTACGAGCCAATTTTTCTTCGCTGATATTGTTTATTTCCTTATCTTCCCCAAAGCCGGATAGTGAAGCGGAGAGGTCCTCTTTACGGTTGTGTAATCTCGCTTTTGAACTTTGAGGCTTTTTCTTCTTTCTCTGCGGAGCGAAATCCATGTCCCATGTCTAGCGTATGGAAGTAGTTTTTTGAAAATGCGAGTTTCCATGAAAGGTTTTTGCTGTCATGATAAACTTCAAGAGCTCCTTCCTTCTACTGCTCGCTCCGCTGCAGCCAGTATATCCCAGATTTGGAATTCCCGAGGCGTTTCTCTGTGGCTAATTTTGGTGTTGAAATCATCCACAATGCTCGTACCTTCTACATCCAGGTAGATAGCTTCGACCTTTTTTTGGTAGCTTGATGATGAAGCGTAGGTGAAGAAGGTATCGAAGCCGGTATTGAACCATAATCTTCCCATCGTCTGATTCGGGATGTTCATTGCCTTGTTCAGTCAGTCTGATGATGTCATACTTAATCTTCCTGACTTGAATGAATAGACTTGGAAGCTGAATGAATGGATCTTCACTTTATTAGAATAGTTTAGAGTGTTAGATTCAATGGCGGCTTTCGATGCAAGAGTGCGCGCCTTGTATGTAGAGATAGCCCTTTTCCGTTTCGGGAGCGTAGATTACTCCTGCAGCCCGTTTTTGTTGGCGCTGCCATGTCAGACCTTCGTCCGGCGGCAGACGACTCTTTCTTATTATTGTGCGGTGCGTTAAAATTTAAAACTCATGGGTAGGGAGCAAACATCTAATCCCACGGATTTTGTGGAAGGATATTGCGTCATCTCACAGTGGACAGCTGGAGCTTATTTGTTGGAGGTAACTTCGAAGCGACTCCTTTGCACCTCACTCAATTGCAGGATTTCGAGAGACAGTTGCAGGATACAGTGGTTTCTTATTTAGTTCAGGCACAGCGCACACTGGGAATGAGTTTCCTTAATACATCTTCGTCTCAGAGTAGATGCAAAATCGCTTTTGGTCCGCGGCTATCCGCCATTTGGGGAACTAGAGTTTGGACTAAAAGTGACCCCTATAGTGAGGGATGCACGATTTGGCTTCACTGGATAACTGAAGACATTTTGTTCAGTGGCTGGTTACGGAAATCACATACTATTGTGCAGGAAAAAAACTTCAAAAAAAAAACAAACAAAAAACCAAGCAACAGTCCCCTGATGTTGATCTGGAATTCCCATGTTATTGTTGATGAAAGCTCTATGATTCACTCTCTTTCGACTTAGTTCATATGTTGTCCAAAATAGTTTCCAGTCTAATTCTTTTTTCAGTTTTCTATTCACTCCTTGTTTGAAACATTGTACTCTCGCCCGCTGTTTTGTTCCTTTTATACCTTAAAGGAGAACAGGTGTAGCGCATTATTAAGAGACTCCACTGCGATTGCACAGTTGTTGCCACCTTATTTCGTCCTCTTCTTGCTGCATCTCTATTATCCCTGGTTTCTACTCTTTTGCGCCAATGAACCTCTTCGGTATTGTTGTTTACAAAACTTATTTCAGTTGTTTCAGATCCAGCGTTGCAATTTTTATAACAATTTTTCTTGAACACGGGCGATGCTCCGACTTACGCCGTACGCAAAATTATTAACGTGTTTGTAACCATCATTTGTGAGGATTCATTGTGTTCTCACGCGCTGTATGTGGTTACGAGAACTGATCTAGCATACGGGCAACTCTGTACTTTTATAACAGGATGCATAGGATGCAATGTCGAGATATCGGTGCTTGATATGCCAGACGTGACGACATAATGACTAACAAGGTGACAGCCAGTTATGAGTTTGAGTGCGTGCATTTAGTTTGCCAATCTATTAAACGCAGTAAGAAATCAACGATGAAAAATGTAGGACAAGGAAGGGGCTATGAACAAAGTGGCACGAAGTTGTCCTACGCTTTGAAAAAAGTATCAACGACCCATCAAGATGTCAAGATGTTCGAGATGTCATTCACTTCTCATTAATGAAGCACGATGAGGACTAATTGCCGCTCAAGATACGAATTTCATAATAAATACGATTACCTTATGGATCCTAAACTGAAGTTTTCACATAGTTTGTCTACTGATATCAAAACAGGAGTTCTGGTCTAGTCCATACTTGAAACGAATAGTCATTAAGAGCCTTGACAGCAGAGAAGAAAGAAAATATGGTATTGGATACAGCTCTTCATTATATTCAGTACGCGGTTCTATATTCAGTCCATATGTAAACTAACCACCTTTGGACCCCTCAGACTCAAAATAAAGTACAAAAAATAAGTGTTTGGGTAACAGGAGTAGTTCCTCAAACTAAAGTTCCTCAAACTAATGCTTGAAATTTAGGTATCTGGATAGCAGGTTTTTTCATCTACCTCATACTAATCTTTGATCGTGCTCTTCCATCCAGTTCTATGTATAGGAGAATTACAAGCAAATTAAACGGTAAATGAACTAATTTTTCCAGTTTCACTCCCTTGTAAAACGTTCGTGACTTACTTTTTTACTCAAGTGGCGGGGGATGTAATGGCCTAACGCGGCATTCCGCATCTTCGCGGGTATGTTTCAGTGGCTATTCTGTTCGATATTTTGCTGGAGCTTTCAGAGAATTTATCCACAACTGAACTGATTATCAACTCCAATTCTCTTCAGATCGTCTTTTACTGCTCCCGTCCAGAACTTTCCTCAGCGATTAGGAGCACTTTTACAGCTTGAATCTGGAGGCATCTTCAAAGCAGCTTTGACAAGGCGATCAAACGATCTCCTCATAACGTGACCAAAGAAGCGGCAGACAGTTTTCTTCTTCAGTTTTTCTTGACTACTTTAGAAGGCCTGGCATGATGTTGACGTTTTCTACGTGCCATCCGTCAGTGCACCATATCCACTTCCGAGTAAAGTTCTTTGTTATGGCACACCATTGGCCAAAGGTAGCCTAATGGTCGTCTAAACAGCATCTTTTCAGTCGAGCTTTTCCATCACCGTTGACGGCGCAAGCTTCAGATCCGTAGGGTGAATTGTGGCCAGATAGACTTGTAGTTTGACTTCGTTGGCGATGGGGATCGACCACAGGCACTTCGTTAAAGGCATCACCCCACGAATCTGAGGTGGTACGGATTTCAGGTGGAGGATTCGTATACGGGATAGTAGATTATGGAGAGGGGGAAATTCCGTCCATTTCTTGCTAATTTTCGTAAAAAACGGCGCGGAAGATGCGGCGCGTACACAAGGCTGGCGCCCTTCAGTCGAATTCCTTGTAGAAAATAAAATAAATAACGCCCAAAGCCGTATCTTCCAGGCCGTTTTTTTTACGGCAACTAGGAAGAAATGGACTCAATCGTCCCACTCTAATATCCCGTATACGAATACTCAACCTGAAATCCGTATCACCTCAGATTCGTGGAGTGATGCTTTTAAGGAGTTTAATTCAGAAGTGACCTTAGCGCATCTTGCTGAATACCTCCCTCGTAGTTGCCGTCGATTTTTAGCATACAAATAAAAGAAAAGAATGCAAAGAGCCCACGAGTTCAATAGGTTGACAGTCCACTCTGATTCTCGTTTTGTGTCTCGAGCAGATCCACATCTGCTAAGCATTCGTCTAGCGTCTAGCTCACTATTTGAAGCGAACATTACTACATTGTCGACGTTCCCGTGATTCGTCGAAAGTGCCGATAGTACTAAAACAACATCGGCGGGACATTGCTCAAACTATTCTTCGCATTTTGTCGTCGACTGCAAAGATGAACAGAAAGGGACTACAGGTCCCTTGCCTTACTCCAGTTTCCACTTCGAATGGTGAAGTATGTCTGGCCGATGTTTGAACCGCAGCAATTGTTCTTCCATTCATGTTGTTAATTAAGCGTACAGCGTACGTCTTTCCAGGAATTCCGTTGAGAACACGGCCTCGGAGAGAGAGGTCGAAAGCGGCTTTGATGTAAAGATAAGCTCTGTGTATAGGCTTCAAATATCGCTTCCCCACTTCTATCGCTCTCCTAACAATGAATCAAACCGTTCGCATTTCAGATAATACCACCAAATGGGCCCAAATCATCTTTAATATCATTCCAGAACGAAGCGACGGCAGTGAAAAAGATTACGCTGTAGGCGGCAACAGCGACAAGGTTCAACTTTTTCGTAGTTAGATATTACAGTATATTTCAAATATTGCAATCCTTCTATATACTGTTTCAGGTGTTTTCCATCAATGCCAAGTCAGTGGCTCTCCCAAACTTAGTCTTTGCAAACTTGGAAGATGATGAAGCGAAGACGAGATTGTAATAAAACTGTACGTAACAATGAAATTGTGTGTAGACAACGCGTTATATGCACTTTTGGTTTTTGTAATCCGCTAATAAAAAAAGCACTGGGTAGAAAAAGACGGTATTTCAACTGCACGACAATGTAAAAAAACAAAGCTACTGTTTCTTCTTCTTCTATGCTTTGTTTTGACCGATAATCAGTATTCCTTTTCAGCTGAGAGCAAAAAACTCTGCCACTAGTGTTCTAGTAGTTGTCGTTTTCACTTTTTATTTTGCTAGAATAGAAACTCTACACATATGTTTATCAACATTTTCAACACGGGAGGAGATGCAGCTCCTGCTTAGTGTGTTGGGTTGAAGAAGTTTTCAGTATCATGTAACATATCACATATAGATAGGGAATCTCTCGTGGTGTAGTATTGTATTGATTTTGCAATCTTGTTCAGGGTGCGGGACAAGAGGTACCCGTGAAAACCGGCTGACCGCTCATGTCCTCCCTTCAGCACCGCCCTCCTCCGCGTAATTACGGCTGCCGCTCCACCAGCTAGGCATCCTCCACGACCGTCTGAGATCACCTACACCCCGCCTCCGTATTGCTCTCTGATCAACGCCGCGCGCGACGTTCGCGTCGCGATGAAGCGGTGGATAGTGCGAATTTTGAAGGAATGGGAGTGAAAAACGAATTGCCGCAGCCAATTCTGATGTACGGATATAGTAAACCAAGCGCATATTATTGGGAATAAAAGAGAAGAATTGGATCCTTCTATCCAATGTAACTTTACATAAGCAAACATTATCTCAAAAAGATGCTCCAGGAAAAAGAATAACATGCATATATTTTCAAAGATCTCATAATTTAACACATTTTATGCCCCAAGTTTTCTATATAAACTAGTAGTGCATAAGTATGTGTTTGTCACGATGTCATTCAGCGAATTCGTGTTCAACCTCAACTGCAGCACCTATAATAACAGTAAATTTATGCGCTAATTACTTTGTATACATTCCTTAAACTTCTTTCTACATTTTATCTTTTCAAAATTTTACTTAGATATAATGTTTATATCGAGCGTCTGTCAAGTACTTCAATACTTAGTACTTGTACGTTTTATACAGTTTTATATAATAGAACTTTGTATGGTTCTTCAAACTTCTTTCAACACCGTTTTATCGCATCATTTTTATCTATTCTCTACATAGAATCAATACGAGAGGTTAGGTGTGTTAGTGGCGAACAGAGAGCTTTGTATTTTCGAGATATACCTTTAGGTACAGTGTATGTCTGCGAGGCATTATTCACGCCTCGTTAACCGTTGGATGCCAGTTTTACCCAGCTAGATAAACAAAAAGAAATCTTTAGAAAGGGAAAAAAAGGTAAAGAAGATAGCATAACACTGATCAGTGGGACATTTTTTGAAACATCTCTTGCACTCCCAGAGATGAATGAGTGTTTTTCACCTAACAAGTCGAGACAGGATAATTTCTTTTTCACTCGCATTTCTAAATGGTAGACGCGGCGAAATGGGAGGGGAGGACGGAGTGGGCGGGGCGTCTTGAAGACGTAGCACAAGAGGAGCAATCAGGCTACTGTAGCGATTATGACGGTATCAGGAGACGCGAGGTGCAATTAACGACGCTCATTAGCCTCCGGGATACGCGGCGGCACATCATACGGGTACCTCTTGACCGTTCCCCTCTTGTTCATTGTTTTTCTTTTAAATCATTGAAATAAAGAGTCATATGGACAAAAGAGAGCATTTTTGCTTGCGTTGAGTCGAAGCGATGAGACCACTAATGCTGAGACAGGTGCTGCGTATGGAGAAGGAACAATTCTTGAATGTGCAGGACGAATTTGGTCTCCATGTTCCAAAAAGAGGAAATTTGGATTCAGAGAAGGATCACACATCGGGCAACCAACATGAATGACGAAAAATTTAGTTTCTAGTTTTCTTTATACAAAGTGCCCGGATAAATTACTCCATGACATTCGCGTTAACACTCTCCATTGTTTTTCTTGAAGTTAATCTCAATTATTTCCTTCAACAAGTTTTTCTTCTACTGCTTTTTTTTCCATGTGTCCTATGTCATTGTTCCTTTCTGGGTACAAGTGCTCCTTGATATTTGTTCTCTGTACACTGCACAATCTTATGAACTAATTTAGCGGTTTTCTCAGCTCGATGAAATGCAAAAAGCAGATCAAAATGCTTCGTTTACCCCAACATTCATTTTTAATTGTCTAAAATAGGAATATGAGATTTTAATAAATCAAATTGTTATAGTCGGGTCAATACGACCTGGAGCTCGATGTAGTTATGTAGGTGGCTGCGCTCGAAGAATCGCGGTGAAGCTAGCGGTTGGGATCAGGATTGGACTATCGCGAACTGCAGCTATGAGTGGTGCTAGCAGGAGTCCCTAGGATCCTCGCCGCTTACGCAATTGCATCGAGCTTCAGGTTGTTCTGTCCAGGCTAACTACCGTCTAGTTGGAGACAGAGCAGCTCTGTATTTAAAGCAAAATCATTGAAGGGAAAAAAAGGTGGTAAAAAAGTGTGGACGCAAGAGCTGTGACTGAATTTGCTTTGTAGGAAAATCAACTTGGACAAAAATTTATTTAGTCAAAATACATTAGGTTGAATCATTAATAACTTCGCCCAGCAACATGGTATGTATTGTTATTGTTTACGCATACAAATAGGTCACCCAAACAAGGGATTCTGCTATCGCTACGCAGGCAGAAATACGGTTAGTCTGGTGCTGTGCAGGTTACGTTCAACTCTTTTCGTTTACATTGAAAATGGGCAATAAAAAAATCTCTCACGCCATGTGATGCTTTGCGAAATTAAACAAGGTAATAGTGCCAAATAACGGCTCAAAAAAATATGCATTGTGCATGGTAAATGAGTGATAATCGATCGGGCAGTTAGAAATTGACTTGCAAAGTTCCATTCCGGAAATCTGACCTCGAAAAACAAACAAAAAGAGGAGTCGCCCTTAGGACTTCGATGACGGTACTTTGAAGTCAATATTGGAAATAAACCCGTCAAACAACGAGAGAGTTAACAGAGAAGCTCAATATGCGGCAACCTACTGTTTGCTGCCACCTATAGAAATATACGAAAAAACGTAAGGTTTTTATGACTCAATCTGATATATCATAGCAATCAAATATACCAAAAATTTCTCATGATGGTTTCTTCTGGTTTTGATACAAACTAAAAACTCTTTTTCACAGTTTCAACGATGTGCAGGAGCAAATTCCTGTCGGAAAATCAAATTATCCTTGGTTCCAAGGCAGAACAGCTTTGTCGAGAATCTCAATTTGATAGGTTTAAGCATTGATTTTAATGTTTTTGTCGATGGAACTCAACCCTATTTTCTCGGTTGCACTGATGCCGCTCCATACCAACAAACTTTTGGAAAGAGACTCCTCGTGGCAGCTTTGCATTTACGGCTATTCCTCGAAGGTGAACTGAGAAGCTGTCGATGATTTTGTGCGATTTTGACCTCCTCACTGGTGAAGACACGTTACCTCGCCACAAAACGTCTTCGATGCGGCGCACCTTGAAAAACTGAAGGAGGCTCTTGCTTTTATCATTACGATTCTCCTTTGCTGGATCGTTGAGAACTTGTCCATTGAGCAATCGATGAATGTTGAGTTCTAACCCACTACGGACCATCATTTGAAGAAATTTTCAAGAAATCGCCAATTTTTGAGCCAATTCGTTGAGACTGGTGCCATCATTCCTTCGAATCCTTTTTTAACTATTCTACGCATTACTCGAGTGTTGACAGTCCTTGGGCAGCCCAATTTTATTCTGGCATTAATGTTTCCATGATCCTTCCACTGTCAATATGTATGTAGTGTCGTTGTTATGCAATGCCGTTTAATAATGTTTTGGACAGTTCGAAGTATGTCTTGAGTTGAGCTGCAGTTGTTGTTGGCGTACTGCTAAGCGAGCGATCGCTTCTCAATTAGAACAAACCTTCATTGATCTTAATCCAGGAGATTTCAGAAAGAAAAAACTAGAAGAAAAAGTAGCAATAGCAAATAAGGTACATCTGAAATCAAATCATGGTTCAGGAATTTTGAAGAGCACACTTCTTTAAAATACTTCTTCCCCACCATATATATTGCAGTTGCCGTCCAGAAGAGTAACCGATCCAATAAGTTTACATATAAACTTATTGGATCGGTTACTTGTAGCTCATCTGAACAAAACAATTAAAACCTGCCTGCGCTTGCTGGGAAACTACATAGTCCAAAAGATTTATTCTGGCATCCTCTTTTCCCAGTTTTAATCAATCAATTTTATCACATTCCCCTCTGTAAGTTCTGTCTCCCTTTGTCTTCCAGTCTGCTCGTTTTGACTTCCGTTTTTATAACGCACCTTGAATGTGCTGGAATGAATTTCAAAAAAAAAAAAAACACAACTATGCTGTTCTTTCGTTTTGTAGGTGTCATAAATAATCAAGAGTATTAAAAGAACATTATTCGTGTGTACCATATACCACGTTTCTCTCCAGGAGATTGAAAATCGAGCGGAAACAGGAATTGTTTCTCTCAATGGTAAACAAGCGTTTTTGGTTAAAATCCAACAGATTCAGAATCTGGGCTATAAGTTTGCCGATAATGGATTATAAAAGGAGGTTTCGAGAATATTTGGTTGAGAATATCTGGTCATCACTGAGAGAGTCGAGAGGTAAACCTCAAAATGATAAATAATCATAATATTAGTAATTCGCTAAAACTGTACTAGGAATAAAGAATACGTACATAGATGGTTGACGAAGGGAACGAAAGGTTTGAGGAGCACATAAAAGGATCGAGGATAATTATTACTGAGAACTGTCACGATTGCTAGTTTCGACATTACTCCAGAGCATATGACAATTTTCCCTTCCTTATTAGTGATTTATTGTTTACACACATGGAACGCTCAAAATTGTATTTTCGACATTCACTTTTTTTGTTGTTTGATTTGAGGGAAACAGCTACCAGGTTCACCAAGTCATCGTATACCAAGTGTCAATTTTAGTTTCAATGGTTTAAAAGTGATGATTTTGTAGTAAATGACAAAGAATGCTTCGGCCAACCAGAAAAAAAGATTCGAAGAAAATGAGTTGCAGGCGTTACTGGGTGTGAACCCAGTTGAAAGAGTGGAAGAGTCACCAGATGAACTGGAAGTTACTGAAGTGGGTGTTTTAAATGTTTATGTGCAATGTAAAAGATCGAAAATTAAGGGAAAAGGCTGTGGCACGAATTACCCCCAACTCTCATTTCGAATCATTTAAATATCGCTGTTTGTTTGCTTGGAAGGCAGTAAAAGAAAGGTTTTCTATGGGAATGTGATTGACGAACTGTGACTGCTGACGTTTACGAACACCAACTGCACAAACTGAAAGAGGAATTGTTCCGAAAATAATAACAACAGTGAGTAAAAGACGCGACGTGATAACGCTTGACCACATGTCGCAAAAGTGTCAACTACAGCATGAAATCAAGAAATAGGAGATCCTTCCACATCCAGCGCACTCTCCGAACACAACGCCTTCTGATTACCATTGGTTCAGATCGATACAGCATGGCGTAACTGGTAGACGATTTTGAAATGTTGAGGAGTACTGTAAATATGGATCTGGATGGATCGCTTCGAAACCGACATCGTTCTATCGCTAAGGCATTGACAAATAACCACGAAGATGGAATTAATATATAGAAAGTAATGGAAAATACTTTGATTCGAAATAACTTGTCCTTATTTTCTACAACAAATGCGTCTTTTACCGAAAAAAGCTCTAAAAAATTCTAAAAGTCAAAAAACCACACTTACCACCCAATCATAGAGTACATCTTTGCATTTTTCTTGTTTTCAGCTTCCCGGCATTTGCTGAGACTTAGTATTTCTATAAAAAGCTTTCCATTCTAAGTAAGAGTTTTTTTCGCGATTTTTCGGAATCAGTGCAGGGCAATCTCGTGTAATTTCTAAAAAATATGGTGGAGCATACTGTAATACATGCATAATAGTGTGTGAAGTTGAGTGTGAAAGTGGAAGAAGCGTCATGTAACAACCACACGTAACAATAACACACAACGATCGTCAGCTGAAGGAAATCGACCCGCACCCGTCGATAACTCTTTTTCTCCTTAGTCGATTTTTAGCCTCTCTCCCAGTACTGAAATTAGAAACTGCTCAAATATTCCTAGCAATCACAGCAAGCAATGGAAGTGGTGACGTCGTGGAAGAAGCGAGCAAAAAACTTTCACTTTACTCATTACTGTTGGCACAGAGAGTAGTGTTGTGCAAAAGTTTTTTGCACAACACTACTCTCTGTGCCAACAGTAATGATCTTAGCCGCCTTCGAGGCACCCTTCATTGAGTAGCGTTGGTCGTTCGGCTCAATTCTAGCGCCTTTCTCCCTTCACACCTCACCTGGGTGGCTGATTTCCTCCAGATATACACTGAAAATAAGTTCTGACATGGTTATGGTCTCTTGGGATTAGGATCAGGCACTTGACAGACCTCCCAGGTTAGTGGTATTGACATAATGAAATTTGAAAGTGCAGAGACGTCGCACTTATTTTGACTCCTTCTTTAAACTTTAAGAGCAACATGACTCCTCACGAGGAATGCAAAGCCGGAAGAGCCGTTGTACATACTCCTATCGAAGCGCACTCTTCGGCAACAAATCTGACTTGTACTTCAGTTAAACGTGAACACAAATTATGAACTAAGTTTATGTACAATGTCTTCAATTGTCTATCCAATTCTGAATAATTGACGAAAAACTGGAAAATTGTATTACGTTCTGGCCTTCCTTTCCTACTATGAAAACGTGCCTACTCACGTGATCTGCACGAGAAACGGCTTTCATTTCAGGTTTGTGACTTTTAGAAATTTTTAGAAATTTGTGGGTGGTACTCTAAGAGATTTCTCAAAAATGCATTGAATCATTAACAGCAGTCTCTTCGTAGCTCTCTACAGCTCAAAACACGTGTTCACTGGGCCATGACAATGGCGTCTACCACGATGCATCCGGCAGAGATCCGTTGCTGATTGGCGATGCCAGTTCTGGTGGGAATTCTGCATTTCCACGAGCAATATGGCTCTTTTACTACGACTCAAGAAACTTCTTCAGCTGAAGTTATGCTTATGTTGCAGCGCCTTCGCCTTTACTTCCTCCTCTCTTTTTCTTGGATCACACTCTTATGCTCGTGCAGTACAACTCTAGGCTTTATAAATGATCTCTATGCTTGATCACGACGACTCATATGCAGGTTTGTGGTGGTTACAGCGTCACACTTTTGGTAATCGCGTTTAAAAAGCTCTCGCTCCTGATATTTCTTAGCAACTTCACCTATTTTATCCACAAAGTATTTTATTGTCTTTGATCTATTTCTATTGTCTGTTTCCTTGAATGTTAGATTTTTCCTGTCACCTTGTTTTTTGTTGTGTCTGTTCTTGAAGACTATAGTCCCTAGTCTTTGTTAAGTCGCATCTCTTGGCTCGTTGCCCACCCTCCCTCAGAAAAATCTCGGTATTAGTAACTTCTCCCTTCCTTCTCTCTGCTTTAGTCTTTGGAATTAAGATCACTCATACACTAAAAGGCCAACAGATAAGATGCTTCTGATTTGTAATTAGTTTTAGAAAAATCTTCCTTCAACGAGCAACTTCTTTCTGTATGCGATACGGTCAGTAGTATTTTGGAGTTTTCCAATTTACACAGAGTCCAGAACAGACAGAAGACTTAACCACAGAGTTCGTTCTATTTTTGAGAAGAATCTCCTTAATGTACACCATATGAGTGAAAAATTTGAGATTAATCTGAAGATAGGTCTAAAGTCACTACTGATTCTGATTTCCTTCGTGCTACGTTGCTCAAAAAAATATTTTTGTTACCTAAAAGTCACTTAATTTCTTAAAAGGAATAAAAAACTGAAAGGACCACAAGGAGTAAAGAGTAAACGCTAACAAATTGTAAATTGTTTCTTTCGATCCTTTGCGAGAAAGCAGTTACAACAGCGAACGAATACTGTAAAGGTAGCATCGTTCAAAACCCGCTAACAAATGAGATTAGCAACTGCTTGGGTTCATGGGAAACATGCTTGCTCTAAATTGAACCGATAAATGTGAGGTTGCAGTCTTCCGGTGCAAATCCGCAACCAGTATGGATAAAGATCTGAGGTACAGGTGTCCAGCTACAGGAGAGATCAAAAGACTGAAATGCTGTGAACGTAGCTACGAACACAAAGAATGCGATGCTGGAATGAATGATCTGTCCAACCCTTTCTTCCCGAGATATTTACGTTCTTCAAGCGTTCTGACTATTTGTATTTCAATGAAATTCCTATGATAATTTGAGAAAGTTTGGAATTTACTTTCCTGCATAAAAATGACAAAGAGGTAACGTTATTAGTTGCTTTCTGTATCGTTTACCAAACCAGGGTATCAATACTGGATTGAAGACACCGTACCTAACCTACGTTTTGACTATATCGGGTCTTCAAAGCATCAGACACATTTTCCCTTTCCCTCTCGGAGATGCTGCGCACTATTTCCTGTCTGATACATTCGCTTCCCGCTTTGAACTATTTGCATTTTAATGTTATTGAATTGAAAGCGAAACAGAGCGCGGACAGAAGTTCTGGAGATCCTAACAAGATTATGCGTCAAAGCCAATTCATTCCATGTCTAACTTCAAATCTAAAAAAGTGAGCGCTGGCGTCCAGCAAGGCTTTTCTGAGTATATTGCAGACTTCAAAATAAAAGTGCATAAACTAACTCTGTGACAAAGTATCTACTACGGGGAAGTGATTAGTAATGCTATGTGGAAAAATAGGCGAAAGGGGTGGTTTATCGAGTGGACTGCGCAGATTCTATTGAGCTATGTATGTGTTCTGAGAAATACCTCCCAGTGTACGAATAAAGTAAATTTTAGAGGATAGAAGAGGAAGGTCTTAGCATTGAAGATGTTAGTGATTTGAGTAGAAGAGTGTTGTTAATAAGCGTAAAAAGTATTCAACAGGCGACGACGTCGAAACGTTGGCCGTAATGAAGAGTGTCAACAATCTAGGCCTCTGGTTCACATCAATAGCCGACAAGTGGTTTTAATGTTTCTCTTCCAACTATACATTTAAAAATAAGCAACAAAAGGTTTGCGACTGAGAACCCAAGTTGTTCGGTATTTTGTGGCAATAGTTAGACGACTAGAGGAAAGAGTCACTTCGTCGTTTTCGGAGTCAACAGCGATGGATAAAGAGCTTGTTCATTCTCTTCTTGAATGTTCAAAGAACTTGGGAAAACGACGAAAACTATGCAATTAACAGTTCAGAACATGGATTAAAAGTTAGGAGGTACTTTTGGGATTTTGAAGATGACGGTCTAGCCGAAAGGTTATGCCGGTACAAATCCTGTCCACCTGAGAAGGGGATTGACTAGGCCAGAAAAAAAGCAATATCAAAAGCAACGCAAACTTTAGAAGGGAAAGTACGCAGCTGGGAGACCCGCGGCGAATCATCGGTTGTCTGTAAGAAAGACACACGTTTCTATCCCTCTTTTTTTTCCTTCTGTTCTGTTTCTTGTTATTGTTGCATTTTTGAGATAAGATTCGTATAGCCGCAGTAGTCTACGAGAATCACCGACTTTCGACTTCAAGTCAGCACCGGCTTCGCTGAGATGGCGCACAATTCTTATTTTGCGTGCGAAACAAAAAGTGGCAGTCTGCCTCTGCTTCGACGACGATAATTACGGCACTGTTGTCGCAATATTGGGCGGGTTCAGTGACGCTTTCGACACATCAGGCTTACACACAGTTTTTCTCTATCATTATGCTTGCATGTGCCCTTCAGTTGAGCAGCCGGCTCATTGTATGTAATTTCAACGGAATTCTTTGATAAACATCTGCTCATGACAAAAAAGTTATTGAGGGTATTTTCTGATTGCTCTACACACTACTCGCAGTTTTTCATTCTTATCCTCTGATCGCTTGTTTATTTACATCGTTTGTTTTCACTGTGCATGAGTGGCACTTTTGACGTTAATTCATTTGTTGATGTTCTGACATCCACAACACTCAAGAGAAGACTTCGTCACACACGTAACATTGGATTATTTGAGAACGCCTTGTCATTTGCTTGTATGTTTTCAAATTTCGTATGTTTGCGTAACCAGACGCATCCTATAGTGGAAAGGCCTCGATATCTTGAATATGCTGCTATTTGTGTAGACCACCCACTTGTCTACGATATGGCTCATTTTGTGTACTTATAATGCTGCCAATGTTTTTGCTGCAAACACCACTCTTCACCAGGTCCATGGATTTGTGAACGAAACGTAGTGTAACAGTGACTAAAAGAACAACACGTCATCACATCCAAACGTCATTAACGTGGTTGTCCGTAAGCGGAAATTCACGAAAAGAACATTTTTCTCGGCAGTCTTCAGGGATGGAAGCCCAATTCTTATCACTTGGAAACACAGCCACATTCTTAGAAAACAAATAGAAGAAATTGCGAGTCAACTGTTCATAAATGCTATTAAACTGATGTCTATCTTAAAGAAAAAGACGTTTTTCAACATTCGGAGGGTGCCAACAAGCAGCTGTGATACTTTGATTATGTTACTATTTTCTTCAGGCCTAGAACCAAAACGGATGTACAAAAATAAAAACATAAAAACAGCACATTACCAGAAGCTGAGCTTTCGGGCAATTTCCGCTGACTCAACAGGAAAGCGTCTTTAGTTTGGCACGCATTGATTCTTTAGGAATATGAAGAGGAGGGAAAACTATGTAGTTTTCCCTCTTCTTCATATTCCTAAAGAAAATTCAAAATGAGGGCTTTTCCTCATTTTGAAAGCATAATTTCAGAGCAGTACATCGACAAAAACCCTAGAATTACCTTCAACGCAAATGGACGCTTCGGCTTCCGGGTGCTGTTTTTTTGAGTGTCTAGTTGTATCAATTAAAGGCTAATCTGCAGTGAGAAGCAAGCCGTAGTAGGCAGAGCGAGGATGACTGGATATGTGAAGCTTACCAACCAAGCATTACAAGGATGTGTTGAGCCTTCTTCATCAGGTCCATGGATTTGTGAACGAAACGTAGTGTAACAGTGACTAAAAGAACAACACGTCATCACATCCAGTTTGCTTCAAGTGTTTTTAGACCCACTGCTCCATTCAACGTTTCGGCCATTAATTATTATATGGGGGGAAATGTTTGTTATAAGCAGACTGGTTTCTGAATCTTTGAGGAGAGGATTCTTCGATGCCAGGGTTTTGTTTTCTAGCTGGTTTCACTTGTACATAAGAAACGTATCCGTTGGTCAAAGACCACTCCTCAAACGAATTAAGTCTTACTGTTCCTCCAAGATCAAAAGAAGTCAGAAGGGTTGCGGACACAAACATTTGCCTGCAATGTCTCGAAATCTGAACTTCCTGGAAGTATGCATTCAAGTTCGCGCTGGGAACGCTGAGAAATGAAATCCATAACAGCTTTCGCGAATGTTTGCAAACCTCTAAACTACTCTCATATTTGGAATTTCCGAATATTTTGAAACAACCCTTCAGGTTCAAATGATTTTCTCCGCCTCTCACAATCGATTGCTCATCTCATATAATCGTGCAAGAAACTCCGTAGATCAATTCGATAAATCTAACATAAACGCTTGTTCCATGGCGGATTATCCTTCAGGAAAGGGATTAGCGACTGCAGTGATTGCCGTATCGACATGCACACACTTCATCCTGCGTTGCCGTGCACTCATCCTGCTGCTTCTGTCCCTTTTTCGACAACTCCGGAATTCAACCTAACTGTTTCCGCAAAGTCTCTTATTCCTACTGTAGCCGCACAAAGCTGTTCGCCTAGTGTTATCCTGATGTCGAGCCAGAGCAGAGTGCCGCCGCTGAGAAGTTGACTGGGGTGAAATATAGTTTTTTTTTATTCGTTAGCGCTTAAATTTAGCTGTAAACGGAAAACAAAGAGGCATAGAAGCCATCCTTTCCAATCTAAAATTGACCCTGTACTGGAAGAGAGAGCGACCACACTCACTGACTTTTGCTGTAGTTTTAGCGTTTAAATGAACGAAACGAATGTATTTTAAAATGTCTGGAGCGATCTTAGCTAAGGAAAGTGGAGATGTTACCAGAGTAAAAAAATAGCACATGCTTATTATTTTTCCCGGTTTAGCCTTAAATCTATGATGGCATATCATGAATCAGAAGTTCCAGTTAATTTTTTCAGTTCCAGTTAATATGTGATGCTAATTTTGCGAGTGAGGATCCATAAGAAATCCCCAACAGCACTGAAGGGCAATATGTTCTCGAAAGGGGAAAGTTACTCAAAAACGACACCGTTACTTGCTCTTTCTAGTAAAAAATTACAGAGACAGGAATCATTAAACCGTTGCTCCAGAGGGAACCAAAGCGATCGAAAGATAGCCCAAATACAGATTAAGAGCGCAAGCGGATCTTCTTCTAAGAGGTTATAAGTTTGCGAGAAAGAACGCAAGGGTTAATTTTGAAGATTCTGAATGTTATGAACAAATGCGAATGTCAATGCTAACAGAAAATAGAAAACCACTTATCTGTTAGTCAGGAATCTATTTGAGAGAAGTCATCGATTAATGTAGAAAAGCTCTGGTACTAATTGTTTTGATTTTTCTAATAGCTACCCGCGGTGGGTGTAAGGAAGTCACTGAAAGGTTCCGCTACGTCAGCACGATCAATCGGAGGTTCGATTTCGCCCTGTCATCAACAAAACCTTTTATCCCTCCGGGGTCGATTAAAGGCATCACCCCACGAATCTGAGATGGTACGGATTTCAGGTGGAGTATTCGTAGGTAGATTATGGAGAAGTGGTGATTCCGTCCATTACCTCCTAAATGCCGTAAAAAAGGGCCAGGAAGATGCGGCGCGTGCGCAAGGCTGGCACACTCCAATCGAACTAGTAGAAAATAGCGCGCCGGAACGTAAAAAAACGGCCCCGAAGCCGTATCTTCCGGGCCGTTTTTTACGGCAAGAAATGGACGGAATCACCCTTGTCTGGGAGAATAAAAACTCGACACATCCCTAGCCTCCGCAAGTCATTGTAGAGGCGCTCGTAAACCTCTAGCGATTCGGAATTGAAAAGAACGTGGTGGCGCGTCCCAAGCGGATTGATTAACGCCAGACACTTTATCCTTTATCCTTTAATAGCTATCCCAACGAGGAGAAATGCGGAGACTTGAGTTTAGATGGACTCTAAATAGACTTTTCTTCTATCGTAAATCTTATCTTCTATCTTTCCTCAAATAACGTATCGTTGACGTGTTTTCATGTTAATTGCTGAATTTTTCGAAGGGCAAATTGGAACACAACGTGAAATATTCAAAATCATCTTAAGGCAAAAAATCGTACCATCACCACGTGATCATCAGCACAATAATCCGCCTCTCCTCTCGTCTGCTTCAACATTCCTCTTTTATTTATTTATTATTTATTTGTTCTAGGTTTTTGGACCGATCAGTTGCCAGTAATCAGCCCTAGATTGCATTATATTATTCAGGAATTTCTTATACATATGTATAGAGTGCCCAGATTGGAGAAGAGGTAGACGTTAGAGTTGTCTCCCCTCCATGCTCTCCCGTTTCCAGGCAATGTCGATATCGGATGCTACAACACATGCCGATTAATAGTATTAATGAGTGGAAGCGAGTAATCGAGGCGCTGAATTATTGCAATGAACCAGAAATTGAAGGTCCCTCAGAAAGGCTGTACTCGATTCCATGAAACCTTCTTCAGTTTACGGTATATGCTGAATTAATTGTTCTTTAACCGTCTTGGGGCAGTAGCAGTTTGTCTGGTGCTGAGGACTCTGACCAACTCTGTGGTGACAAGTTGATATCAGGGCACTGTGGTAACCGCTATGGACAGTTAGGTCAAAACGACGTGAACACGATGCCGTTACGTAAGCGGCTGCGTTTCGAACCGAGATGGGGCCTGCAGCGATGAGAAGGGCTGGCGAGGGCCGCACTCGTTCCTAAGCGCTGAGCTCCACCTCACCGCTTTGACCGCAGGCGCTTACGCAACTGCACCGAGCTTAATTCCGTCTCGAACCTACTATAGGCAGGATAAAACCAAAACGCGATTTTCTTGGTTTGCAAAACTAAAAATTCGGTGTGGATCGATCGTAAAAGAAAGTGCCCAAGTATCGCAAGCTGTCGTTCCGCTCTAGCGCATTATGTGCGCAGCCTCCTTTGAAAGGTGTATGGGCAACGTGGCTTCATCTTGAGAGACATGTAAGGTGTTTGGATAACTTTGTAAAGCCTCTTACCCATACCTTCGGAGCATCGTAATTCGCAGTCCATTGAGACCACATGTCAAGTCGTGGTAACATAGCAGTACGTCACACGTGAGCAGAATCATAGCTGTATCGTTCACCATTGAAGAAATTTCTTCCTTTTTTTCTTTTTTTTCTTACACTAGATAACATCCCCCATCGAGAAGTTTTGCATCTATTATGTGTATACATGATGCAACGAAGCTTTGTCTGTTTTTTTTTGCCAACTTCCTTATTTTAATGCTATTGGAGCTATATGGGGCGGGTGTAGCGGTTAGAACTTCCGCTTCCTGCATTATCGATAGGAGGTTCGAATCCGCCCTAGTGCTCACCAAGCTTTTCATCCCTCCGGGGTCAATAAATTGGTATCAGACTTATCTGGGAGGATAAAACACTGACTTAACACATCGCCTAGCCACCGCAAGTCATTGTATAGGCCACTTACACTTTCGTGAACCTCAAACGAGTCTGAATTGAAGTGAACGTGGGGGTGCATCCCAAGTGGATTGATTAACGCCAGAAACTTTATCCTTTATGGAGTCATACCACGATTTACTCCACCGGCAGTTTGAACAAATGCGCCATTTACTGCATGAATTTTGTTAGTGATATTTCACAGTATATTTTCAAAAGAGGTGCTCCAGATTTGACCTGCCGAGTGAACATCGCTTTCTATAAGTCGCTCTCACATCAGAAATAAAGAAAGTCAAGAAAATGGCAAACAATTTGTATTCAGAAAAGTGCATGAAAAAAACTGAAGGAGAATGTACTTGCAGCATCTGCCAAATACAAACTGAATACTGATGCAGAATTCTTCGTGTTCAAAGAGTACTGATGCTTTCAACTCCAGGATTCGTAAAAGAGGTGCTCCGCACTTCCAGATTTATTTGGAACTATGTCTCAAAATCTAATCTAACATCGAAAATTCCCCCAGGGGTGGTTTTGTGATTATTGTGGCTTGGTGATATAACTGTCGGTAAAAGTGTAAGTTACCCAGTAGTTCCATCCTGGTTTGTTCTAGCTGAGAACGACCCCAAAGAGTCTGAACTGGGGTGACTAGCTACTCTCAGTCTCTATTGCTGATTACGTTAACCTTGTTAATATCTGCCGATTACGATGGGAAACCATGGTAGGAAATGAAGTTATGTAGCGTAAAAACCGTCGCTATCACGCCCTTGCACTTTAATTCCTTATTATTTTCTCAACTGTTTCAAGATTACGTCTATCTTTTCTCATGATAATATATCCATATTTTCTCTTGGTAATATTGCACTCAACATTTCCAGCGACAGTGCTGTTTCCTGAAACTGAAATTTATGAGAGATGCTGATACTACACGCCTTCGAACCTCTGTGGTGTTTTCTAGTGTGTTTCTGGGTGTTAAAAGGTAACGCCACCTTGAATTCACGTTTACCAACCTAATTTATTTCTCGTTGGGATTTGTTATGGAAACAAACATTTTTCAGCTGAATATTTGAAATCATCTTCGATAACAGTCGTTCTCACAAATAAACGGACCCCTTGGTGCCTTTATTAGTGCATTGGATACGCCTTGCACGTCAAGATAATTTTCGCATCACATTACACACTTTTTATTTTGTTTTTACCATACTTAGAAGCAGAGAACACCAAAATGCAAAAATACACAGACCTAAAGGCCCCACGAATCTGAGGTGGTACGGATTTCCGGTAGAGTGTTCGTATACGGGATGGGAGACTTTGGAGAGGGGGTTGATTCCGTCCATTCCTTCCTAATTGTCGTAAAAAAACGGCCCGGAAGATGCGGCGCCGCACAAGGCTGGCGCGCTCCGGTCGAACTCCCTGTAGGAAATAGTGCGCCAAAACCCCTGAAGCCGTATCTTCCGGACCGTTTTTTACGGCAATTAGGAAGAAATGGACGGAATCACCCCTTTCTCTCAATAATCGGCTATCTCGTATAGAATACTCCACCGGAAATCCGTACCACTGCAGATTCGTGTAATTGCAAACGTAGTCGTTTCCGCGTGTTCGTGCGCTTTTTTACGAACTCAAAATTATTGCTCGAGCATACTGTATTGTTCTCACTTATAACATAAACTGAGTACGTAATTGAGCTACTTCCAAGCGCAGTGCTAAGACTAGATTTCTTAGCCTACTGCGTGCTGCTCAAATAACCGTTACTTCAAAATTGCAAAGCAGTTCATGCTCTTTTCATCCTTCTATCTCTGTAAACAGCTACTCTCGACATTTTAAACTGCACTGCCAGCGATTAACGATGGCCTCTTTGAAAAAAACAGGCGAGATTCTCTCAGCTGCCCTCATGGAGCTAAAACGCTTTGGATCGTGCTTCTCCATACTACTGGCATCACTTAGTATATAGCAGCAAATTGCAGGAGAAGCTTTTTGTTAAATTTTTTGACCGCTTTTATTAGTCTGCACGAACGGGACTGTTTTCTTCGAAAGCAGCGGAGTATTTAGGTGAGCGAGTTATAAAAACTTTAAAGGCGTGCGCTGACATTTTTCTCCTTCTATACTAGCGAACCTCATTAGTGTGTATAAACAACTTCCTAATTCTGTCATTCCGAATTTATGACCGTGAAGGTTCCTTTCTTCACTGAGCAATCAACTCATCCTTCTAATATTCCGCCAAATAATTCTTCTCGAGACTTTAGTAAGGCGCTGCAAGGTCTTGTCTTCTGGATGATATCCGCCTAACACAAATTAGCATAGCAAAGTCCCATCTTCCATTGCATTAGCCATTAGCGACCTCATCACTCGCACACCTCATCACGTGCAATTTCTGTCATCGTTTCCGTATTTAGAGGACATATCTGTTTCCATGCAACCTCAAACCACTTTTTGAAAGTTTGATCACGCAGACTATGGACAATGAGGAAGATGCGTTGTGTTATATGGTTGAGGAGAAGGCGTTCGAGTACGAATACGACGAGGAGTTCGACTGGGAGAACATGACTTCAGCTCAGTGCAACTGCTCGCACCCATTGCACAAGTTCCTCGAGGTAAGTGACCCACTTATGTATCGGAGAGTGCCGTTTGCGAAAATGTTATTGTTACCATCTCTCCACCAGAGTAAGTCAGAAATCTCTCTCAACGTTTAGACCGAATTGTAGTTCATCCGCAAGCACATCAAGAATAAGATTAATGTGGTGCAAGAAAAAATAAATAGAGTGCATAACGACGATTCAAAAAAAAAAACGCATCTGCGTTAGGGTAGGGTTTTGAGGGTAAAAAGTTGAACTAGCAACTATCCTCAATCCCTGTGGGCATGGCCGAATCACTTGAAGTTTACGAACGCATATGTTGCCTTACAATGGCTTGGAAGACCAAGCAGTCGCAGAGGGACCTCCAGCCGCTGCGCTGCTGCAGCCCATGCAACATTTGTTCTTAAATGAAATGCGGTTAGACCTTCACGTGTCGACAACTTCGTGCAGAATTGCCTTGCGACTTTTTTTCGTTGCAAACGCCCCAACATATACTACGGTAGCGATTTGTGTGGTCTATTTTGAGAAAAAGAGAGGAAACCCGTGACGCTCAGAGAACACGAGTAAATCGAGCAGAAGTGAAAAGAAGAATAACATTTGATCGTAGAAATGTATGAAGATTTTTTAGGTATGCGTGGGCGGATGCGCCATAGTTCCCGACACGTTGCTTTTCGGCCTCACGGAGGAGGAGCTCTTTGAGGCTGCTCTGCCTGCACTGCTGTATCTCACTGTTTTTCTGGTTGGAACCGTCGGAAATGCAATGGTAGTGATTCAATTAGATATTCCATGAAAAGTGCATTTTTGTGCATTGGGGTAAGAATTTTGCGCATAAAATGCCGGCGGGATCTCAGCGCTCCAAATGAATTTGTCTATGTATTACTGTGTGGAAGTAACGCATGCTTAGTAAATAATAGCATAATCACTTCAGAGGTCCATCATTATTGAATCATGTTTGAAAAGTTTGCCAACTTTCCAACATGGAACTTTGTCATATGCTATGTTCGTAATTCTTCCATCTGGCGGCCAGATTTCAACATACTCGCGACGTTGCGCATAGAATGGAGCGACGTAGAACTGTTCACGAGGAGCCTTTGCTGATGTGTTGAGCTGCTAATCCCCGAATCCTGCCTCCTATGTCCGCTCTTCGTCTCTTTTCACTTTCATGCTGGTAGTTCGTTTTTATATGCAGAGTTTCATTCAGCATTTTGATTCAACTCGACTTTGAGGTAACTGCATAGATGCTTCTTACGTGCACATGGAAACAGTTTGCGTCAGAATTCAGACAGAAGGATACAACTCGGATTCGGATTACTTGTTGTTTTGTTGATAGGATGAGGCGCAGGCAGATGTTTGGGGAAGTTTAGCGGAAACCTTGTTAGAAAAGATGTCAGTGTTATAAGCAGAACGCTTTCGGTAGCCGCCGAGTATAACAAAGAGCGTTTGGCTTTGCAGATAATTTTTATTCTGGGGAAGTGCAGGCATTTCGATTCCAAGGACTATTGAAACGATTACTAGCTGCTACCCTGACTGCCACTGTTACTGCCACTTCAAGCTAACGCCTTCCACAGAATTTCCCTGTCTTGTTACTTACCACAGAATTTCCCCGTAGGTGTGAATTGGAAGCACATTTGTCTAGCTATCCATCCCTCTCAGTTTTAAGTTACCTCCCACACGACGAGATATGCATGGCTGTCTTATAAAAGGTTTTTTCATGCGGCTGATTTCCTTAAATATTCATAGCGCGCTCTTAGAAGTGATGATGCAGTGGAGCTCAAACTCGAAAAACGGCGAAGAAAAGCTGGAAACGTCTCCATGCATCTAATTGAACGACATTTTTTATACTTTTCAATTACGTAGTTTACAATGCGCTAAAAGCAGTCGCTGTTCGGTAGCAATACACGAGAAGCCGACTGTGCTGTTTAGGTGATCTTCGTTGTGAATCGCTTCAAACGAATGCGGAACGTAACCAACGTCTTTCTGGCATCACTTAGCACCGCCGACTTGTGCTTGATTTGGTTTTGTGTCCCAATTATGGTGTGAACTGTTTCTTTATGGTTTTTTTTTTGTAAGATTTCGATATATATTGGGAAATTCAGAAGTTTCAGTTCGTCAAGTACATGTCTCACACATGGTTTATGGGTCGCTTCGCCTGCTATTCAGTGCACTACATTCAACAATTTACTTGCTTTTGTTCCGTTCTAACCATGACTATGATCTCTTTCGAACGGTTGGTTGGACGAGTGCTTTGACGTTTTCCAGGCCACCAAATCTGTTGAATCCGAAAAGCCCCTTAAAAGTGCATGAGTTTTTCAGTGTATGACCCGTTGTTTTATAAGGAAGACTGAAAAGGTATCAGGGCGCTTGGTGCATGGACAGATAACTGTCTATAGATCTGAAATAGCGAATGAAATCTGTTCTTACATAGGTATCTCGCGATAGCGTATCCGATGAGAACAATGTGGTTGTCTTCAATTGGAAGGGCGAAAAAAGTGGGACATTTCGAATGGCGCATAGATGACACGCTTTGTAATCGAATATTTCTTAGGTGATTCTGCTGATCTGGTTGCTATCCGCTATTCTAGCCATTCCGACGGCTGTTCGTATTGACTACGAGACAAACATCTCGCTGTCTGGACACCGAATTCATTGGTGCAGAAGAAGGTTGGTTTGTTGCACATTACGAACACACTGCCTTTCTCAGCTAAGCACGACAGTACGCTCAATATGGAGGAGACACCTCTACACACGACTATTCGAGCTTCGAAACGTACAATTATGCTGCTATTTTAGATTTCCGAATGGTTTTCTTGGTTACTCCAGAATCAAGCTGAACAGGGTGTATGCTGTTTATCAGGTGAGACTTGGCAACCAGTATCCAGGTAGAAGCCCGTTTTAATAATTGTGTTCATGTGGCTTCTGGCGAGATGCAGACTAGGAAAATAGAAGTGGCAATATGACGATTGCTTTATTAGTGAAGCGGGAGAGAAATATGTCCTATTCCTCTGTTACTCTTACTCAATTGGGCTTTACGAATGTTTTGCTTTATAAGAAATCAAAATTTCTGCTGTCATATTGTTTCTTCGTTCTTTTGCCTGAAAACTGCAATGCCATTCGATGCCATTTCCTACTAATAAGCATTCATACGTACTAAGAAAATTTGAAAGAAAAACGATGGTAGCTATCGCAAATAATCATCGTCATTCTCAAGGAGTAGAGATGACGGTCATTTTGGAAGGTACTGGATACTTCTGGTGGAGGAGTGATGACATCCACGGGAGCATTTCCTGTATTAATGTATTTAAATTTCCCTTACTAAGGTTTAAAGTGCACAGTAAATAAAGATAAACAGATATGCGATCGCTTGTTTAAGCAAGTCCCAGCAGTTTATTATAGGCGTCTTTTTTTAAACGCAAACGAATTGCTTGAAATTTCATCGCCCGCGAACATACAGCGCCGACCTTTCGCAGGAGTAATATTGGCAGTTATAAAATCCTAGTCCTCTGTATTCCGCCAGTTTCGCCGTTGATATTTTTCTTCTTGGTACGCTGGAAATTGTAATGTAGTATATTGCGTCCGTAAGTGGAACAAGTAGCACTGGAAAGTTGTGTAACAATAGACCCAGTGAAATCTTAGAGTTCATGTCAAAACGTGGTACCACTGGGGTGCAAAAATGTTTTCTTTGCACGTACTCTGCATACATCCTACTAGCTCTGTTGGGTTTTTGAAATGCGGGACTTGTTAGTCCCGTTCTTTTTTTATCGCCTTGCAATCTAATTTGAAGACTGCCTTCAAGAAAATTCCAGAGGTTGGGATGTACCAGAAGTAGGGATCAGAACGCAGTTCATAAATATTTTGGTGAAAACGAATAACTCCCGTCACAAATTCAAGGAGCATTCAAAGTCATCTGTACGGACTTCATCGAAGTCACGTCCGACAAAGTGATTCCAGCACCCCCACAAGTTGAGGACAAGTATTGTGCTCAAAGTTTTTGGCTTTCCCTTTTCGCAACTTTCTTTATCAGCGTCCGCTGAAATTTCCACCGTTTCGTAAAGTGCTCTAAGTTATTTTTGCAGGCTTCTTTTCCCGACATCCAGCGAACGGATTGATGGATCTGAGTGCTCGTAATGTTGACTTTTTTGTTTGTCGGGGGAGCTGTGCGCTTCGGTGAAGGGTAAAGGATTATGGCTCTGGCGTTAATCAATTTGCTGAGGATGTACCACCCGTTCAGTTCAATTCAGAATCACTTGAAGTTTACGAACACGTGTATAGCCTAAACAGCGACTGCGGTGATGAGTTGATGTGTCAGGTAATCTGGTACCAACTTATCAACCCCGAAAGATTGAAACGGTTGGTTAGTACTAGGGCGGATTCGAACCGCACAGGCAGCAGAACCTTGTTGATAGTCGAATTTAAGCAACAGCCAAGATTGTTAACAAACAAGATCGTCGCCTTAGGCGACAATGCCGAGACGTTAGCCGTAAGAAAGTTTGTCAACAATCTTGGCTGTTGCTTAAATTCGACTATCAACAACATCATCTCTATTCCAAGATTCAAGGAAAGTCTAACTTTCGCACTTCTGGCAGCAGAACCTTTTACTGCACTACACCCGTCTTTGATTATTTTGCCCGGTTTAAAATGAATGCTGTATAAGTGTTACTCCTGGAAGATTTTAACTTTGAAAATTTTCCAGTGCAGTGCATTTAATTATCTTCCAATTGTGAACGAGCTTTGATCAGAAAGATCAGCTCCTTTGCAATTTCGATGTGCTCTAACATCCTCATTCATCACCATTTTTATTCATCGTAATATAAATTATTATCCATTGTTTTCGCTTTGTTTATGAAAATGGAATGACGAGATTGTGTTGTGCAAAAGTAATATGAACATGTAGTTTTTGAAAAGTAAAAAAAATTCTATTCCTTTTAGAAGAAACTCCTCGAAAGAACTACTCCAGGACTATGATTTGCGCAAACTGGTTCCTTTTCTCACAACATAAAACACTATTTGCCAAAATAGATCAATAAACAAACCAAATCGATTGTCTTGAGTCCGTTGTTTTTCGAATTAATGTGGCGAGCGCAAGTAATTCCTCCATTTGTAGCGATCGCATGGGAGAGTCGCCCACTGGTTTCTCCTTTCGCAAGGGACACGAAGACCATCAAATTTTTCTTTCAATGACTTTATTAGAAAGTCTGACCATTGATTCGAGGTCTTCTCGTATCGGGTTTGGTGGAACGTTGAACCCAGTCACTCACGGCTCTTGTCTAAGGTGGTCATTAGGACGCATTACTGTTCGCCCCCATTGTTTTGCTTTTCCTATCAAACGCGATTTGTGTGTAGTTGAATATCCCTGGCGTCATTGCTTCGAATGAACGTCCAATGACGCTGATCTCTTCTTCTTCCTGCTTGCGAAGTAACCAGATTTTTGACGCGTAGATCAAAGCAGGAAGCACAGTGGTGCTTAAGAGGCGAGCTCTGACCGTGTGTCTATGGTCTTCTTCCCTACATCATCGATATCCGCATACCTAGATCGCTTGTTTCCCTATGCCCAGATCGGGGATCTGGTCTTTTCTCCTGTTATTTCCCCAACCAGATAAACGTTGCTGGTGCACTCGTTCTGCTGAACGCAAATGAGGCATGCGAACACATCCATCTCTCATTTACAACGCCTTTGGCAGATTCAACTGAGGACCAATGCCTTCACATGTTTAGTCAAATTCGGCCAGTTTTCGTTTGCCTTATGTTGTACTAGATATTACCACAACGAAGCTCAGATGGCTTAGCGGTTGTATCCGGTTGTATTATCGACTTTCACTCCCATGTCGTCCCAGTTCAGCCTTTGTATTGTGTTCTTGAGAGTGGCCGTGAATGTTTGCGGTGGAATTGTGCACCCTGTCGGCCCCTCCCACATCCTCATGTCGGTGATGGAATTCTCGCAGAATTGTGAAACTTCGGTTTTGAAGTTATTACACAACCCTCGAGCTACCTTTATGTGCTGAGTAAGGGCGCCTTGGTTGTGCAAGGCTTCAATGACCGCTTTCATCTCAACTGAGTTCGAAGGGCATATTTAACGGGTGTCGTTGACCGGTGGATTATGGCAGGATGCGTGCTGCCGAATGGACAGATGAAGGATATTGGTTAGAGGCCATTCAAAACCGCCTCAGTTGCACCTCCATGTCACCTGGTTGCAGTCTTTTGGCAGAACCGACGTACGGCATACATTTTGTGAGCCAATTTTAGCGCTACTTGGTATGTCTACGACCATCCTATTTCGCAGTGATCTCTAACTAGCTCTGAATTTTCCTAAAGAACTTGAGTGGAAGCCAACATGATCAAATCGAATTGAACATGTAGAGCACATACTCCAGATAATTATTTGCACTTCTTCAGATGCTCCTCCTGATCGTCTTTCCGGTGGTAACGATGTCGATTTGTTACGCACGAGTCGCAGTCATCGTTTATACCTCGTCGAAAGGCAGACTTGCCCTTTCGCAAGCAATGTGCGTCCGATTTTCCTGTGTTTTATTCTACTCATCGTCGTAATACGACTTTCAGGGTGGCATTCAGCAAAGCCGCAACTGACGCTGTCCATTTTTCTGGATACAGTACTATTCCCATGATTTCAAGCAGCCGACAACTAAAAACTGCCACGTCCACGATCAATGCATACAATAAGCACAAGAGCGCAAGGGTTGCGGAAGCGAATAAGAAACAGGTGGAAGTTCTCTGTTGCTGAATTTCGTACTGCTTGAAGTAACCTACTTAAGATTGTACAAATGCTCATTTCAATTGTCGTCATGTACACTGTGTGCTGGATGCCAACTATCAGTACGTTCACTTACATTTTCAATTTGTTTCTATCGAGATCATACATCTTCATTTAAATGTAGTCTATGAAGCGATGCGTTAAAGGCTGAGGGAGGTAAACCTCAGCCTTTGACGCATCGCGCAGGCTGAGGGACCCTTAAGGCTGACAGTGAACTACACCTCCTGAGCTGAACAAGGCAGCATTCACTCTGTATCTTATGTTTAAAAGTAGCATATCACGGAATAGATATGTTGGGATCCCCTCACGGATAGATAGAGGTGGTGTGTTGTTCATAGGCTTGAGTGTGACACGCTCACGTCTTCCCAGTACTCCAGAAAAGGGAGAAACAGCCTTGTGCGGTCCCGTCTTCCCCACGATGCCAACTAACAAGAGCAATACGACGAATACGTTATCTGCGAGGGAATCCGTCTAAGATTCTGCAGGTGTAGCAGCTTCTGCTGCTTACTTTAGCATTATATTGGCTAAGTTGCAGACGTTGGATGAGGGCAGAGTTAGTCGCGTTCTATGGCTTAATAATTCGCATTGTTGTAGGAGACGAGCGCTTACAGGACTACTACATGCGCTTTTTCTGGAGTACTAGGGAGAATTCAGCGAGATCACGCTGATACTCACCACACTACATACATATCTATACATGTGAAAATCCCGACATCGTCAATTTTCTGACGCACTGCTTCCAAACAAAGACGGTATAGGTACTACTGCGATAGGTGACGAAAGTCATGAAGATATTGGTAATCAGTCAGCATTGTAAGGCGAAGCAGGATCTTTAGAAGCTTTTTTGTTGACAAACACCGTAGCATGGCACACGTCGTGCGGGTTCTTGTTCTTTGCACCCTGCAAATGGAAGCAGATTGAAAGCTTGAGTAAACGTGCGGCTTAATGTGGCTTACGGCTGGCTTCTGAAAAGAAAAGGATGTGATGGGAAAACGTCAGGCGCTTACCTGCCAAAAAGGTTTTCAGTGGATGCAAAGCACTGTGTGGTAACTGAGATCCCGTCTATCGTATTTTGCATCGTAGTCTTGCTAACGATCAGGTTTTAGGAAGTGTAAGCATAACAGTTTTGTCTTCATTTCGCTCATGACGGGATTGCGGTAGCGTGGCATCGTCCACGAAGTTGGAGTCTGGCTGTCTTCCAAAGTCCAAAATCCTTAGCGTGATCCTTGAACTTCCAGAAGAAGAGGGAGGTGTTGCAACAAAGTTTGAATGTTACAAGTCAAGCAAGCTCTGTGTAAGCGATTCCGCAGACAGACGACTTGTGGTTCCGATTTATAAAGTGATGGTTCAGAGACTCAGGTGGTGTCATAAGTGTTGCGATCAGAAGGAAGACATTATTCTCAATGACTGTAATCTTTGGGTACGGCGTACATTTTTCTCAGGTCAAAACAAAGAACTGTTCTGTGTTTCATACTTTGTAACACATGCGATTACGTTATCCACTTGATCTACTGCGTCTTTCGTCTGATCATTACTTTTGCCTAGAAGATAGAAGCTAGGTAGAAGCTTCTACGTAACGCAATTTAAAGTTAAGTTAGTTAAGCGGTCACTGTTCACCTCCATTGATTGATCGCTGATTTTTCAACGCATATCTATGCTGTTGAGAGTGAAGCAATTTTGAAAAATAGATAAGAGAGTTCAGTATAAAGCTCTAGGATTACTTGCTATGTAGGCTAAGGGCGTTAGCATCAGTGTCGAAGCCATTGCCCGGAGAAGTTAGCTTCCTGAGACGATTAAATTCCTTTCCAGCAGAAAACTAAGCTTAGACAGATATCCTGGAAGTTTGTGTTGCACAAAACTTCTATTTTGTTGCGTTATCGATCTCAGTGCATAGACTACTGCAGTAATCCACTTTCATCGGAGTGAATTCCAGAGATCTTCCAGTCTACTCCGTCTACTTCTTGCGCGGATTTCATTTCTCCTCATCTCCCTCTCCGTAGGATTTGGATGCTTTTTAGTAGCGTCGTTAACTTATAATATTGTTTCTTGCAAGTTTTTTTTTTCACCATTTGCAGAGTTCCGAATCTGTTTTCCTAAACCTATGCGTGTTTTTGCAAAAATCTCTCAAGTCACGCTTTTTTATAAGAGCTTCCTCACTGTTTGCACCTTCGTCATGATTCTACAGATTCGCGAAACATCCAATCGATACTGCGCACAAATTTGTTAAAACAAGGGTAAGTACATGTGTCCACGGATGTCATGCTTTTCTAAATTTGGAAAATGAATATTTGAAAAAAGAAAAATATTACCAAAAGGGCAACCACAGCTGTTTCCGAAAATATGCTCCGCCTTGAAATTCGCCTCCAGAAAGCGGCATATATCAGCAACAATCCATTTACATTCGTAGTCGACTTTAATTGCATTGTTGCTGTGCGTTTGCTCTCAAACTAAAGAGCGGATTCAAAAAATAGTGGCAAGCCATTATTTCATAACTAATAACATATAAGAAAATTAGTTTTTTTTTTTTGTTTTTCTGCTTAAACTTAGTTTACTTCTACTTTGGTCTTTACTTTCTGTCATTGTCGTACGCATTTTGAGCCTCTGTTGCCTCTGAATTTGCGCCCTCAGTAAGACGAAATTAGTGGCCGTGTTTGACTTCAATCTGATTGGGATGAGCAGGTAGGGTAAATATAAGGTCGTTCGCATTAGGTAAAATTTCCTGAAATTGATCCTCTTCGTTTCCATTCTCTTTCTCTCGTACTTTTTTCTGCAGATTCTGCACTCATCTCTTATTTCTCTAAGCCTGGGCAACTTGTTCTAATCTTTTGATGGCGAATTTCTCGCTACACGCGATGACATTATTTTGACTTTCGGTTTTATTATTCCTTTATTCAAATCGTTAAAATCTAGTAAAATCAAAATAAATTTTTATTCATAAACGTAATTAAAATTAACAAGTGTTTGGTATAAACTAGGTGTATCAACTTGAAAAAAGGGAACATCTTCGGCTACTTTTGCATTTAACGGGTTAGAAGAGCCGGAACTGCTCCTGAGATCAGGGTTGTCTGTGGAGGGCATCGCGTAAGCCGCAGATTTGCGAGGATTTTCAGGTTGAAAACAAGGACTTCAAACTATTCCTCCACTCACTACTTAATTTTTTTGTAACTTCCTTTGTCTGCTTTGAGGAAATGATTGATTCTCGTTGTGTGCTTTTTTTGTATCTAGAGACTTGATTTAAAGGCATCACCCCACGAGTCTGAGGTGGTGCAAATTTCAGGTGGAGTATTCTTATAAGGGATATTAGATTATGGAGAGGGGGTGATCCCGTCCATTTCTTCCTAATTGCCGCAAAAAACGGCCCGGAAGATGCGGCGCTGCACAGTGCTGGCGCGCTCCAGTCGAACTCCTTCTAGAAAACAGTGCGCCAGAACGCCCGAAGTCGTATCTTCCGAGCCGTTTTTTATGGTAATTAGGAAGAAATGAACGGAACCACCCCCTCTCCATAATCTACTATGCCGCATACGAATACTCCACCTGAAATCCGTACCACCTCTGATTCGTGGAGTGATGCCTTTAGGGCCCGACAAGAATGGTGTCTCATGTAAGCGGAAAGCTACTTTTCCTCTTTTTCCTGGAGTAAAAATAGAACTTTTTGAAGTAGTTACGCTGACGCAAATAGTCAGATATTTAGATCCAGGTAATGTTTGCGAAGCAATATTCCAACTACTGGAATTAATTGGATGACTCTCAGTCTTTGATTTGATCTGTGCGCTCTCTGGAACGAGCTGTTCAGTTCTTCGGGCCCAAGAGGAAGTATCTTCGAAACAGGAAAAGTGGCTCGCGCTGAAAATCCATGTCCAAACTATTGGCGAAGACAGTCGTAACCATGACGCTCATAAATTACTACTTTTTATTCCTTTCTGTGCAACAGAACATGTGCAGTCTGACTTTTGAGGATGATTCCAGTCATCCTGAAACTAACAATACTAACGATATATATATATATATATATATATATATATATACCTACAATATCTTTCTTTACTCTTTCCGCAATACTCTCTAGTTCTTCATCTGGTGTTGTGCTCAACAAGACTGAAACTCTCGTCTTATCCTAGTTGACAAACTTTAGAAAACCACTCGTAATGTAATATTATGACGCCGTTTGTATACTGGTGCTTCCATCTCTGCACACCGCTTGAGCGGGGTGAGCCAGTATGCTTGCTTGCCGAACTCCCGGAGCAGCACGAAGCAAGTGTATTATATGATTCAACGTGTAGGTAGAAAAAAAAATAAATGCAATCAAGCTACTGGCGACACAAATACTAAAACAAACACAAACCGTGAAAGACGAAAAAGAAAAACAAACGAATCAGAGGCATCGAAAGGTTAACGTAAAGACGAATTTAGGGGATGCCCTCAGAAGATCGACAAAGTAGGAGGAAAGGCGGTTGATCTTAGGAGTGGCAAAGGAATATGAGCTATCCACCGGAGAGGGCTGAAAGAGGGAGAAGAAGTTCACGGAATTTCTAGGTTAGAAAGTTGAACTACATCAACTTCTCCTAGCCCGCATTTGGAAATCTTGTTTTTTTTTAGCCATAAGCACATGCATAGGAAGGGGGCGAGCCATTCAGCAGTTTGAATGAAGAACAAAATAGAGAGATGAGAGTACCTTCTGTTGAGGTCTACGTTATATAATCCGAATCCTCCTATTATGGAACTGCTAAAGACCTAGTATTTACAGGGCGCCACCTTAGCACCATTTCGAAGTACTCGAAAGAAAAGATTAATTTGAGACTATTTTTTACACAACGTAGGCTTCAATGTTAATAGTCTCAATCGGGTACTGTAACCGGGTAAGTTTCGGTACCTACGTCCAATTCTAAGGAAAACTACTCCGTGAGGGTTTTGGACTTTCTCAATCTTAGCTATGTATTTTTTGGACCCCAGATTTGAGAGCAGTACTCCAAACAAGGTAGAACGAACGTCTTATACAGCAACGCAAGGATTTTTAGATCATTGCAGCGAATATTGCGTAGGATTGTGAATAGTATAGTACCTGAATTTTTTCTTTAAGATGTTATCAATGTGATTGGAAAACTTCTTCGAAGAACTAAGCAGTACTCCTAGTGTTCCGTTGACCTCATAGTTTACTGGGCCGCCGTTGCCAAGATGCATAACGCAAGATCTGCTAGGATTAACTGCGAGACGCCAAGATGGATGCCCAGAAGACAGCAGTAGGCGCGGTAGACTGTGAACAGGAGCGCATTACATCACGGCTCTTCGAGCTGTAGATACAGTAAATCTCAATATCGTCTGCATACATTTAAGTTGAGCCCCAAGAAAAGTTGATAGGTCCGTCACATATAAAAGGTAGATTAAGGGAGAAAGTGCTCCACCTTGCGGCACACCACTTTTACAGTGGAATTTTCGGAGTATGCATATCTTACTTTAACAGTCATGTACCTATCAGTTAGGTATGATCTCTTTCATGCTAACATTTTACCTTGGCTCCCAATGTCCGATTTGACGCAAAATTACTTGCACGAGCTTTCCACATGTTCCCTTTTTTCGAGAGTGGATAAGGATAGAATTTCATGGTGCGACAGGGAATTCCTGAACTCTACCATTTGCAAAGAGGAGATTCGGTTGCTGAGCAACCCAGAGACATCATCACTCTTCCTAACTTAGTAAAAATGGCTCCTTTTCATCGTTCCATGTTCTCCGGAAGCACATTCATAGCTGATTGCAGTTGACGAGTTGCTGACGTCATTTGGCTATATTTGTCGAACATCCAATACTCCATTTCTGAAGTATATGCGAATGGGGTTCAATGCTTTGGTAAAAAAAAATTCATTGTTCATTAGCGTTTTCTTGGAAACGCTGTAATTCGTCTTGTAGACGTACTGCCAGTCGTGCATCAATCCGATCCTCTACGCCTTTATCTCGCAGAATTTCCGTGCAACGTTCAAATCCGCATATGCACGCATGAAACATCGCTTTCAGGTGGGGTTCTACTTTTCTTCTGTGTGACTATCTCGTATAGTGTGGAGAGTTTGAAGTGTTATTTGCCAGGGTATGGAAGAAATGCGGTCTAGGATGGGTTCTTGTTCCTCAGCTTCCATGCTTTCAACACGAAATCAACATCGAATATATGGCAGCAGTTTCAACACTTTAACTGTTCCGGGAAGGTGAGTCAACGCGAAACGAGGGTTTGCTAAAACTGTCGCTTGTGACATTCTACAAATTTCAAAATACGCACTTCTAGGCAACTCAAAAAAGATCTATGCAGCAGTTTCAGTGCGTGCCTTCTGCATCCGCAGCTGCGATTGCTCCCTCTTGTGTGCTCCCTCTTAAACCATTTTTAGCTCCATGCCTGCTAGTTTTATGTCATGTCCATTAAAGTGTACTCATTCTTAGGCAACGCTGTGGTGCAACTCCGCTCTGTAGCTCATGGTTCTCCAGCTCTAGTTTTCTAGTTCTATAGCTTCTTGCTACTACGTGGGCGAACCTTATCGGGGGAGAAACTTTTAGTCAATATCACCGTCAAAGTTTTTCCAAAAGGAACTTTTTTGGAAATATAAGAATTGAGAAAAAATCCTACACTTTTGCACATTACTCACTTACGTGCATCCCCGGATCCAATTACCTGACAAGAAGTGGTCATTCTTAATTAGGGTGACGAGGCTTTAATTAGGAAGAATCACTTAAAACACTGGCTTTCAAACGCAGATGCATACTAACATGAGAAGAAAGAAAGAAGAGAAGAAAGCGAGTCTACTTAGAAATTACTTCGAAGTTAAAAAAGTTACAAAAAAACTACTTAAAAAAAGGAAAAAAGTACTCCTGAAGAATTCCGTAGATTACCTTAGGAAGTTCGAAAGTTTCTTCGAATATGTAAAAATATGTGGTCAGTGATCAGTCTAAAAAATAGCTGTAACGTCTCTACCATATAACAGAAATATAAATTCCCATATAACAAAAATACGTCGATATCAATAATGCCAATAATTGCCTGATGGTATTTTCTACGACATTCATTCAAAATCAAATATCCCTGCAGTTTTTATTGTATGCCAGAAACCCTGAGCGGTAGTTTTGCAGCGAAAGGGCAAAAAAAACTGCGAAATTGACCGTTGCTGGCGGTTGTTGTGTACGGACCACGCCTATTCCTGATCAGCAACGTTGATTTCTGTTCAAATTTATACGATACAAGGGAGAAACTCGTCCATTGCCTCGGGAAGTGTTAGAGGCTTTCCTCGTCTTATTCCGCTCCTCATTAGCGCACACTACAGTACAGTTCACCACGTTTCTCGTTCAAATGTTGTCATTGAATTTTGGAGCAATTCCTGTTCCAATTTTACCACATACATGAACTATTTTTGTTTCATCAATTTTTAGATTGGTCCAAAAATCTTGAATCAAATTTCACTTCATTCACACAGTTATAACTTCATTGTTCACAGATATCAACAAAATAATAACTATCGTGATCCATTACTTATATTCAACATGTCACTAGACTATCAATTCCAGAATCCCAGAACTCTGGCGGCTGCAGGTCAAAAAAGCGCGAAATCTCGCTTTTCAGTTCTCTCTGATCATAGAATTTTTTTCTCTCGTAGATGTAGCTTCAGCGCTCGAAACTAACGGTAGTCAGACGGGACCAAGTCAGGAGAAGAAGTAGGATGCGGTAGAACTTCTCGACCAAGTTCGGGATTTTTCTGACGACAACGCCTGATCTCATGTGGCAAAGCTTAGTCGCCAGAAAATTGCCGAACTTCGTAGGGAGCTCTATCGCAATCTGCTGATTCCGAACACTGAAGCTGGATTCACGAGAGGAACGATTTGATGAGCGTAAAGAATTGTGAAGTGAAATTTCTGCAGTTCTTCGACTCACAGCCTGGACTTCTAGAGTTCATAGTCTAATAAAGCGCTGGACAAGCGTAGCGGATGATGATAATCATTATTTTCTTGATTGGTATCTATGAACAATAAAGTTATAATTACTAGAAATCTGGTCAAGCCTTCTGACCAACTTAATACAATAAACTCTAACAACTGGTGCTAACATCACGATTTCGTGGCTATCAAGGTGAGCGCTGGTCTGCTTTTCTGACGTTGCTTTTAAATAATCTGTTTGCTAAATCATATCTTGTGGGATGACGAGGCGTTTGAGAGAGTAGATTACACGTGTCTTTGATTTTTCCAGGCTCTGAAGAAGGCGACGACGCCGAAACGTTAGCCAGAATAAAGATCAATAACAATCTTGGTTCAGCTTAAGAAAGTAGTACACAATCAAACTCTACGATGCCAGGATTCAAAGAAGGTCGAACTTGGAACTTACTCAATGACGTACCGGAAAAAAAGCTGAAAATAGATAGAAAGAATAACAATTGAAAATGAAATTTAGAAATGGGAAGGGAAGTGAACGCAAAAGAAATGCTGTTTTTTGTTGACTCTCGAGAATTTCGAGGTGATTTTTGAACTCACAAAAAAGTGAAAAAAAGGGGGGGGGGGGTTAATGATTGAATCACATGATGTGGGAGGAGGCGAAATTTCGTGCTGAAAGGTGGAAGTGGTGATTCGAGAGAACGGTCGACTTCATATTGTGCGCGGATCTCACGATCAAACCGGTGAAAGGGGTAACTCGTATACGAGTATACGAGTACAGTGCGAATGTGATGCAGAACAACCTTTATGTGGCCCTTATCACGCTCGTAGAAGAAACATGAACGCATTTCAGCAACTGAAGCTCTGAATTATCTCTTTAGGTCCGTCATCACGCCGAACATGTCTCGTGACGCTTCGCAGCTTTCTCTGTGTCGGCCTGGATCCACACTATCGTTCGCTCTCAGAACCACTCCTATCACTCCCGATGCCACATCTACCTTTGTTACAAGGTGATTCGTTTAAAGACATCACCACACGAAATCTGAGGTGGTACGGATTTCAGGTGGAGTATTCTTATACGGGATAGTAGATTATGGAGAGGGTGATTCCGTCCATTTCTTCCTAATTGCCGTAAAAAACGGCCCGGAAGATGCGGCGCGTGCGCAAGGCTGGTGCGCTCAAGTCGAACTCGTTGTGGAAAATAGCGCTCCGGAACGCTCGAAGCCGTCTCTTCCGGGCCGTTTTTTACCACACTTAGGGAGAAATGAAAACGAGAAACTGAATCACCCTTCTCTCCATAATCTACTCTCCCGTATACGAATACTCCACCTGAAATCCGTACCACCTCAAATTCGTGGAGTGATGCCTTTAAAGAACTCTAAAAACGCAGCCGAGACAGCTTGAGCCCAATTCTTAATCTCAATCGTGCAGACCTAGGAACGTTGGAGCCGTTTGTTCTGCTTTGGTCGCAAGAGGCATCCCATTCAGATCGAGAACGATCCATTTACGCAAAAATAGCTGTCAACTTTGCGGACACGCTTTGCAAAAGGAGATGGAGCAAATTGTAGAACAAGTATTTCTGTGTACTGCGGTCCGTTTACTGAACGCAGTGCAACTGGCGTGATAAATCTGTTCAACTTGTGCGATGCCGAGAACATTTCTCAAAAACTCAACGAAAATCTTTTTTCTTTGAACGATTTTCGTGCGAAATCATTCCAAAACAAAGGCACAGAAAAATGCTCGTCTTCATATGTAAGCGATATTCAGATTGTACTGAAGTAGCACGCATTGGAAAAGGAAACAGAGGGTTTTTTTTGCTGTAGAAATTTATTTGTTTATCTCATTCCTGGGGCGCTCTAACGCCGTCGGTACGATGTCTCCCTGCGGCTGCGCGATCGATCGGAGGTCTGAATCCGACCTAGCGCAAACAAAGCTTCCATCTCTCTGGGTACAAGATTAGTTTGGGAGGATAGAAACTAATTTGTCCATTGTCCCATCAACAAGAGAGTTTTTGGTTCATGGAAGAATTCGTTCATGTAAAAGACGAAAAAAGACATCGGCACTTACCCTAGCAGGTCTCGCAGTCCGACAAATACTTCATCTGAATACACACGCTCTCGCAGTCCTACGGACGGATCACAGTCGAAAAGACCAACGTTTAATATACGGTTAGTTTATACTGTTGAATTTGCTTGTCAATATTAGACAGGATTTCGTTGGGTTTTGTGGAGTTTCAAACTTAGTTTAGTCCTCGAAGTCCAACTTCGTCTTCTCAAGCCTCCTCCTTAGATCCTTCCTACCGCTCAAGGAGCCCCACTAACTTTTCTGAAATCTCTATCGTTGTTCCTTCCAGGTACCGCTATTTTTATTAAAGAAATTTGTTCTTCATAGATCAAAATTAAGCAACTCGGATGAAATTTTTTTCCAGACAAAGAACCCCTTCAAGCGCTTCCACGTCCACCCAAACAGCAGTTTCCAACAGAACCTCATTACTACCCGGATAGGGTTTGCTCACGGTGCTTGATGTGGTCGGATTTAGGACAACATCTTGTGTTCAGGAAACACTTTCTCCACTCATTCGAACATGTTGTCAAGATCACTAATGAAATAACTGAGGCGCTCTTATTGTGACGGGATGTATAGAAATTAATTCCATAATGCCTTTGTGTATTTTTTAACCTTGCTTATAAAGCATTTGTTATCGAAAGCTCACATGCTTATTTTTTAAAAGTTCCACCAGTAAAACGACACACTGAATTCACCGCTTTTACAGAGCGGTGCAAAGCGACTCCTGCGGCTAAGTTCATGATTCCTGTAGATGGTCAGTTTCGGAGAGCGATGCAACTCTTTTTTCAAGGCAGACAGTTAGCCATTTGACTTTGAAGTGCAATAATTTAAATAAAATTTAACAACACTGAAGGAATTCACTATCACCAGAAAAAATCGCATTTCTTCCTACGAGAAGAGAGTTTTCCATTTATTCATTAGCTTGGAAATGTTGACTTTTGAACTGATAAGTACATTATCTACTTCAACGGTTTCGCCACGTATTGTGACTTTATAATGAACGATTCCAGACACAAACCACCAAACAGTTATCACCACCTTATTAGAAATGTTGGATTTAAATTACACTCTTCTTCTCTTTCTCCATTTGTTCCCTCTTTCAAGGCAATGCTCAGGGGAAAACTCTCATGCAGCATCTCTCCATCAGAATTTAGAGGGCGGGATGCAGTTCACAAACATCGTTATGAGAACGTCTCACAAATCCAAGATTCCGAGGTTAAAAAGCACTCGGAGACAGAGGTCGGCACAACATCTCCTTCCGACAAAATGGTCAGTGCAGTTCACAAAACTATGGCACGCAAAGTGTGCTACGGCAATGGAATGTCTCCCTACCTTGCTTCCAACTTGCTTGAAGGCAACGAATTTTCCTAATTTTCTGAAGTGAAGTGTCGAACGTCTTCTTGCAGACTTCATGCGGACTTATGGCTTTGAGTGCCCTCAAGTTCCTGATTTTAAGGGTTAAGGAGTCGCACGTGTTTATCGTAATAGGTTCGTAATGCGTTTTATTAGTTTTTTTTTTCGTTCTATCTAAAAATACTTAAGAACTAAACGTAACGAACGAATCGTATGGACTAAACCTTGCATGCAGACGCATTTGAGGGATCTCGCCTGTAGGTGTTGATCCATCCATCGACTATGCGTACTATGCATAGTTTTGCTCGTTGTAAACCCGTGATGAAAAACCGCTGAGCACATTAAAAGCTGAAACGGTGAGCTCTATCTAACAGTTTCAGAGATATCATAAAAATAGAGAAACCTGATGTCTTAGGGCGGAATGTTTGTCGCCCAATACCGTTAGCGACACCTCGACGTAAATTCTTGGCACATTTTGTTCTGAACAGTATATGCGCATATTTTTCGTGCAATGCTCGCACGACCCTCTCGTTGTCTGAACACTAAGCGACAGAATTCTTTTCTCTATGGCTTGTGCATGCCAACCTTTTGGAGATTTTAATCCGGCTAGAAAGAATTCGTGAACGAAAATAACTTGAAACTCTTCTTTTATAGCATTTTGCGCATCCTCAGAAACCCATAACAACCGAATTCGTTGAGCATTCACGACGCTGTGTGACTTTGTGGATCTTCATCCATTCTGTGGGATACTGTGAGGCTGCCGCCGCGTGCACTTGCACTCAGCTACGTACGTCCAGCCCGAAACGCAGGCGGTTCTGTTCTGAACTAATCGACAACGATTGCAAAGTAATCGATCCTAACGAGATGGAAGGACGTTCTTTCATTTCTTCTTTACCTCTATACACTTTTATACAACATTTTCGAAATATGTACTAGTGAATTTGATTGTGCGAGATCTGTTCTCTCTTAATATCTGGTTGTTCGAAAGAACATATCGAACTTCAACTTCATGTGATCTTCTCGTGTGCTCTCATTTTGCATCCAAGAACTCTCTACTAACCAGTACTACCGTTAAATGCGGAACAATTCTTTGAAGTCACGAGTACACGTGAACAGACGGCTGGAAGGCGCTGCTGTTGCCATGGCTGCTGTTATCCACGACTGCTTCCACTAATTACAAACATATCAGGCGAGCATTGGCCAACTTATCTATTTATTTGATATCCGATGAAATTCTATGAGCAATGACTTGCCACAGGACATTCGGAGAATTATTGCTGCTCAAAGTGAGGTGAACTTGCCTCGGTCTATTACTCTTCCTGTTCTACCCAAGATTGGCCATGTAGCCGGCAATAAAGGTTCAACTGAAGATGAAAGCGAACGCATGAAACAAAGTACATCTAACTCTTTGGAGCCGACTCCAGCCCAGAAATTACCTCGTCTGCTCGAAGCAGACAAGATGCATCTGGTTGAACCCCGACGCACTGCTCCAATTCTCCATCCGAGGTCACGTGGAGATGATTTCAAATTCAATTACTCATTCATTCCAAACCACGAAACTCTTCAACACCCTTATTCGACTACTCGTGAAAGTGTTGACAGCCCTCTCACTCCCAACAATTTTCTTGGACCTTCCCGTTTCGATAAAACCTTCGTTATTCGTGAAGAAACACCACTACCATCAAGTGATTCTATTTCGCTGCTTGATCTGAAACTTGCTTCCATACCACATTCGCTTCCAGGTTTGTACGTTGGCGAAAAACTTTAGGGTTGTAGCAAAAAAGATGCACATATCTCGAAGATAAATCGTATCGCTTATTGGCATCACCTATTCTTGATGTGCAGGATCCTTGACGAATACATGTAGATTTAGTCTCTTCTTAAGATATGCTGGGACTTCAAAATGCTGTCGACAACCTTAGCAACAGAAGAGTTGCAAATATTCTTGAAGCGTGCAGGTGATACCGTTTTTTCCCAGAAGAAGACGTCATTTAAAATCGCCTCTTCTCCTTAAGGTTGTACGATCGCGAACTTCGCGGTTACCTCTGCGTACCATCCCTAATCAAATGTTTTGGAGAAATCATTCCGAGTGTAAGTTCTTTGCGTCTCGTTTTCTCCAAGTTCTTTGGTTTTTTGTCGATCTCGCCTCTATCCCCTTCCTAAGCAGAAAGAATTATGAATACAAATGCGTTTTTCAGGTCCATTCCCCTTCGTCACCATGGCGGTTGTTTTTGCAGTCGTTGGCACCTGATGGAGAGTTCGTAGAGTACGAAAAACTGATTCAGTTAGTGCAGAGGCATAGACACGATGTGAACATCGAAGAAACAATGCAAGTTCTGCAAGCAATCTCGAATTTCACCCGCAAAATTTCTAATTTCATTCCAGTTCCGATCTCTTGGTTTCCACTCATGGGGAGGAATCGTTGCCGCTGAGGGCGAGCAGTGGGCAGGAGAATCGCCAAAGGACCCGAGCTCAGGTTGTTGTTCATTCTCTTCGCCCATGTCACCTGACAGAATCACCGAGGACGACACACCCTCGAGCCCCAAAGATTGAATACCGTTCAGTGTCAGGTGATGACCGAAATCGAAGTGGTGATGACGCGAAATCCCGGGCTTTCTTTGGAAAGACTGCAAACGGCCACTTCCAAGCAGGTGCGGCCCATTTTTCCCTTTTTCGAATCGAGAATGAAGTTTGAAATGCACCGAAAGCACCATCCACTTCATTATCTCAAAGTAATCAAAAATTCTAAACTCATTCATGTAAACTGAGATTTTTTAATCATTTACTCATATGCATTAGAACGGTGCACAAAAAAAAAGAGAAAAAGAAGAATCTTAATAGCTTTTCATGAAAAAAAAGTTCACAAGAGGCAGTTAAAGTTAAAATTGAAAAAAATGTGGCAACTGAGTGTACAGACGGCTGAAAACAAGACTTATGAATTCATTATGAAGCTCAGCAGATCACAGCGGTAGCAGTTCTGAGCACAACACCAAGGAATTCAGACATCAGCAGATACTGTCGCTGAATGGACAGTATTCTGCGACAAGGCTCACAAATGCATTCTCCTGCATCTTCCTGTTTTTTAAAATAAGATCACCACCGACAACAGCATATTCATGTGGACCTTTGCTCACCACGTGTTGTGCAGAAGTTCATAACGTTCAAGGCGCTTTCGGTTTAGCAAAATTCTCAGGGCTAGTTAACAAAGCAGCTTGGCTTGAAAACTTTCAGTGCTGCTGTTTAGCGACATACTCATATGATTCGTAACATTTTAACCCATACAATTAGTGATGAGTTATGCCGTGTACTCATTTTCCGAAAACTTCATTACTTTTTAAGGAACAGATTAAGGAAAGGGAGTTTCACGTTCTAAGTTAGTTCGAGCTAATAGGATTTTGAAAACGTATCTCTTCACTATGTGTCCTGGATGTCGCTGTATCCTAAGTAGCAAGCAGCTGCATCGAAGGTGTATCTTTGCATCTTAGACCTCTTATGGTTGCCGTGATTGGTTCGGCTCTTTTCTGACGTGCTTCTCTGACGACAAAATCGTCATAGTCATGGACTCTAACATGAGATTCTTGAGATTGTTTTCTGGTTCTTATCATCCCATTTCCCCTAACATAGAAATGCGTTTCAACGAGCACAAAATATTTGACGAAGATTGTTTGGCCAACTACATAATAATATAATCACTATCGTAGTCAACATCACCAAATCATACGCTATGCACTTTCGTAACTCTGTTGTTCTAAAAAGTAGAAGGCTAGATGTGAAAGAAATGAAAACGAATAGAGTGGTTGGAACTGATGAATCGTTTTGGCCGCTAACGCGCTCGGATCCAATTTATTTGTAATGGCAGAGGTTAATCGACGTTTATGCATACTAAGACTTATGATGACCATTGTTGTATCACGTCAGTGTCCTCAAACAAGCTTCTTCTGCTTTATTTCGGTGGAATTAAGGGTTTCGTTGCCCCTGGAAGGATTGCACCATCGACCGTCTTGGTGGTGACTCCTAACCACTGTGCTGACCACAGCTTTTGAAGGACCAAAAAAACCACTCCTCACTGAAGATAAATACCGATTTTCTCTGCTCAGATGCTATTCAACGGAGAGTCGCTAACCACCGCTGAAGCGCCTTAACAGCTCCGAGCAGAAAAATAATCGATAACTACGGTCTTTCCAAGTCTGGTTTCCCCTACTTTTCGTAGCTCTAATGGAATTCCTATTCTGGAACAGTGACATCGAAGCTTTGCGAACCGAGTGCACAAGTTTTGTTGATACCGATGCTGGTTGCATTATTAACCAATGCATATTTTACATGAGAAAAGAAATTCTCTTGGTGTGGGAAGAACATTTTGACAGATCTAACATATGACTGGCCAAAGAAAAGTGAAAGCGTTGACAAATCAGAGCCTTCAGGGGGAAAAAGATTTCGTACCTCAACTTTTCCCGAAATAAGTGCACCACACACAAAAAGCATCCAACGGATCGAAGAGCTTTTTCCACACATATTTCCGTTGATGCGCCTTTCTCATGCTCATTTTACTTCCATCACTGGGCTTTTACGCTCCCAGTCTTTTCTCAACAAGTCTTGAAATAAATATCTGCTTCGTTGCGTTGTGGAATTGAATTAGTCGCGGATCTGTGGAAGTAGGTTTATGTGGAGAAATAGCCAAGAGCCCAATTTTACATGCATTTGTCATGAAAGCCTCAGGCGAGTACGATCTTTTTTCGAAAAATATTCTTCAATAGTTCAATAGTAGTGGTATAGTTAATAGTTAAATAATTAAACTAAACTTTTATGACGGCGTTAGAAACATGGTGGCGCGGTTTTCAACGCCAAGAAAATAGATACATAATTGAGAGCTTCAATGTCAGTGTTGGCTGACTAACGTTCCCATTAGGCTCTTACGGTGAATTCGCAGAAAGCAAACATGCGGCAATGAAAGGAGCTCGGAGATCGCAAATCCTTGACAAAACCGAGCATTATGAGCAGATTACAGCGCAATTCCGCGCGTGCGCGAGTATAATCTTCTCATAATGGAGTTGGATAGTGGATGTAAAGAGTTGTTTCGTTGTATGAAATGCATCCTCACTCCCAACATTAAGGACAGAATAAGGCAAAAGTTCAAGGTTCAGGTTCTCTTCTCATTCAAAGATAGGGCTCATTTGCGCTACTATAATAAGTTTCCAATTATTGCAGCGGAAAAGCCAAAGGCACCTTACAAAATTATGAATAGGAGGCCTCAGAAGCATACGAGGCGTCAGTTTAACCAACGGGACAACTTTTTACACTCATCAGATTGGTGAGAAGAGGCCACGCAAAGTGAATCGCTGGGGAGATTACCCGATAAAGTTAGTCACACCTCTACGGTAATGAAATTCACTCTACGAGAATTGATTTCGTGAATCCTATGGATGTAAAGAGTTGCTTCGTTGCATAAAATGTCTAGTGTCCTTCCCTGATTTGAACTAGTTTTCGCTGTGTGATACTTACAAATGGAGTCCTTATGCAATGTAATACTCATAAGAACTCGAGTCAGAATTTCCCCAAACACTGCATTTAAATTGGGTTGTGTCTGATGTCCAACAGAAATGTTGCCCTACTCCTTTCACAACAGAACAACTACAGGTATCAGATTTCAAAGCTGGGGATTTCCTAGTTGCTTGACAAAAGAGAGGGTGGTGAGGGGCTGCACTGGTTTATCTTCTCATCCTCGTCGAATAAAATTAAGAAGCACAGAGGTACTCGATATTTGCTACCTACCACGCTGTCAACGCAGAGCAACATGCACGGCAAAAAATGGTTCCAGCGCCTCTGTGCCAATATTAACAAACTGCGAATGATCGCTTCTGTAATTCGATGAAAACATCGACTGGCAGCTGTTCTTATAACAAAATTGGTGCCAGCCTATCCTTGTTAAGAAAAAAAGTGTATCTAAAAACAGCTTTTTTGCAGAAAATCGAGCTGTGTGAGTTCAAAATGCTCCTCGAAATGTACGGCTTCGACTCACACTTTCAGCCATTCTATCAGCCTCTCGTCTCAAGTTTCCTTACCCATGACAATAAATTTCAGTCTGTTCCTTAATTCTTACTGAAGGCGCCATGGAAATATGCATTTTCTATTTTTAGTTTCTCTGCATTTGCTGGGTGTCTTTCATTGGTGAGGCCTTCATTGCGTCAGTCTACATCCGCTGCCTCATCCACTCCACTGTGGAACAAGCCGCCACTTGAAGTTAGTCTGGCCATTTTTGTTTTCTTAGAAAACGTCAGAAGATATTCCATTTAATATTTTAGTCAATTGGTAGAAAGATGACGAAAAGTGGTAAAAAACAGACACAAGCAGACCTGTCGTCGCCTAGTGCTTTCAACCAGTAGCAGGATTGTTTACGTTTCATGCAACCGATGTGCTCGAGTGGAAGTTATGTGGCATGTTTTGACTTAATCTTCGTCCTTAGCTCAGAGCTTTTTCTGTATGAGTGGAGTAGTGAATCAAATTCTTCAACTTCTTTGTCCACCGTTCTGGTCAGTAGAAGCAGTGGATTACATATTTTTTAAATTTTTTTATTAAACGTATTAATACCGCCTGATTCGCTTGTTACGAGTATGCGAGCACATATCAATAAACCATCTTAAACTCGCGTAACTGTGCCCACAACAGCAAAACGCGGCATTCTTGTTGTTGTTGGAAGGAACGCAACCAAATCACGTGTCAATGCAACTGCGAGCAATTCCCGTGAACCTCGTTTTAGTGAAGTTCATACATGTTGGACGGCAGCTGCAGCTGTTTTACACAACACACGAAGCTCGAAAACTCTCTCTTCTCTTTCGCATGCGTCTTCATCGAAATGATCCTCACTTCAGCAATTTTCCCATTATTCATTCCCTCTACCTCATTTGACATCGTTCCTATGGAAATCAAGAAAATTTTTTCAGTTTTTCATAAAGTTTCTTTCAGAAGATTTCTTTTTTTTCGTGTTCTGCTTATGTAGAGACAAATGCGATTGTAACGAGTATATTTCTTTCTTACTTGTTGTTTCCGTAATAGCGCAAATGCTCATTGAGCCTCTTTGTGAGCATAAGAATAATGATCTAGTTTTTCCGATAGCCTACGTTATCAATGTATTTTTGAATTGTATTCCGCAGGATGAACCCCGAATCAGAGCGTACAAATCTCCTTACATGCTAACAATTTCTTGATGATAAACTCGAATTTTCTCGAAATTCGAGAGACAGAATAACGGAAAATACTTTCTGACTCCTTTTTCGCTTCCCCGCAACGTTATTATAAAAGAAAACAACGCTAATGATCCGATCTTCTCCAAGGACGAACTTCTCATCGACTTTCAACGGCATGCCATTCTTCCAAAGGTTTTGTGGCTGCATATTTCAGTCGAACCAAAAGATACTCTATCAGTTGTAACAAATCTCTTTATCGTTTTTTTTGTACTCCTTCCAGATGTCGAACGCGTTCTCCTTTTTCCGCTACTTGTTCAGGATTTGCTTATTGCAGTGTAGCTGTTCTTGCAAATAATTTCTTCTGAGCTAAAACCACTTTTTTCCCGCTGATGAAGCAGAACAATGTTTGCCATTTCATACAGAGCTGCCTCTATTCTCATGAATGAGTCGTTGTATTACAATAGCAGCAAATTGCGGTTAAACGAGTGGCAATGAGTAGAAGGATGGAAGACCAACAACCTTTGATTCAGCCAACCTTAAGGGTGACGCCATCTAATGTCTTACACAATTACCAAAGCGGCGGTAAGTGTGCACAAACGTGTGTCTTTTTCGCGAAGAATACACTTACAAGAATTCGTTCAGATGCCCTAGGAACGGTAGCAAGAGAATGGCCCTGTTCTGGGTGCGCTGGCGTTCTTGGCATTGTACATCTTTCCATAGGTGTAATACTTACAGTCAGTACTTCTCGAAAGCCCTACGCATTACCTCTGGAATTTCATCTATCTGCAGCTCTTCGACATGCTCACAAGTCCGGTGTCAAATGCATTCTTCGCCATTTCCGCCGCCATTCTGTACATCGTCTGCGCAATTCTTTGCTTCATTGTCACAAGGTAAGGACGAATTTGACAAATCAACTAAGTATCAACACTCGAACAAAAAAAAAATCCCGAACAACGCAACACTGTATAGCAAAAAGATTCATCCCATAAACCAAGAAACAGCAGCAAACTGCTGCCTGAAGAGTTCTAATTCGTGTTTCAGCAAATTAGAGTGAAAGAAGAAAGAACTAAAATTCCTGACAGAAAAATAAAACGAAACGATGAGAACTCTATTAATCATAAACAGCACACAACCAACATTCCCTTGATTCTCCTCCAGTTCTAATTAGAAGATTATACTATCGAGAAATGGATCGTTCTTGTTGCGTGACAGAAGCGTTAAACAGATATCAAAAGGGCATTTTTTTTCGGGAAGGGATCAGTTCATGCAGCACCCATCTGTTCAACTTTTTCACGTTTCGAATTTTTCCGCAAATGGCAGACGACTGTCAGACTAGTTTTTGGGCAACCTCTCGCGGTGTCTTAAAGGCACCACCCCACGA